>NW_027490120.1:600000-1200000 GCF_050948175.1 Xylocopa sonorina
GGAGTGTCCAGCCTGGGAGGTGCCGCGTCGGGTGTTAGCGGCGGAGGTGTGTCCGGACCTCTCGTTGCCGAGCATCCTTTCGGGGATGCTTGGTCGCAGGAGCGTCTGGCAGGCCATGATCTCCTTTTGCGAGGAGGTCATGGTCGCTAAGGAGGTCGCCGAGCGGGTTAGGGAGCAATTCCTGCCAGCTCAACGTCGCCTGCGGGGTCAGCGTCGAAGACCTTTGCCCCGTTCCTCCTCACGGGGGGGCTTCCACTTTCAGTTGGAAGTACTTCTAAGAACCCTTTGGGGGGAGGGACTTCGCCACCTTCGCTGCGCCTGCGGGCCACGATGGTGGCCGTTACGCATCAGGGGCCACGACTCGGCATTTGTCGGGTCGTAGTAATGGGTCTGACGCACCCGGGGCACCCAGTCATACCAGGCCAAGCCTGACCCGAGGCGTCGACGACGCCCGTGCGGGGTGGACCATTTGGACGTGCCCCACGTCTTTGCACGGGCGTCGTCCGGGGAGCGCGGTAGATACATTTGGGAGAATGTGCCGACCATTGCATGCGTTCCCCGGGACGGGAGCGGTGGCTGAGTGACCCAGCCATCGCTCATTCCTCGGTTGGGGGAGTGTGTATCGTCGACCACACTCCCTTCCGGGAAGGGGGTCCTCCCAGTCACCATGGAGGACCCCGGCGCGGGAGGGGACCGGACGTGTTCGTCCAGAGTTCCCGGTCCCCTCCCAGCAGCGCCGAGGAAGGTCACCCTGGGGTTTTAGCCGGTAAGAGTCCGGCATACCCCCGGAGTTTCCCAGCTCCGGGGGATCCATGAGGATTTCCACACGATAAAAAAAAAGGTACTGAAGAGCCCGGCAACAGCGGCACGGGCATCAAATACAACAGTATCTGGCGCTGCCAAAGAAGGAACCTGGGCCCAGGTGGTGGGCAGGAAGGCGGCTAGGGCCTGACAAGCCGAAGTTGGGGAGGCTGCCGCGCACCGCGGCAGTCGCGTTGACCCTCTCGCCTGGCAGCAAAGCCACCTACAGAGACGTTATGGTTGCTGCCAGGCAGAGGGTCAGGCTATCTGACGTTGGGGTGGAAGCTGTCCGCCCCAAAAAGTCCAGGAGCGGCGGACTCTTGTTAGAGATAGCCGGTCCTGAGAAGGAAGCCAAGGCTACAGCCTTGGCTGATAAATTGAGAGAGACGTCGGCCGGCGACGGCGTGGTGGTGGCCAGGCCGATCAAAAAGGCTGATCTGCGAGTGATCGGCCTGGACGACTCGGTCACCTCGCCTGAGGTGTACACGAGGTATACATGACACATCGCAATGAAATTTATATCCTATCATGAAACATAGAAATGAGACGCGATATCGCGTTCTATAAAGCATTAGAACTCTATTGCTTCCATACGTAGGCATCTGGAAACGCTATTTCCTAGCAAGCAAGTGTGTCATTTGCGTTCTTTTGAGGTGCAGACGAGGTATACATGACACATCGCAATGAATATTATACCTTATCCTGAGACATAGAAATGAGATGCGATATCGCGTTTTAAGAAGCATGAGAACTCTATTGCTTAGTTACGCAGACATCTGCGAACGCTATTTGCCAGCATGGAAGTGTCGCATTTACATTCTTTTGAAGAGTGGACGAGGCATACATAACACTACTCAATGAATATTCTATCTTATCCTGAAACATAGAAATGAGATGCGTTATCGCTATTTAAGAAGCATTAGAACTCTATTGCTTCGATACGTAGACATCTGGAAACGCTATTTCTTAGTAAGGGAGTGTGGTATTTACATTCTATTGAAGTGTAGACGAGGTATACATAATACTTCGCAATTAATATTATATCACATCATGAAACATAGAAATGAGATGCGATATCGCGCTTTAACAAGCATTAGAAATCAATTGCTTCGATACGTAGACATCTGGAAACACTATTTCTTAGTAAGGAAGTGTGGTGCTTACATTCTTTTGAAGTGTAGACGAGGTATACATACTGCTTCGCAATGAATATAATATCTTATCATGAAATATAGAACTGCGATGCCATATCGCGGTTTAAGAAGCATTAGAACTCCAGTGCTTCGATACGTAGACATCTGGAAACGCATTTGCTGGCAAGGAATTGTGGCATTTACATTCTTTTGAAGTGTTGACGAGCTATACATAACACTTCGCAATGAATATTATATCATATCATGAAACATAGATATGAGATGCGATATCGCGTTTTAAGAAGCATTAGAACTCTGTTGCTTCGATACGTAAACATCTGGACACGCATTTCCTACAAAGGGTGTGTGGCATTTACATTCTTTGGAAGTGTAGACGAGGTATACATAACACTTTGCAATGAATATTATATCTTATCATGAAACATAGGAATAAGATGCGATATCACGTTTTAAGAAGCATTAGAACTCCACTGCTTCGATACATAGACATCTGGAAACGCAATTCCTAGCAAAGAAGTGTGACACTTACATTCTGTTAATGTGTAGGCGAAGTATACATAATATTTCGCATTGAATATTATATAATACCGTGAAACGTAGAAATGAAGTGCGATATCGCGTTTTAAGGAGCATCACAACTATATTTCTTCGATACGTAGTCATCTGGATACGCTGTTTCGTAGCAAGGAATTGTGACATTTACATTCTTTTGGAGTGTAGACGAAGTATACATACCACTTCGCAATGAATATTATATCATATCATGAAACATAGAAATGAGATGCGATACCCCGTTTGAAGAAGCACTAGAACTCTATTACTTCGATACGTAGACATCTGGAAACGCATTTCCTAGCAAGGAAGTGTGGCAATTACATTCTTTTGAAGTGTAGATAAGGTATACATAACACTTCGCAGTGAATATTACATCATATCATGAAACATAGAAATGAGATGCGATATCGCGTTTTGAGAAGCTTTAGAACTCTACTGCTTCGATACGTAGACATCTGGAAACGCTATTTCCTAGCAAGGAACTGTGGCATTTATATTCTTCTGAAGTGTAGACGAGGTATACATATCGCGTCGCAATTAATAATATATCATATCGTGAAACATAGAAATGAGATGCGGTGTCGTGTTTTAAGAAGCATTGGAACTCTATTGCTTTCGATACGTAAACATGTGGAAACGCATTTCCTGGCAAGGAAGTGCGGCATTTATTTTCCTTTCAAGTGTAGACGATGTATTCATTACATTTCGCAATGTATATTATGTTTTATCATGAAACACTGAAATGAGATGCGATATCGCGTTTTTAGAAGCATTGGAAATCTACTGCTTCAATACGTAGACATCTGGAAACGCTATTTCCTAGCAAACAAGTGTGGCATTTGCATTCTTTTGAGGCGTACACGAGGTATACATAACACTTCGCAATGAATATTATATCTTATCATGAAGCATAGAAATCAGTTACGATATCGCGTTTTATGAATCATTAGAACTCTATTGCTTCGATATATAGACATCTGGAAACTCATTTCCTGGCAAGGCAGTGTGGCATTTACATTCTTTTGAAGTGTAGACGAGGTATACATAACACTTCGCAATGAATATTGTACCTTATCATGAAACATAGAACTGAGATGCGATCTCGCGTTTAAGGAAGCATTAGAACTCCATTGCTTCGATACGTAGACATCTGGCTAAACGCATTTCCTAGGAAGGAACTGTCGCATTTACATTCATTTGAAGTGTATGCGAGGTATAAGTGGCACTTCGCAATGAATATTATATCTCATCATGAAGCATAGAAATGTGATGTGATATCGTGATTTGTAAAGAATTAAAACAGTATTGCATCGATACGCAGACATCTAGAAACGCAATTCCGTAGCAAGGAAGTTTGGCATTTACATTCTTTTGTAATGTTGACGAGATATGCATAACGCGATGCATTGAATTACATCTTATTATGTAACATAGAAATGAGATGCATTATCGCGTTTTAAGAAGCATTGGAGCCCTACTGATTCGATACGTAGGGGTCTAGAAACACTATTCTGTAGCAATGTAGTTGTTTGTCATGATAGGTTGTAAAACAAAGCAACCCGTAACGTATATCGCGCCAATACGTCAACAGAATGTTAATCACACACATACTTGCGACGGAATAGCGTTTCTAGATGTCTAGGTATCGCAGAAATGGAGTTCTAATGCTTCATAAGACGCGTTATAGCATCTCATTTCTATGTCTCATGATTAGATGAAATGTCCTATGCAGTGTGTTATTTATATCTTGTCGGCACTTTAAAGGAATGTAAATGCCACACTTGCTTGCAACGGAATAGCGTTTCTAGGTGTCTACGTATCGAAGCAATAGAGTCCTAAAGCTTCATAAAACGCGATATTGCATCTTGTTTCTATATTTTCATGCAAATGCCACACCTCCTTGCGACGGAATAGCGTTTCTAGATGTCTAGGTTTCGCAGAAATTGAGTTCCAATGCTTCATGAAACGCGATATCACATCTCATTCCTATATCCCATGATAAGATGTAATTACCAATGCAACGCGATATGTATATCTCGTCAATACTTGATGAGAATGTAAACCCCACACTTCCTCCCGACGGAATAGCGTTTCTAGATGTCTACGTATCGAGGCAATAGAGTTGTAACTCTTCATAAAAGGTGACATCGCACCACATTCCTGTGTTTCATGATAAGATGCTATACCAATCCAAGGCGTAATGTATATCTCGTCAACACTTTAAAAGAATGTAAATCCCGCACATATTTGGAACGGAATAGCGTCCTTCGATGTCTACTGTGACGGGTTTTCCCGTAAAATTCCGCAAGAAAGGGGGTATATAGAACCAATAATAAAGGGGTATACAGGAGTTTAATCCGGGGTACAAAATATCCGCGCGATGCGACCGTCCGCGAATTCGCCAGCGCCAAGTACAGAACAAAGAATTTCCTATCCAGCGAGTATTTCGAAGCTGCGAGGCTGGGACTCTTTGGGCGCCAGCTACTCAAGAAGTAGCAAAACTAGTAGACCACGCAACCCGGGGAAACCCGGTGCAAGATAACCCTTGAATTTCGAAATACTCCTTCGCTCGACTACTTCTAGCCGAGTGCGCAAAGTCGGGTCGCGGGATACTGAACTCACGGCTTCTTTCTATATTGCATCGACGCGGGATTACTAAATGTTATACGACACGTCGCGAATGATCGGGGATCACCACCCGTTATACGATACAAAATACAATACGCGATATCAGAAATGCGTCAGGAAAAAATGGGACACTTTAGCGAATAAGGACTCACGCTCTCGTTTCCAACAATTCTGGATCTCGCTCTGTCCTTCTCTCTCTTTCTCTCTCTCTCTCGTCCAAATCGCTCCGTACAATCGTTTGCTAGGTTGCTCGCTAAGTCTTCGCTAAGTCTTGGCTAAGTCGTCGCTAAGTAGTCGCTAAGAAGTCGCTAAAAGTAGAGGCTGTCTTCATGCTAGCTAGCTCGTTATATAGGTTTGCTGGGGGTCTTCGGATCCCCTTAGATCCTCCATAGGGCTCCTTGGTGGGGTAAGGCTATATGCTTCGGTATTGTTCGGGGCATCGATCGGTGGATTTCGGCGATCGTCCCTGATCGCCGCCTCTGGTGTGTCTAGAAGGGGTCCGCTGGATTATTTGTACTGCGGCGCGTGTCGCACGCCGCGCTTACCTCGGCTCACCTGCAGTTCCGGTGCGCATCTTGCATTTTCCTCTTCATGGGCTCAGGGGAGGGGTGGAGGTTCTTCTCACACCCGGAGTACATCCTGTTCGTCTCCATGGGCTATGGCAGCGGTCGTATCGTTGCAGGGACTTGGATCATATCCCTCGGGCTTCAGGGTCTCTTCTTGCTCACTTCCCGACTCCTCCACCGTCGAGCCCGTCACGCTACCTCGGCCCACAGCCCTTCCGCGAACCTGCGGTCTTCTTATCCGCCGAAGGGGTGTCTCCTGGGTCGCTTCTTCAATCAGCTCGCCAGTCTAATCCGTAGAACGGAGAGAGAGACAAGAACGGGGGGGAGGGGGAGGGGGGAAAGGTTCTACCAACGCGTATTCCACGCTCCTCGCAAGTACAGCTATCGCGATTGTCCGTGTCGCGCTTCTTGCATGGGTGGTGATCTGCGAGCTAGTCTAACCGAAGCGGGGGGGGGGGGGGGGGGGGTGAGCAAGCCTTGTGACGTCACCACGTCACACTACATATCGAAGTAATAGTGTTCTAATGGGTCTTAAAACGCGATATCGAATCTCATTTCTATGTTTCACGATAAGATATAATATTCATTGCAAAGAGTCATGTATACCTCGTACTCACTTCAAAAGAATGTAAATGCGACACTTCCATGCTAGGAAATAGCGTTTGCACATGCCTACGTATCGGGGCAATAGAGTTCTAATGCTTCTCAAAACGCGATGTCGCATCTCATTTCTATGTTTCGTGATAAGATATAATATTCATTGCGAAGTGTCATGTATACCTCGTACTCACTTCAAAAGAATGTAAATGCGACACTCCCTTGCTAGGAAGTAGCGTTAGCAGATGCCTACGTATCGTAGCAATAGTGTTCTAACGCTACTTAAAACGCCATATCGCATTTCATTTCTATGTTTCATGATAAGATATAATATTCATTGCGAAGTTTCATGTATACCTCGTATTCACTTCAAAAGTATGTAAGTGCGACACTTCCTTGCTAGGAAATAGCGTTTGCCGATATCTACGTATCGAAGCGGTAGAGTTCTAATGCTTTGTAAAACGTGATATCGCATCTCACTTCTATGTTTCATGATAAGATATAATGTTCATTGCGAAGTGGCATGTATACCTCGTATTGACTTCAAAAGAATGTAAATGCGACACTTCCTTGCTAGGGAATAGCGTTTCCAGATGTCTACGTACCGAAACAATAGAGCTCTAATGCTTCTTAAAACGACATGTTGCATCTCATTTCTATGTTTCATGATAAGATATAATATTCATTGCGATGTGTCATGTATATCTCGCATTCACTATAAAAGAATGTAAATGCGACTATTCCTTGCTAGAAAATAGCGTTTGCAGATGTCTACGTATCGAAGCATTAGAGTGCTACTCCTTCTTAAAACGGGATATTGCATCCCATTTATAAGTTTCGTGATAAGATATAATATTCATTGCGAAGTGTCATGTATACCTCGTATTCACTTCAAAAGAATGTAAATGCGACACACCCTTCCTATTAAATAGCGTTTGCAGATGTCTCCGTATCGGCGCACTAGAGTTCTAATGCTTCTTAAATCCCGATATCGCATTTCATTCCAGTGTTTCGTGATAGGGTATAATATTAATTGCGAAGTGTCACTTATATCTCGTATTCACTTAAAAAGAATGAAAATGCGACACTTCCTTGCTAGGAAATCGCGTTTGCAGATGTCTACGTATCGAAGCAATAGAGATCTACTGCTTCTTAAATCGCCATATCGCATCTCATTTCTATGTTTCATGATAATATATAATATTCATTGTGCAATGTTATGTATACCTCGCATTCACTTCAAAAGAATATAAATGCGACACTTCCTTGCTAGGAAATAGCGTTTGCAGATGTCTGCGTATCGTAGCATTAGATTTTTATTGCATCTCAAAACGTGATATCGCATCTCATTTCTATGCTTCATGATAAGATATAATATTAATTGCGAAGTGTCATGTATACCTTGTATTCGCTTCAGAAGAATGTAAATGTGACATTTCCTGGCTAGGAAATAGCGTTTGCTGATGTCTATGTATGGTAGCAAGCGTGTTATAATGCTTCTTAAAACAAGATATCGCATCTCCTTTCTATGTTTCATTATAAGATATAATATTCATTGCGAAGTGAAATGTATACCTCGCATACACTTCAAACGAATGTCAAGACGACTCTTCCTTAATAGGAAATAGCGTTTGCAGATGTCTACGCATCGAAGCAATAGAGTTCTAATGCTTCTTGAAACGCGATATCGCATCTCATTTCTATGCTTCATGATAAGCTATAATATTCATTGCGAAGTGTCATGTATACCTCGCACACACTTCAAATGAATGTAAATCCGACACTTCCTTCCTAGAAAATTACGTTTACAGATGTCTACGTATCGAAGCAATAGAGTTCTAATGCTTCTTATATGGCCATATCGCATCACATTCCTATGTTTTATGATAAGATATAATATTCATCGCGGAGTATCATGTATACCACGTTTTCTCTTCAAAAGAATGTAAATACGACACTTCCTTGCTAGGAAGTAGCGTTTGCAGATGTGTACGTATCGAAGCAATAGAGTTCTAATGCTTCTTAAATCGCCATATCGCAACTCATTTCTATGTTTTATGATAAGATATAATATTCATTGCGGTGTATCATGTATACCACGTTTTCTCTTCAACAGAATGTAAATACGACACTTCCTTGCTAGGAAATAGCGTTTGCAAATGTCTACGTATTGTAGCAGTAGAGTTCTAATGCTTCTCAAAACGCGATATCGCATCTCATATCTATGTTTCATGATAAGACATAATATTCATTGTGGAGTGTTATGTATACCTCGTATTCACTTCAAAGGATGTAAATGCAACACTCCCTTGCTAGGAAATAGCGTCTGCAGATGTCTATGTATCGTAGCAATAGAGTTCTAATGCTTCTTAAAACGCGGATCGATCCTCATTTCTATGTTTCACGATAAAATATAATATTCATTGTGGGGTGTTATGTATACCTCGTCTGTACTTCCTAAGAATGTAAATGCGACACTTCCTTGCTAGGAAATAGCGTCTGCAGATATCTACGTAGCAATAGGGTACTAATGCTTCTTAAAAGGAGATAACGAATCACATTTCTATGTTTCATGATAAGATATAATATTCATTGCGAAGTGTGTTGTATACCTCGCATACACTTCAAAAGAATGTAAATGCGACACTTCGTGGCTAGGAAGTAGCGTTAGCAGATGTCTACGTATCGAAGCAATAGAGTACTAATGGTTCTTAAAACGAGATATCGCATCTCATTTCTATGTTCTAGGATGATATAATATTCTTTGCGTAGTGTCATGAATACTTCGTATTCACTTCAAAAGAATGTAAATGCGACACTTCCTTGCTTCGAAATAGCGTTTGCAGATGTCTACGTATCGAAGCAATAGAGTTCTAATGCTTCTCAAACACGATATCGCATCACATATCTATGTTTCGTGATAAGATGTAACATTCTTTGCGAAGTGTCATGTATACCTCGTATTCACTTCAGAAGAACGTAAATGCGACACTTCCTTTCTAGAAAATGGCGTTTGCAGATGTCTTCGTATCGAAACAATAGAGTTCTAATGCTTCTTAAAACGAGATATCGCATCTCATTTCTATGTTTCATGATTGGATATAATATTCATTGTGGAGAGTTATGTATACCTCGCATACACTTCAAACGAATGTAAATGCGACACTTCCTTGCTAGGAAATAGCGTTGGCAGATGTCTACGTATCGAAGCAGTAGAACTCTAATGCTTCTTAAATCGCCATATCGCATCTCATTTCTATGTTTCAGGATAAGATATAATATTCATTGTTTAGTGTTTCATATACGTCGTGCTCACTTCAAATGAATATAAATGCGACACTTCCTTTCTAGTAAATAGCGTTTCCAGATGTCTACGTATCGAAGCAATAGAGTTCTAATGCTTATTAAAACGGGATGCCGCATCTCATTTCAATGTTTCATGATAAGAAATAATAATCTTTGCGAAGTGTCATGAGTACCGCGTATTCACATCAAAGGAATGTAAATGCGACACTTCCTTGCTGGGAAATAGCGTTTGCAGATGCCTACGTATCGTAGCAAAAGTGTTCTAATGCTTCTTAAAACGCGATATCACACCTCACTTCTATGTTTCTTTATAAGATATAATATTCATTGCGAGAAGTCATGTATAGCTCGCATACAATTCGAATGAATGTAAAGGCGGCACTTCCTTGCTAGGTTATTGCGTTTGCAGATGCCTACGTTTCGAAGCTATAGAGTTCAAATGCTCCTTAAGACGGGATATCGCATCTCAATTCTATGTTTCAAGAAAAGGTATAATATTCATTGCGAATTGTCATGTATACCTCGTATTCGCTACAAAAGAATGTAAATGCGACTCTTCCTTGCTATTACATAATGTTAGCAGATGTCTACGTATCGTAGCAAAGAGTTCTAATGCTTCTTAAACGCAATATCGCATTTCATGTCTATGATTCCTGATAAGATGTAATATTCATTGCGACGTTTAATGTACACCTCGCATACACTTCAAATGAATTTAAATGCGAAACTTCCTTGCTAGGAAATAGCGGTTGCAGATGTCTACGTATCGTAGCAATAGAGTTCTAATGCTTCTTGTAACGCGATATCGCATCTCATTTCTATGTTTCATGACAAGATATAATACTTATTGCGAAGTGTTACGCATACCTCGTATACACTTCAAATGAATGAAAGTGCGAGACTTCCTTGCTAGGAAGTTGCGTTTGCAGATGTCTACGAATCGAAAAAATAGAGTTCTAATGCTTCTTAAATCGCCATATCGCATCTCATTTCTACGTTTCATGATAAGATATAATATTCATTGTGCAGTATTATGTATATCTCGTCTACGCTCCAAATGAATGTAAATGCGACACTTCCTTGCTAGGAAATAGCGTTTGCAGACGTCTACATATCGAGGCAATAGAGTTCTAATGCTTCTTTAATCGCGATATCGCATCTCAATTCTATGTTTCATGATAAGATATAATATTCATTGCGTAATGTCATGTATACTTCGTATTCACTTCAAAAGAATGTAAATGCGACACTTCCTTGCTAGGAAATAACGTATGCTGATATCTACGTATCGTAGCAATAGATTTCTAATGCTTCTTAAATCGCGATATCGCATCTCATTTCTATGTTTCATGATAAGATATAATAATCATTGCGAATTGTCATGTATACCTCGCATACACTTCAAGTGAATGTAAATGCGACACCTCCTTGTTAGGATATAGCGATGGCAGATGCCTGCGTATGGAAGCAATAGGGTTCTAATGCTTCTTAAAACGCGATATCGTATCTCATTTCTATGTTTCATGATAAAATATAATATTCATTGTGCAATGTTATGTATACATCGCATTCACTTCAAGAGAATGTAAATGCGACATTACCTTGCTAGGAAATTGCGTTTGCAGATGTCTACGTATCCTAGCAATAGAGTTCTAATGCTTCCTAAAACAAGATATCGCGACTCATTTCTATGTTTCATGAGAAGATATAATATTCATTGCGAAGTGTCAAGTACACCTCGTATTCACTTCCAAAGAATGTAAATGCGACACTTCCTTCCTAGGAAATAGCGTTTGCAGATATCTACGTATCGTAGCAATAGAGTTCTAATGCTTCTCAAAACGCGATATCGCATCTCATTTCTATGTTTCATGATAAGACATAATATTCATTGCGAAGTGTCACTTATATCTCGCATATACTTCAAAAGAATGTAAATGCGACACTTCATTGCTAGGAAATAGCGTTTGCAGATGTCTACGTATCGTAGCAATAGAGTTCTAATGCTCCCTAAATCGCGATATCGCATCTCGTTTCTATGTTTCATGATAAGATACAATATTCATTGCGAAGTGTCACTTATACCTCACATACACTTCAAATGAATATAAATGCTACACATCATTGATAGGAAATAGCGTTTGCAGATGTATACGTATCGTAGCATTAGAGTTCTAATGCTTCTCTAAACGCCATATCGCATCTCATTTCTATGTTTCATGATAAGATATAATATTCATTGCGAAGTGTCATGAGTACCTCGTATTCACTTCAAAGGAGTGTAAGTGCGACACTTCCTTGCTGGGAAATAGCGTTTGCAGATGCCTACGTATCGTAGCAAAAGTGTTCTAATGCTTCTTAAAACGCGATATCACACCTCACTTCTATGTTTCTTTATAAGATATAATATTCATTGCGAGAAGTCATGTATAGCTCGCATACAATTCGAATGAATGTAAAGGCGGCACTTCCTTGCTAGGTTATTGCGTTTGCAGATGCCTACGTTTCGAAGCTATAGAGTTCAAATGCTTCTTAAAACGGGATATCGCATCTCAATTCTATCTTTCAAGAAAAGGTATAATATTCATTGCGAATTGTCATGTATACTTCGTATTCACTTCAAAAGAATGTAAATGCGACACTTCCTTGCTAGGAAATAGCGTATGCTGATATCTACGTATCGTAGCAATAGATTTCTAATGCTTCTTAAATCGCGATATCGCATCTCACTTCTACGTTTCATGATAAGATATAATATTCATTATGCAGTGTTACGTATATCTCGCTTACACTTCAAATGAATGTAAATGCGACACTTCCTTGCTAGGGAATAGCGTCTGCAGATATCTATGTATCGTAGCAATACAGTTCTAATGCTTCTTAAAACACGATATCGCATCTCATTTCTATGTTTCATGATAAGATATAATAATCATTGCGAATTGTCATGTATACCTCGCATACACTTCAAATGAATGTAAATGCGACACCTCCTTGTTAGGATATAGCGATGGCAGATGCCTGCGTATGGAAGCAATAGGGTTCTAATGCTTCTTAAAACGCGATATCGTATCTCATTTCTATGTTTCATGATAAAATATAATATTCATTGTGCAATGTTATGTATACATCGCATTCACTTCAAAAGAATGTAAATGCGACATTACCTTGCTAGGAAATGGCGTTTGCAGATGTCTACGTATCGTAGCAATAGAGTTCTAATGCTTCCTAAAACAAGATATCGCGACTCATTTCTATGTTTCATGAGAAGATATAATATTCATTGCGAAGTGTCATGTACACCTCGTATTCACGTCAAAGGAATGTAAATGCGACACTTCCTTGCTAGGAAGTAGCGTTTGCAGATGTCTACGTATCGCAGCAATAGATTTCTAATGCTACTTAAAACTCGATATCGCGTCTCACTCCTATGTTTCATGACAGGATATAGTATTCATTGCGAAGTGTCATGTGTACCTCCTATTCATTTCAAAGGAATGTAATTGCGACACTACATTGCGAGGCAATAGCGTTTGCAGATGTCTACGTATCGTAGCAATAGAGTTCCAATGCTTCTTAAAACGCGATATCGCATCTCATTTCTATGTTTCATGATAAGATATAATATTCACTGTGCAATGTTATGTATACATCGCATTCATTTCAAAAGAATGTAAATGCGACATTTCCTTCCTAGCAAATGGCATTTGCAGATGTCTACGTACCGTAGTAATTGAGTTCGAATGCTTCTTAATACGAGATATCGCATTTCATTCCTATGTTTCCTGATAAGATGTAATATTCATTGCGAAGTGTCATGTATACCTCGTATTCACATCAAAAGAATGTAAATGCGACACTTCCTTGCTAGGAAATAGCGGTTGCAGCTGTCTACGTATCGAAGCAATAGTGTTCTAATGCGTCTTAAAACGGGATATCGCATATCACTTATATGTTTCATGATAAGATATAGTATTCATTATGGAGTGTTATGTATACCGCGTGTTCACTTCAAAAGAATGTAAATGCGACATTTCCTTGCTAGGAAGTAGCGTTTGCAGATGATTACGTATCGTAGCAATAGAGTCCTAATGCTTCTTAAAACGCGATATCGCATCTCATTTCTATGTTTCATGATGAGATATAATATTCATTGCGAAGTGTCATGTATACCTCGTATTCACGTCAAAGGAATGTAAATGCGACACTTCCTTGCTAGGAAGTAGCGTTTGCAGATGTCTACGTATCGAAACAATAGAGTTCTAATGCTTCCTAGAACGCGATATCGCATCTCATTTCTATGTTTCATGACAATATATAATATTCATTGCGAAGTGTTGTGTACACCTCGTCGCAACTTGATAAGAATGTACATGCGACACATCCTTGCTAGGAAATAGCGTTCGCAGATGTTCATGTATCGTAGCAATAGAGTTCTAATGCTTTTTAAATCGCTATATCGCATCTCATTTCTATGTTTCATTATAAGATATAATATTCATTGTGGAGTGTTATCTATACCTCGAAGTCACTACAGAAGAATGTAAATGCGACACTTCCTTGCTAGGAAATAGCGTTTGCAGATGTCTACGTATCGTATCATTAGAGTTCTAATGCTTCTCAAAACGCGATATCGCATCTCATTTCTATGTTCATGATAAGATATAATATTCATTGTGGAGTGTTTGTATACGTCGTATTCACCTCAACAGAATGTAAATGCGACAGTTCCTTGCTAGGAAATAGCGTTTGCAGATATCTACGTATCGTAGCAATAGTGTTCTAATGCTTCTTAAAACACGATATCGCATCTCATTTCTATGTTTCACGATAAGACATAATATTCATTGCGAAGTGTCATGTATACCTCGCATACACTTCAAATGATTGTAAATGCGACACTTCCTTGCTGGGAAATAGCGTTTGCAGATGTCTACGTATCGTAGCATTAGAGTTCTAATGCTTCTCAAAACGCGATATCGCATCTCATTTCTATGTTTCATGATAAGATATAATATTCATTGCGATGTTTCATGTATACCTCGCATACACTTCAAATGATTGTAAATGCGACACTTCCTTGCTGGGAAATAGCGTTTGCAGATGTCTACGTATCGTATCATTAGAGTTCTATTGCTTCGCAAAACGCGAAATCGCATCTCATTTCTATGTTTCATGATAAGATATAATATTCATTGTGGAGTGTTTGTATGCGTCGTATTCACCTCAACAGAATGTAAATGCGACACTTCCTTGCTAGGAAATAGCGTCTGCAGATATCTACGTATCGTAGCAATAGTGTTCTAATGCTTCTTAAAACGCGATATCGCATCTCATTTCTATGTTTCACGATAAGACATAATATTCATTGCGAAGTGTCATGTATACCTCGCATACACTTCAAATGATTGTAAATGCGACACTTCCTTGCTGGGAAATAGCGTTTGCAGATGTCTACGTATCGTAGCATTAGAGTTCTAATGCTTCGCAAAACGCGAAATCGCATCTCATTTCTATGTTTCATGATAAGGTATAATATTCATTGTGGAGTGTTTGTATGCGTCGTATTCACCTCAACAGAATGTAAATGCGACACTTCCTTGCTAGGAAATAGCGTCTGCAGATATCTACGTATCGTAGCAATAGTGTTCTAATGCTTCTTAAAACGCGATATCGCATCTCATTTCTATGTTTCACGATAAGACATAATATTCATTGCGAAGTGTCATGTATACCTCGCATACACTTCAAATGATTGTAAATGCGACACTTCCTTGCTGGGAAATAGCGTTTGCAGATGTCTACGTATCGTAGCATTAGAGTTCTAATGCTTCTCAAAACGCGATATCGCATCTCATTTCTATGTTTCACGATAAGACATAATATTCATTGCGAAGTGTCATGTATACCTCGCATACACTTCAAATGATTGTAAATGCGACACTTCCTTGCTGGGAAATAGCGTTTGCAGATGTCTACGTATCGTATCATTAGAGTTCTATTGCTTCTCAAAACGCGAAATCGCATCTCATTTCTATGTTTCATGATACGATATAATATTCATTGTGAAGTGCCACGTATACCTCGCATATACTTCAAATGAAAGTAAATGCGACACTTCTTTGCTAGGAAATAGCGTCTGCAGATATCTACGTATCGTAGCAATAGAGTTCTAATGCTTCTCAAAACGCGATATCGCATCTCATTTCTATGTTTCATGAAAAGATATAATATTCATTGTGGAGTGTTTATATACGTCGTATTCGCCTCAACAGAATGTAAATGCGACACTTCCTTGCCAGGAAATAGCGTCTGCAGATATCTACGTATCGTAGCAATAGTGTTCTAATGCTTCTTAAAACGCGATATCGCATCTCATTTCTATGTTTCGTGATAAGATATAATATTCATTGTGGAGTGTTTGTATGCGTCGTATTCACCTCAACAGAATATAAATGCGACACTTCCTTGCTAGGAAATAGCGTCTGCAGATATCTACGTATCGTAGCAATAGTGTTCTAATGCTTCTTAAAACGCGATATCGCATCTCATTTCTATGTTTCACGATAAGACATAATATTCATCGCGAAGTGTCATGTATACCTCGCATACACTTCAAATGATTGTAAATGCGACACTTCCTTGCTGGGAAATAGCGTTTGCAGATGTCTACGTATCGTATCATTAGAGTTCTATTGCTTCTCAAAACGCGAAATCGCATCTCATTTCTATGTTTCATGATACGATATAATATTCATTGCAAAGGGCCACGTATACCTCGCATACATTTCAAATGATAGTAAATGCGACACTTCCTTGCTAGGAAATAGCGTTTGCAGATGTCTACGTATCGTAGCGTTGGAGTTCTAATGCTTCTCAAAACGCGATATCGCATCTCATTTCTATGTTTCATGAAAAGATATAATATTCATTGTGGAGTGTTTATATACGTCGTATTCGCCTCAACAGAATGTAAATGCGACACTTCCTTGCCAGGAAATAGCGTTTGCAGATATCTACGTATCGTAGCAATAGTGTTCTAATGCTTCTTAAAACGCGATATCGCATCTCATTTCTATGTTTCGTGATAAGATATAATATTCATTGTGGAGTGTTTGTATGCGTCGTATTCACCTCAACAGAATGTAAATGCGACACTTCCTTGCTAGGAAATAGCGTCTGCAGATATCTACGTATCGTAGCAATAGTGTTCTAATGCTTCTTAAAACGCGATATCGCGTCTCATTTCTATGTTTCACGATAAGACATAATATTCATCGCGAAGTGTCATGTATACCTCGCATACACTTCAAATGATTGTAAATGCGACACTTCCTTGCTGGGAAATAGCGTTTGCAGATGTCTACGTATCGTATCATTAGAGTTCTATTGCTTCTCAAAACGCGAAATCGCATCTCATTCCTATGTTTCATGATACGATATAATATTCATTGCAAAGGGCCACGTATACCTCGCATACATTTCAAATGATAGTAAATGCGACACTTCCTTGCTAGGAAATAGCGTTTGCAGATGTCTACGTATCGTAGCGTTGGAGTTCTAATGCTTCTCAAAACGCGATATCGCATCTCATTTCTATGTTTCATGAAAAGATATAATATTCATTGTGGAGTGTTTATATACGTCGTATTCGCCTCAACAGAATGTAAATGCGACACTTCCTTGCCAGGAAATAGCGTCTGCAGATATCTACGTATCGTAGCAATAGTGTTCTAATGCTTCTTAAAACGCGATATCGCATCTCATTTCTATGTTTCGTGATAAGATATGATATTCATTGTGGAGTGTTTGTATGCGTCGTATTCACCTCAACAGAATGTAAATGCGACACTTCCTTGCTAGGAAATAGCGTCTGCAGATATCTACGTATCGTAGCAATAGTGTTCTAATGCTTCTTAAAACGCGATATCGCATCTCATTTCTATGTTTCACGATAAGACATAATATTCATCGCGAAGTGTCATGTATACCTCGCATACACTTCAAATGATTGTAAATGCGACACTTCCGTGCTGGGAAATAGCGTTTGCAGATGTTTACGTATCGTAGCATTAGAGTTCTAATGCTTCTCAAAACGCGATATCGCATCTCATTTCTATGTTTCACGATAAGACATAATATTCATTGCGAAGTGTTATGTATACCTCGTATACACTTCAAATGATTGTAAATGCGACACTTCCTTGCTGGGAAATAGCGTTTGCGGATGTCTACGTATCGTATCATTAGAGTTCTATTGCTTCTCAAAACGCGAGATCGCATCTCATTTCTATGTTTCATGATAAAATATAATATTCATTGCGGAGTGTCATGTATACCTCGTATTCACTTCAAAAGAATGTAAATGCGACACTTCCTTGCTAGAAAGTAGCGTTTGCACATGTCTACGTATCGAAGAAATAAAGTTCTAATGCCCCTTAGATCGCGATATCGCATCTCATTTCTATGTTTCATGATAAGATACAATATTCATTGCGAAGTGTCATGTATACCTCGTACTCACTTCAAAGCAATGTATGTGCGACACTTCCTTGCTAGGTAATAGTGTTTGCAGATGTCTACGTATTGACGCAATAGATTTCTGATGCTACTAAAATCGCGATATCGCATCTCATTTCTATGTTTCATGGTAAGATATAATATTCATTGTGCAGTGATATGTATATCCCGTCTACACTTCAAAAGAATGTAAATGTGACACTTCCTTGCTAGGAAATAGCGTCTGCAGATGTCTACGTATCGTAGAAATAGAGTTCTAATTCTTCTTAAAACGCGATATCGCACCTCAATTCTATGTTTCATTATAAGATATAATATTCATTGCGGAGTGTAATGTATACCTCGTATTCACTTCAAAAGAATGTAAATCCGACACTTCCTTGCTAGGAAATAGCGTTTGCAGATATCTACGTATCGAAGAAATAGAGTTCTAATGTTCCTTAAATAGCGATATCGCATCTCATTTCTATGTTTCATGATAAGATATAATATTCATTGCGAAGTCTCATGTATACCTTGTATTCGTTTCAATAGAATGTAATTACGACACTTCATTGCTAGGAAATAGCGTTGACAGATATCTACGTATCGAAGCAATAGGGTTATAACGCTTCTCAAAATCGCCATATCACATCCCATTTCTATGTTTCATGATAAGATATAGTATTCATTGCTGAGTGTCATGTATACCTCGTATTCACTTCAAAAGAATGTAAATGCGACACTTCCTTGCTAGAAAGTAGCGTTTGCACATGTCTACGTATTGACGCAATAGATTTCTGATGCTACTAAAATCGCGATATTGCATCTCATTTCTATGTTTCATGGTAAGATATAATATTCATTGTGCAGTGGTATGTATATCCCGTCTACACTTCAAAAGAATGTAAATGTGACACTTCCTTGCTAGGAAATAGCGTCTGCAGATGTCTACGTATCGTAGAAATAGAGTTCTAATTCTTCTTAAAACGCGATATCGCATCTCATTTCTATGTTTCACGATAAGATACAATATTAATTGCCAAGTGTCATTTATACCTCGTATTCACTTCAAAAGAATGTAATTGCGACACATCCTTGCTAGGAAATAGCGGTTGCAGATGCCTACGTATCGTAGCAATAGATTTCTAGTGCTTCTTAAAACGCGACATCGCATTTCATTTCTACGTTTCATGATGAGATATAACATTCTTTGCGAAGTATAATGTATACCTCGTAATCACTTCAAAAGAATGTAAATGCGACACGTTCATGCTAGGAAATAGCGCTTGCAGATGTCTACGTATCGAAGCAATATAGTCCTAATGCTTCTTAAAACGGGACACCGCATCACATTTCTATGTTTCATGATAAGATATAATATTCATTGCGTAGTATAATGTATACCTCGCATACACTTCAAATGAATGTTAATGCGACACTTGCTTGCTGGGCAATAGCGACTGCAGATTTCTACGTATCGAAGCAATAGAGTTCTAATGCTTCTTAATTCGCGATATCGCATCCCATTTCTATGTCTCATGATTAGATATAATATTCACTGCGAAAGTTCATGTATACCTCGTATTCACTTCAAAAGAATGCAAATGCGACACTTTCCTGCCATTAAATAGCGTTTGCAGATGTCTACGTATCGTAGCTTTTGATATCTTACGCTTTTTAAATCGCGATATCGCACATCATTTCTATGTTTCACGATAAGATGTAATATTCATTGCGAAGTGTCATGTATACCTCGTATTCACTTCAAAAGAATGTAAATGCGACACTTCCTTGCTAGGAAATAGCGTTTGCAGATATCTACGCATCGAAGCAATGGAGTTCTAATGCTGCTTAAAACGCGATATCGCATCTCTTTTCTATGTTTCATGATGAGATATAAAATTCATGGTGCAGTGTTATGTATACCTCGTATTCACTTCAAAAGAAGGTAAATGCGACACTTACTTGCTAGGAAACAATGTTTGCAGATGTCTACGTATCGTAGCAATAGACTTCTAATGCTTTTAGAAACGCGATATCGCATCCCATTTCTATGTTTCATGATAAAATATAATATTCACCGCGAAGTGTTATGTATACCTCGTATACACTTCAAATGAATGTTAATGCGACACTTCCTTGCTGGGCAATAGCGACTGCAGATTTCTACGTATCGAAGCAATAGGGTTCTAATGCTTCTTAATTCGCGATTTCGCATCTCATTTCTATGTCTCATGATGAGATATAATATTCACTGCGAAGGTTCATGTATACCTCGTATTCACTTCAAAAGAATGTAAATGCGACACTTCCTTGTTAGAAAGTAGCGTTTGCACATGTCTACGTATCGAAGAAATAAAGTTCTAATGCCCCTTAGATCGCGATATCGCATCTCATTTCTATGTTTCATGATAAGATACAATATTCATTGCGAAGTGTCATGTATACCTCGTACTCACTTCAAAACAATGTATGTGCGACACTTCCTTGCTAGGTAATAGTGTTTGCAGATGTCTACGTATTGACGCAATAGATTTCTGATGCTACTAAAATCGCGATATCGCATCTCATTTCTATGTTTCATGGTAAGATATAATATTCATTGTGCAGTGATATGTATATCCCGTCTACACTTCAAAAGAATGTAAATGTGACACTTCCTTGCTAGGAAATAGCGTCTGCAGATGTCTACGTATCGTAGAAATAGAGTTCTAATTCTTCTTAAAACGCGATATCGCACCTCAATTCTATGTTTCATTATAAGATATAATATTCATTGCGGAGTGTAATGTATACCTCGTATTCACTTCAAAAGAATGTAAATCCGACACTTCCTTGCTAGGAAATAGCGTTTGCAGATATCTACGTATCGAAGAAATAGAGTTCTAATGTTCCTTAAATAGCGATATCGCATCTCATTTCTATGTTTCATGATAAGATATAATATTCATTGCGAAGTCTCATGTATACCTTGTATTCCTTTCAATAGAATGTAATTACGACACTTCATTGCTAGGAAATAGCGTTGACAGATATCTACGTATCGAAGCAATAGGGTTATAACGCTTCTCAAAATCGCCATATCACATCCCATTTCTATGTTTCATGATGAGATATAGTATTCATTGCGGAGTGTCATGTATACCTCGTATTCACTTCAAAAGAATGTAAATGCGACACTTCCTTGCTAGAAAGTAGCGTTTGCACATGTCTACGTTTCGAAGAAATAAAGTTCTAATGCCCCTTAGATCGCGATATCGCATCTCATTTCTATGTTTCATGATAAGATACAATATTCATTGCGAAGTGTCATGTATACCTCGTACTCACTTCAAAACAATGTATATGCGACACTTCCTTGCTAGGAAATAGCGTTTGCAGATGTCTACGTATTGACGCAATAGATTTCTGATGCTACTAAAATCGCGATATTGCATCTCATTTCTATGTTTCATGGTAAGATATAATATTCATTGTGCAGTGGTATGTATATCCCGTCTACACTTCAAAAGAATGTAAATGTGACACTTCCTTGCTAGGAAATAGCGTCTGCAGATGTCTACGTATCGTAGAAATAGAGTTCTAATTCTTCTTAAAACGCGATATCGCATCTCATTTCTATGTTTCACGATAAGATACAATATTAATTGCCAAGTGTCATTTATACCTCGTATTCACTTCAAAAGAATGTAATTGCGACACATCCTTGCTAGGAAATAGCGGTTGCAGATGCCTACGTATCGTAGCAATAGATTTCTAGTGCTTCTTAAAACGCGACATCGCATTTCATTTCTACGTTTCATGATGAGATATAACATTCTTTGCGAAGTATAATGTATACCTCGTAATCACTTCAAAAGAATGTAAATGCGACACGTTCATGCTAGGAAATAGCGCTTGCAGATGTCTACGTATCGAAGCAATATAGTCCTAATGCTTCTTAAAACGGGACACCGCATCACATTTCTATGTTTCATGATAAGATATAATATTCATTGCGTAATATAATGTATACCTCGCATACACTTCAAATGAATGTTAATGCGACACTTGCTTGCTGGGCAATAGCGACTGCAGATTTCTACGTATCGAAGCAATAGAGTTCTAATGCTTCTTAATTCGCGATATCGCATCCCATTTCTATGTCTCATGATTAGATATAATATTCACTGCGAAAGTTCATGTATACCTCGTATTCACATCAAAAGAATGCAAATGCGACACTTTCCTGCCATTAAATAGCGTTTGCAGATCTCTACGTATCGTAGCTTTTGATATCTTACGCTTTTTAAATCGCGATATCGCACATCATTTCTATGTTTCACGATAAGATGTAATATTCATTGCGAAGTGTCATGTATACCTCGTATTCACTTCAAAAGAATGTAAATGCGACACTTCCTTGCTAGGAAATAGCGTTTCCAGATATCTACGTATCGTAGCAATAGAGTTCTAATGCTTCTTAAAACGCGATATCGTATATCACTTCTATGTTTCATGACAAGATATAATATTCATTGCGAAGTGTCATGTATACCCGTATTCACTTCAAAAGAATTAAATGCGACACTTCCTTGCTAGGAAATAGCGTTTGCAGATATCTACGCATCGAAGCAATGGAGTTCTAATGCTGCTTAAAACGCGATATCGCATCTCTTTTCTATGTTTCATGATGAGATATAAAATTCATGGTGCAGTGTTATGTATACCTCGTATTCACTTCAAAAGAAGGTAAATGCGACACTTACTTGCTAGGAAACAATGTTTGCAGATGTCTACGTATCGTAGCAATAGAGTTCTAATGCTTTTAGAAACGCGATATCGCATCCCATTTCTATGTTTCATGATAAGATATAATATTCACCGCGAAGTGTTATGTATACCTCGTATACACTTCAAATGAATGTTAATGCGACACTTCCTTGCTGGGCAATAGCGACTGCAGATTTCTACGTATCGAAGCAATAGGGTTCTAATGCTTCTTAATTCGCGATTTCGCATCTCATTTCTATGTCTCATGATGAGATATAATATTCACTGCGAAGGTTCATGTATACCTCGTATTCACTTCAAAAGAATGCAAATGCGACACTTCCATGCTAGGAAATAGAAATGGCAGATGTCTACGTATCGAAGCAGTACAGTTCTAATGCTTCTTAAACTAAATATCGCATCTCATTTCTATGTTTCATGATAGGATATAATATTCATTGCGATGTGTCATGTATACCTGGAATACACTTCAAATGAATGTGAATGCGACACTTCCTTGCTAGGAAATAGCGTTAGCAGATGTCTGCGTATCGAAGCAGTAGAGTTCTAATGCTTCTTAAACCAAATATCGCATCTCATTTCTATGTTTCATGATAAGATATAATATTCATTGCGGAGTGTAATGTATACCTCGTATTCACTTCAAATGAATGCAAATGCAACACATCCTTGCTAGGAAATGGCGTTTGTAGATGTCTACGTATCGAAGCAATAGATTTCTAATGCTTCTTAAATAGCTATATCGCATATCATTTCTATGTTTCAAGATAAGATATGATATTCATTGCGAAGTGTCTTGTATACCTCGCATACACTTCAAATGAATGCAAATGCAACACTTCCTTGGTAGGAAATGGCGTTTGCAGATGTCTACGTATCGAAGCAATAGAGTTCCTATGCTTCTTGAATCGCATCTCATTTCTATGTTTCATGATAATTTATATTATTCAATGCGAAGTGTGATGTATACCTCGTATTCACTTCAGATGAATGTAAATGCGACACGTCCTTGCTAGGAAATAGCGTTTGCAGATGTCTACGTATCGTAGCAATAGAGTTCTAATGCTTCTTAATACGCGGTATCGCATCTCACTTCTATGTTTCATGATAAGATACAATATTCATTGCGAAGTGTTGTGTATACCTCGTATTCACTTAAAAGCGATATAAATGCGACTCGTCCTTGCTAGGAAACAGCAGATGTCTACGATGTTTGCAGATGTCTACGTATTTTAGGAATAGAGTTCAAACGCTTCTTTAAACGCGATATCGCATCTCACTTCTATGTTTCACTATAAGATATAATATTCATTGCGAAGTGTCGTGTATACCTCGTATTCACTTAAGAAGAATGTAAATGCGACACTTCTTTGCTATTAAATAGCGTTTGCAGATGTCTACGTATCGTAGCATTGGAGTTATAATGCTTCTTTAAACGCAGTATCGCATCTCATTCCTATGTTTCATGATAAGATATAATATTCCTTGTGCAGTGTTATATATACCTTGTTTTAACTTCAAGAGAATGTAAATGCGACACTTCCTTGCTAGCAAATAGCGTTTCCAGATGTCTACGTGTCGAAGTAATAGTGTTCTAATGTTTCTTAAAACGCGATATCGCACCTCATTTCTATGTTTCATGATAAAATATAATATTTATTGCGAAGTGTAATGTATAGCTCATCTACACTTCAGAGGAATGTAAATGCCAAACATCTTTTCTAGGAAATGCGTTTCCAGATGTCTACGTATTGAAGGGATAGAGTTCTAGTGCTTCCTAAAACGCGATATTGCATCACATTTCTATGTTTTATGATATGATATAATGTTCATTGCGAAGTGTTATGTATACCTCGTCTACACTTCAAAGGAATGTAAATTCTACACATCCTTGCTAGGACATGCGTTTCCAGATGTCTACGTATCGAAGCAATAGAGTTCTAATGCTTCTTTAAACGCTATGTCGCATCTCATTTCTATGTTTCATGATAAAATGTAATTCAATGCAACACGTTATATACATCTCGTCTACACTTCAATAGAGTGTAAATGCCACACTTGCTTACTACGGAACAACGTTTCTAGATGTCTACATATCGAAGCAATAGAGTTCTATAGCTGCATAAAACGCGATATTGCACCTCATTTAAATGTTTCAAGATAACATGTTATTCATTTCAACGCGTTAATTATATCTCGACTACACATCAAAAGAATGTAAATCCCACACGTACTTGCTGCGTAATAATCTTTCTACTTTTCTACATATCGATGCAATAGCGTTCCAACGCTTTATAAAATGCGATATCGCAACTCATTTCTATGCTACATGATAAGATGTAATACAATGCAACGCGTAAATCTTATATCGTCAACAGTTCAATGGAATGTAAATCCCACACTTCCTTGCGGCGGAATCACATTTCTAGATGTCTACAGATCGATGCACTAGAGATCTAATTCTTGATAAAACGCGATATCGCATCTCATTCCAATGTTTCATGATAAGATGTAATTCAATGCAACGCGTAAATTATATCACGTCATCACTTCAAAACAATGTAAATTCCACACTTCCTTGCAACGGAATAGCGTGTCTAGATGTCTACATATCGAAGCAATAATGTTCTAATGCATCCTGAATCGCGATATCGCATCTAATTCCTATGACTCATGATAAGATGTAATATTCATTGCAACGCGATATGTATACCTCGTATGAACTTCAAAGGAATGTAAATGCCACACTTCTTTGCTACGGAATAGCGCCTCTGGATAACTAGGTATCGAAGCAATAGTGCTCTATTGCTTCATAAAATGCGATATCGGATCTTATTTCTATGTTTCATGATTAAATGTAATAATCAATGCAACGCGTCATGTATACCACGTCAACACTTCTAAATAAGATAAGTCCCACACATCCTTGCTGGAGAATAGCGTCTCTAGATGTCTACGTATCGAAGCAATACAGTCTTTCAAACACATCTTATCACTAAACATAGAAATGAGATGCGATATCGCGTATTATGAACCATTTGAACTCTGTTGCTAGGATATGAAGATATCCAGAAACGTTATTCCGTAGCATGGAAGTGTGGGCTTTACATTCTGTTGTTGTGTAGACGAGATATACATAACGCGTTGCATTGGATATTACGCCTTATCGTGAGACATAGAAATAAGATGCGATACCGCGTTTTAAGATATTTTAGAACTCTATTGCTTCGATACATAGACATCTTGAAACGCTGTTCCGTCGCAAAGAATTGTAGCATATACATTCTTTTGAAGTGTAGCCGCGATATTCATAATGCATTAAATTGAATGTTACATCTTATCATGAGACATAGAAATGAGATGCGATATCGCGCTTTAAGAAGCATTAGAACTATATTGCAACGATACGTAGGCATCTCGAAACGCATTTCCTAGCAAGAAAGTGTGGCATTTACATTCTTTTGATGTGCAGACGAGGTATCCATAACACTTCGCAATGAATATTATATCTTATCATGAAGCATAGAACTGCGATGCGATATCGCGTTATAAGAAGCATTAGAACTCTACTGCTTCGATGCGTAGACATCTCGAAACGCATTTCCTACCAAACAAGTGTGGGATTTACATTCTTCTGAAGTGTAGACGACGCATACGAAACACTTTGCAATGAATATTATATCTTATCGTGAAACATAGAACTGAGATGCGATATCGCGTTTTAAGAAGCATTAGAATTCTATTGCTACGAAACGTAGACATCTGCGAAAGCTATTTCCTAGCAAGGAAGTATCGCATTTGCATTCATTTGAAGTGAATACGGTGTACACATGACACTTCGCATTGAATGTTTAATCTTAACACGGAGCACAGAAAAGAGATGCGATATCGCGTTTTAAGGAGCATTAGAACTCTATTACTACGATACGTAGATATCTGGAGTCGCCATTTCCTAGCAAGGAAGTGTCGCATTTGCATTCTTTTGAAGTGAATTGGAGGTATACATGGCACTTCGCAATGAATATTATACCTTGTCATGAAACATAGAAGCGAGAAGCGATATCGCGTATTAAGAGGCATTAGAACTCTATTGCTACGATACGTAGATATCTGGAGACGCTATTTCCTAGCAAGGATGTGTCGCATTTACATTCTATTGAAGTGAATACGAGGTATACATTACACTCCGCAATAAATATTATATCTTATCATGAAACATAGAAATGAGATGCGATATTTGGTTTAAGAAGCATTAGAACTCTACTGCTTCGATACGCAGACATCTGCCAACGCTATTTCCTAGCAAGGGAGTGTCGCATTTACATTCTTTTGAAGTGAATACGAGGTACACATGACACTTCGCAATTAGTATTATAACTTTTCATGAAACATAGAAATGAGATACGGTATCCCGTTTTAAGAAGCGTTAGAACTCTATTGCTACGATACGTAGACATCTGCAAACGCTATTTCCTAGCAAGGTAGTGTTGCATTTACATTCATTTGATGTGTAGACGAGGAATACATAAGACCTCGCAATGAATAATATATCTTATCATGAGACATAGAAATGAGATGCGATATCGCGATTTATGAAGCATTAGAACTCTTCTGTTGCGATACCTAGACATCTGCGAATGCTATTTCCCAGCAAGGAAGTGTCGCATTTACATGCTTTTGAAGTGAATACGAGGTATACATGACACTTCGCAATGAATATTATATCTTATCATGAAACATAGAAATGAAATGCGATATCGCGATTTAAGAAGCATTAGAACCCTATTGCTTCGATACGTAGACATCGGCAAACGCTACTTCCAAGCAAGGAAGTGTCGCATTTACATTCTTTTGAAAGGAATACGTGGTATGCATGACCCTTCGCAATGAATATCATATCTTATCACAAAACATAGAATTGAGGTGCGATATCTCGATATAAGAAGCATTAGAACTCTATTGCTTCGATACGTAGACAGCTGCAAACCCTATTTCGTAGCAAGGAAGTGTCGAATTTACATTCATTTGAAGTTTATGCGAGGTATAAGTGACACTTCGCAATGAATATTGTATCATATCATGAAACATAGAAATGAGATGCGATATCGCATTTTGATAAGCATTAGAAATCTATTTCTACGATACGTAGACATCTGCAAACGCTATTTAATAGCAAGGATGTGTCGCATTTACATTATCTTGAAGTGAAAACGAGGTATACATGACATTTCGCAACGAATATTACATCTTATCATGAAACATAGAAATGAGATGCGATATCCCGTTTTAAGAAGCATTGGAACTCTATTGCTTCGAGACGTAGACATCTGGAAATGCTACTTCCTAGCAAAGAAGTGTCGCATTTACATTCTTTTGAAGTGAATACGAGTTACACATGACACTTCGCAATGAATAATGTATCTTATCATGAAACATTGAAGGGGAATGCGATATCGCGTTTGAAGAAGCGTTAGAACCCTATTGCTACGATACGTAGACTTCTGCAAACGCTATTTCCTAGGAAGAAAGTGTCGCATTTACATTCCTCTGAAGTGAATACGAGGTATACATGTCGCTTCGGAATGAGTACTATATCTTATCATGAATCATAGAAATGAGATGCGATATCGCGATTAAGCAGCATTAGAAATCTATTGCTTCGATACCTAGACATCTGCAAACGCTACTTCCTAGCAAGAAAGTGTCGCATTTACATTCTTTTGACGTGAATACGAGGTATGCATAACACTGCACAATGAATATTATATCTTATCATGAAACATAGATATGAGATGCGATATCGCGATTTAAGGAGCATTAGGGCTCTATTGCTTCGATACGTAGACATCTGCAGACGCTATTTCCTAGCAAGGAAGTGTCGCATTTACATTCTTTTGAAGTGAATGCGAGGTATACATGACACTTCGCAATGAATATTGTATCTTATCATGAAACATAGAAATGAGATGCGATATCGCGTTTTAAGATGAATTAGAACTCTATTGCTACGGTACATAGACATCTGCAAACGCTATTTCCTAGAGAGGAAGTGACGCATTATCATTCTTTTCAAGTGTGTACGAAGTATACATAACACTCCACAATGAATATTATATCTTATCTTGAAGCATAGAAATGAAATGCGATATCGCGTTTTGAGAAGCATTAGAACTCTAATGATACGATACATAGACATCTGCAAACGCGATTTCCTCGCAGGGAAGTGACGCATTATCATTCTTTTAAAGTGAATACGAGGTATCCATGACACTTCGCAATTAATATTATATCTTATCATGAAACATAGAAATGAGATGCGATATCGCGTTTGGAGTAGCATTATAACTCCATTGCTACGATACGTAGACTTCTGCAAACGCAATTTCCTGGGAAGGAAGTGTCGCATTTACATTCTTTTGAAGTGAATACGAGGTATACATGTAACTTCGCAATGAATATTATATCTTATCATGAAACATAGAAATGAAATACGATATCGCGTTTTGAGAAGCATTAGAACTCTATTGCTACTATACGTAGACTTCTGCAAACGCTATTTCCTAGCAAGGAAGTGTCGCATTTACTTTCGTTCTTAGTGTATGCGAGATATAAGTGACACTTCGCTATGAATATTATGTCTTATCATGAAATATAGGAATGAGATGCGATATCGCGATTTGGGAAGCATTAGAACTCTACGGCTACGATGCGTAGACATCTGCAAACGCTATTTCCTAGCAAGGAAGTGTCGCATTTACATTCATTTCAAGTGTATGCGAGGTATAAGTGACATTTCGCAATGAATATTATATCTTATCATGAAACATAGAAATGAGATGCGATGTCGCGTTTTAAGAAGCGTTAGAAGTCTATTTCTACGATACGTGGACATCTGCAAACGCTATATCCTAGCAATGAAGTGTCGCATTTACATTCATTTGAAGTGAATACGAGGTATACATGTAACTTCGCAATGAATATTATATCTTATCATGAAACATAGAAATGAGATGCGATATCGCGTTTTGAGAAGCATTAGAACTCTATTGCTACGGTACGTAGACATCTGCAGACGTTATTTATTAGCAGGGAAGTGTCGCACTTACATACTTTTGAAGTGAATACGAGGTATACATGACACTTCGCATTGAATATTATATCTTATCATGAAACATAGAAATGAGATGCGGAATCGCGTTCTAAGAAGCATTAGAACTCTATTGTTTCGATATCATGAAACATAGAAATGTGATGCGGTTTCCCGTTTTAAGAAGCATTAGAACTCTATTAGTTCGATACGTCGACATCTGCAACCGCTATTTCCTAGCAATGAAGTGCCGCATTTACAATCTTTTGAAATGCATATGAGGTATACGTAACTCTTCGCAATGAAAATTATATCTTATCGTGAAGCATAGAAATGAGATGCGATATCGCGTTTTAAGTAGCATTATATCTCTGTTGCTACGATACGTAGACATCTGCAAACGCTATTTCCTAGCAAGGAAATGTCGCATTTACAGTCCTTTGAAGTGAATACGAGGTATACATAACACTCCACAATGAATATTGTACCTTATAGCGAAACATAGAAATGAAATGCGATATCGCGATTTAAGAAGCATTAGAACTCTATTGCTGCGATACGTAGATATCGGCAAACGATATTTCCTAGGAAGGAACTGCCGCATTTACATTTATTTGAAGTGTATGCGATGTATAAGTGACACTTCGCAATGAATATTATATCTTATCATGAAACATAGAAACGAGTTGCGATATCATGTTTTAAGAAACATTAGAACTCTGTTGCTACGATACGTAGACATCTGCAAACGCTATTTCCTAGCAAGGAAGTGTCACATTTGCATTCCTTTGAAGTGAATACGATGAATACATGACACTTCGCAGTGAATATTATATCTTATCATGGAACAGAGAAATGAGATGCGGTATCCCTTTATAAGAAGCATTAGAAATCTATGGCTTCGATGCGTAGACATCTGCAAACGCTATTTCCTAGCAAGGAAGTGTCGCATTTACAATCCTTTGAAGTGAATACGAGGAACTCATGACACTTCGCAATGGATATTATATCTTATCATGAAACATAGAAATGTGATGCGGTGTCCCGTTCTAAGAAGCATTAGAACTCTATTGCTTCGATACGTAGACATCTGCAAACGCTATTTCCTAGCAAGGAACTGCAGCATTTACATTCATTTGAAGTCTATGCGAGGTATAAGTGACACTTCGCAATGAACATTATATCTTTTCATGAAACATAGAAATGATATGCGATAGGGCGTTATAAGAAGCATTAGAACTGCATTGCTTCGATACGTAGACATCAGCAAACGCTATTTCCTAGCAAGGAAGTGTCGCATTTACATACCTTTGAGGTGAGTACGAGGTATACATAACACTCCACAATGAATATTATATCTTATCATGAAACATAGAAATGAGATGCGATATCGCGATTTAAGAAGCATTATAACTCTATTGCTGCGATACATAGACATCTGCAAACGATATTTTATAGCAAGGAAGTGTCGCATTTACATTCTTTTGTAGTGAGTACGAGGTATACATAACACTTCGCAATAAATATTACATCTTATCATGAAGCATAGTAATGAGATGCGATATTGCGTTCTAAGAAGGATTAGAACTCTAATGCTACGATACGTAGATATCTGCAAACTCTACTTCCCAGCACGGATGTGTCGCATTTACATTCTATTGTAGTGAATACGTGGTATACATAACACTGCACTATGAATATTATATCTTATCATAAAGCATAGAAATGAGATGCGATATCGCGTCTTAAGGAGCAACAGAACTCTGTTGCTTCGATACGTAGACATCTAGAAACGCTATTTCCTAGCAAGAAAGTTTAGCATTTTCCTTCATTTCAAGTATATGCGAGGTACACATGACACTTCGCACTTAATATTATATCTTATCATGAACATAGAAATGAGATGGGATATCGCGATTTAGGAAGCATCAGAACTCTATTGTTTCGATACGTAGACAACTGCAAACGCTACTTATCATGAAAGATAGAAATGAGATGCGATATCGCGATTTGAGAACCATTAGAACTCTATTGCTACGATACGTAGACATCTGCAAACGCAACTTCCTAGCATGGAAGCGTCGCATTTACATTCCTTTGATGTGAATACTAGGTGTACATGACACTTCGTAATGAATGTAATATCTCATCATGAAACATAGAAATGAGGTGCGATACCTTGAGTTTATGAAGATTTGGAACTCTGTTGCTACGATACGTAGACATCCCGAAACGGTATTTCCAAGCAAGGAAGTGTCGCAATTACATTCTTTTGAAGTGAATACGAGGTATTCATGATACTATGCAATGAATATTATATCCTATCATGAAACATAGAAATGTGATGGGATATCGCGTTTTAAGACGCATTAGAACTCTATTGCTACGATACGTAGACATCTGCAAGCGCTATTTCCTAGTAATGAAGCATCGCAGTTACATTCTTTTGCGGTGAATACGACGTATACATGACACTTCGCAATGAATATTATATCTTAACGTGAAACATTGAAATGAGATACGATATCCCGTTTTAAGAAGCATTAGAACCCTATTGCTACGATACGTAGATATCTGGAAACGCTATTTCCTAGCAAGGAAGAGTCGCATTTACATTCTTTTGAAGTGAATACGAGGTATACATAGCAATCCACAATGAATATTATATCTTATCATGAAACATAGAAATGAGATGCGATCTCGCGATTGAAAACGCATTAGAACTCTATTGCTACGATACGTGGACAACCGCAAACGCTATTTAATGGCAAGGAAGTGTCCCATTTACATTACTTTGAATACGAGGAATACAAAACATTCAACAATGAATATTATACCTTATCTCGAAACACAGAAATGAGCATTAGAACTCTATTGCTTCGGTACGTAGGCATCTACAAATGCTATTTAATAGCAAGGAAGTGTCGCACTTTCATTTTTATGAAGTGAATACGAGGTATACATAACACTCCACAATGTATGTTATATCTTATCACGAAACATAGAAATGAGATGCGATATCGCGATTTAAGAAGCATTAGAACTCTATTGCTTCGAAACGGAGACATCTGCAAACCCTTGGTCCTAGCAAGGAAGTGTCGCATTTACATTCTTTTGAAGAGAATGCGAGGTATACATAACACTCCATAATGAATATTATATCTTATCATGAAACATAGAAATGAGATGCGATATCGCGTTTTAAGAAGCATTTGAACCCTATTGCTTCGATAAGTAGACATTTGGAAACGTAATTTCCTAGAAAGGAAGAGTCGCATTTACATTCATTTGAAGTGTAGACGAGGAATACTTAACCCTTCGCAATGAATATTATATCTTATAATGAGACATAATAATGAGATGCGATATCGCGTTTTGAGAAGCATTAGACCTCTATTGCTACGATACGTAGACATATGGAAACGCTACTTCCTTGAAAGTAATTGTCGCATTTACACTCATTTAAAGTGAATACGAGGTATACATGACACTTCGCATTGAATATTATGTCTTATCATGAAACATAGAAATGAGATGAGATATCTCGTTTTGTGAAGCATTAGTATTCTATTGATACGATACGGAGACATCTGCAAACGCTATTTCCTAGCAAGGAAGTGTCGCATTTACATTCTCTTGAAGTGAATACGAGGTATACATAACCCTTCGCAATGAATATTATATCTTATCATGAAACATAGAAATGAGATGCGATATCGCGATTTAAGAAGCATTAGAACCCTATTGCTTCGATACCTGGACATCTGGAAAGGCTATTTCTTAGAAAGGAAGTGTCGCATTGACATTCTTTTGAAGTGAATACGAGGAATACATGACACTTCGCAATGAATATTATATCTTATCATGACACGTAGAAATGAGATAAGACATCTCGTTTTAAGAAGCAATAGAACTGTATTGCTTCGATACGTAGACATCTGCAAACGCTATTTCCTAGCATGGAAGTGTCGCATTTACACTCTTTTGAAGTGAATACGAGGTATACATGACACTTGGCAATGAATATTAGATCCTATCATGAAACATAGAAATGAGATGCGATATCTCGTATTAAGAAGCGTTAGAACACTTTTGCTACGATACGTAGACATCAGCAAACGATATTTCCTAGCATGGTAGTGTCGCATTTGCATTCTTTTGAAGTGAATACGAGGTATACATGACACTCCAAATGATTATTATATCTTATTACGAAACATAGAAGTGAGATTCGATGTCGCGTTTTAAGAAGCATTAAAACTCTATTGCTTCGATACGTAGACGTCTGCAAACGCTACTTCCTAGCAAGGAAGTTCCGCATTTACATTCTTTTGCAGTGAATATGAGGTATACATGACAATTCGCAATGAATATTATATCTTATCATGAGACATAGAAATAAGATGCGATATCGCATTTTGATAAGCATTAGAAATCTATTTCTACGATACGTAGACATCTGCAAACGCTATTTAATAGCAAGGATGTGTCGCATTTACATTATCTTGAAGTGAAAACGAGGTATACATGACATTTCGCAACGAATATTACATCTTATCATGAAACATAGAAATGAGATGCGATATCCCGTTTTAAGAAGCATTGGAACTCTATTGCTTCGAGACGTAGACATCTGGAAACGCTACTTCCTAGCAAAGAAGTGTCGCATTTACATTCTTTTGAAGTGAATACGAGTTACACATGACACTTCGCAATGAATAATGTATCTTATCATGAAACATTGAAGGGGAATGCGATATCGCGTTTGAAGAAGCGTTAGAACCCTATTGCTACGATACGTAGACTTCTGCAAACGCTATTTCCTAGGAAGAAAGTGTCGCATTTACATTCCTCTGAAGTGAATACGAGGTATACATGTCGCTTCGGAATGAGTACTGTATCTTATCATGAATCATAGAAATGAGATGCGATATCGCGATTAAGCAGCATTAGAAATCTATTGCTTCGATACCTAGACATCTGCAAACGCTATTTCCTAGCAAGGAAGTGTCGCATTTACATTCTTTTGAAGTGAATGCGAGGTATACATGACACTTCGCAATGAATATTGTATCTTATCATGAAACATAGAAATGAGATGCGATATCGCGTTTTAAGATGAATTAGAACTCTATTGCTACGGTACATAGACATCTGCAAACGCTATTTCCTAGAGAGGAAGTGACGCATTATCATTCTTTTCAAGTGTGTACGAAGTATACATAACACTCCACAATGAATATTATATCTTATCTTGAAGCATAGAAATGAAATGCGATATCGCCTTTTGAGAAGCATTAGAACTCTAATGATACGATACATAGACATCTGCAAACGCGATTTCCTCGCAGGGAAGTGACGCATTATCATTCTTTTAAAGTGAATACGAGGTATCCATGACACTTCGCAATTAATATTATATCTTATCATGAAACATAGAAATGAGATGCGATATCGCGTTTGGAGTAGCATTATAACTCCATTGCTACGATACGTAGACTTCTGCAAACGCAATTTCCTGGGAAGGAAGTGTCGCATTTACATTCTTTTGAAGTGAATACGAGGTATACATGTAACTTCGCAATGAATATTATATCTTATCATGAAACATAGAAATGAAATACGATATCGCGTTTTGAGAAGCATTAGAACTCTATTGCTACTATACGTAGACTTCTGCAAACGCTATTTCCTAGCAAGGAAGTGTCGCATTTACTTTCGTTCTTAGTGTATGCGAGATATAAGTGACACTTCGCTATGAATATTATGTCTTATCATGAAATATAGGAATGAGATGCGATATCGCGATTTGGGAAGCATTAGAACTCTACGGCTACGATGCGTAGACATCTGCAAACGCTATTTCCTAGCAAGGAAGTGTCGCATTTACATTCATTTCAAGTGTATGCGAGGTATAAGTGACATTTCGCAATGAATATTATATCTTATCATGAAACATAGAAATGAGATGCGATGTCGCGTTTTAAGAAGCGTTAGAAGTCTATTTCTACGATACGTGGACATCTGCAAACGCTATATCCTAGCAATGAAGTGTCGCATTTACATTCATTTGAAGTGAATACGAGGTATACATGTAACTTCGCAATGAATATTATATCTTATCATGAAACATAGAAATGAGATGCGATATCGCGTTTTGAGAAGCATTAGAACTCTATTGCTACGGTACGTAGACATCTGCAGACGTTATTTATTAGCAGGGAAGTGTCGCACTTACATACTTTTGAAGTGAATACGAGGTATACATGACACTTCGCATTGAATATTATATCTTATCATGAAACATAGAAATGAGATGCGGAATCGCGTTCTAAGAAGCATTAGAACTCTATTGTTTCGATATCATGAAACATAGAAATGTGATGCGGTTTCCCGTTTTAAGAAGCATTAGAACTCTATTAGTTCGATACGTCGACATCTGCAACCGCTATTTCCTAGCAATGAAGTGCCGCATTTACAATCTTTTGAAATGCATATGAGGTATACGTAACTCTTCGCAATGAAAATTATATCTTATCGTGAAGCATAGAAATGAGATGCGATATCGCGTTTTAAGTAGCATTATATCTCTGTTGCTACGATACGTAGACATCTGCAAACGCTATTTCCTAGCAAGGAAATGTCGCATTTACAGTCCTTTGAAGTGAATACGAGGTATACATAACACTCCACAATGAATATTGTACCTTATAGCGAAACATAGAAATGAAATGCGATATCGCGATTTAAGAAGCATTAGAACTCTATTGCTGCGATACGTAGATATCGGCAAACGATATTTCCTAGGAAGGAACTGCCGCATTTACATTTATTTGAAGTGTATGCGATGTATAAGTGACACTTCGCAATGAATATTATATCTTATCATGAAACATAGAAACGAGTTGCGATATCATGTTTTAAGAAACATTAGAACTCTGTTGCTACGATACGTAGACATCTGCAAACGCTATTTCCTAGCAAGGAAGTGTCACATTTGCATTCCTTTGAAGTGAATACGAGGAATACATGACACTTCGCAGTGAATATTATATCTTATCATGGAACAGAGAAATGAGATGCGGTATCCCGTTATAAGAAGCATTAGAAATCTATGGCTTCGATGCGTAGACATCTGCAAACGCTATTTCCTAGCAAGGAAGTGTCGCATTTACAATCCTTTGAAGTGAATACGAGGAACTCATGACACTTCGCAATGGATATTATATCTTATCATGAAACATAGAAATGTGATGCGGTGTCCCGTTCTAAGAAGCATTAGAACTCTATTGCTTCGATACGTAGACATCTGCAAACGCTATTTCCTAGCAAGGAACTGCAGCATTTACATTCATTTGAAGTCTATGCGAGGTATAAGTGACACTTCGCAATGAACATTATATCTTTTCATGAAACATAGAAATGATATGCGATAGGGCGTTATAAGAAGCATTAGAACTGCATTGCTTCGATACGTAGACATCAGCAAACGCTATTTCCTAGCAAGGAAGTGTCGCATTTACATACCTTTGAGGTGAGTACGAGGTATACATAACACTCCACAATGAATATTATATCTTATCATGAAACATAGAAATGAGATGCGATATCGCGATTTAAGAAGCATTATAACTCTATTGCTGCGATACATAGACATCTGCAAACGATATTTTATAGCAAGGAAGTGTCGCATTTACATTCTTTTGTAGTGAGTACGAGGTATACATAACACTTCGCAATAAATATTACATCTTATCATGAAGCATAGTAATGAGATGCGATATTGCGTTCTAAGAAGGATTAGAACTCTAATGCTACGATACGTAGATATCTGCAAACTCTACTTCCCAGCACGGATGTGTCGCATTTACATTCTATTGTAGTGAATACGTGGTATACATAACACTGCACTATGAATATTATATCTTATCATAAAGCATAGAAATGAGATGCGATATCGCGTCTTAAGGAGCAACAGAACTCTGTTGCTTCGATACGTAGACATCTAGAAACGCTATTTCCTAGCAAGAAAGTTTAGCATTTTCCTTCATTTCAAGTATATGCGAGGTACACATGACACTTCGCACTTAATATTATATCTTATCATGAACATAGAAATGAGATGGGATATCGCGATTTAGGAAGCATCAGAACTCTATTGTTTCGATACGTAGACAACTGCAAACGCTACTTATCATGAAAGATAGAAATGAGATGCGATATCGCGATTTGAGAACCATTAGAACTCTATTGCTACGATACGTAGACATCTGCAAACGCAACTTCCTAGCATGGAAGCGTCGCATTTACATTCCTTTGATGTGAATACTAGGTGTACATGACACTTCGTAATGAATGTAATATCTCATCATGAAACATAGAAATGAGGTGCGATACCTTGAGTTTATGAAGATTTGGAACTCTGTTGCTACGATACGTAGACATCCCGAAACGGTATTTCCAAGCAAGGAAGTGTCGCAATTACATTCTTTTGAAGTGAATACGAGGTATTCATGATACTATGCAATGAATATTATATCCTATCATGAAACATAGAAATGTGATGGGATATCGCGTTTTAAGACGCATTAGAACTCTATTGCTACGATACGTAGACATCTGCAAGCGCTATTTCCTAGTAATGAAGCATCGCAGTTACATTCTTTTGCGGTGAATACGACGTATACATGACACTTCGCAATGAATATTATATCTTAACGTGAAACATTGAAATGAGATACGATATCCCGTTTTAAGAAGCATTAGAACCCTATTGCTACGATACGTAGATATCTGGAAACGCTATTTCCTAGCAAGGAAGAGTCGCATTTACATTCTTTTGAAGTGAATACGAGGTATACATAGCAATCCACAATGAATATTATATCTTATCATGAAACATAGAAATGAGATGCGATCTCGCGATTGAAAACGCATTAGAACTCTATTGCTACGATACGTGGACAACCGCAAACGCTATTTAATGGCAAGGAAGTGTCCCATTTACATTACTTTGAATACGAGGAATACAAAACATTCAACAATGAATATTATACCTTATCTCGAAACACAGAAATGAGCATTAGAACTCTATTGCTTCGGTACGTAGGCATCTACAAATGCTATTTAATAGCAAGGAAGTGTCGCACTTTCATTTTTATGAAGTGAATACGAGGTATACATAACACTCCACAATGTATGTTATATCTTATCACGAAACATAGAAATGAGATGCGATATCGCGATTTAAGAAGCATTAGAACTCTATTGCTTCGAAACGGAGACATCTGCAAACCCTTGGTCCTAGCAAGGATGTGTCGCATTTACATTCTTTTGAAGAGAATGCGAGGTATACATAACACTCCATAATGAATATTATATCTTATCATGAAACATAGAAATGAGATGCGATATCGCGTTTTAAGAAGCATTTGAACCCTATTGCTTCGATAAGTAGACATTTGGAAACGTAATTTCCTAGAAAGGAAGAGTCGCATTTACATTCATTTGAAGTGTAGACGAGGAATACTTAACCCTTCGCAATGAATATTATATCTTATAATGAGACATAATAATGAGATGCGATATCGCGTTTTGAGAAGCATTAGACCTCTATTGCTACGATACGTAGACATATGGAAACGCTACTTCCTTGAAAGTAATTGTCGCATTTACACTCATTTAAAGTGAATACGAGGTATACATGACACTTCGCATTGAATATTATGTCTTATCATGAAACATAGAAATGAGATGAGATATCTCGTTTTGTGAAGCATTAGTATTCTATTGATACGATACGGAGACATCTGCAAACGCTATTTCCTAGCAAGGAAGTGTCGCATTTACATTCTCTTGAAGTGAATACGAGGTATACATAACCCTTCGCAATGAATATTATATCTTATCATGAAACATAGAAATGACATGCGATATCGCGATTTAAGAAGCATTAGAACCCTATTGCTTCGATACCTGGACATCTGGAAAGGCTATTTCTTAGAAAGGAAGTGTCGCATTGACATTCTTTTGAAGTGAATACGAGGAATACATGACACTTCGCAATGAATATTATATCTTATCATGACACGTAGAAATGAGATAAGACATCTCGTTTTAAGAAGCAATAGAACTGTATTGCTTCGATACGTAGACATCTGCAAACGCTATTTCCTAGCATGGAAGTGTCGCATTTACACTCTTTTGAAGTGAATACGAGGTATACATGACACTTGGCAATGAATATTAGATCCTATCATGAAACATAGAAATGAGATGCGATATCTCGTATTAAGAAGCGTTAGAACACTTTTGCTACGATACGTAGACATCAGCAAACGATATTTCCTAGCATGGTAGTGTCGCATTTGCATTCTTTTGAAGTGAATACGAGGTATACATGACACTCCAAATGATTATTATATCTTATTACGAAACATAGAAGTGAGATTCGATGTCGCGTTTTAAGAAGCATTAAAACTCTATTGCTTCGATACGTAGACGTCTGCAAACGCTACTTCCTAGCAAGGAAGTTCCGCATTTACATTCTTTTGCAGTGAATATGAGGTATACATGACAATTCGCAATGAATATTATATCTTATCATGAGACATAGAAATAAGATGCGATATCGCATTTTGATAAGCATTAGAAATCTATTTCTACGATACGTAGACATCTGCAAACGCTATTTAATAGCAAGGATGTGTCGCATTTACATCATCTTGAAGTGAAAACGAGGTATACATGACATTTCGCAACGAATATTACATCTTATCATGAAACATAGAAATGAGATGCGATACCTTGAGTTTATGAAGATTTGGAACTCTGTTGCTACGATACGTAGACATCCCGAAACGGTATTTCCAAGCAAGGAAGTGTCGCAATTACATTCTTTTGAAGTGAATACGAGGTATTCATGATACTATGCAATGAATATTATATCCTATCATGAAACATAGAAATGTGATGGGATATCGCGTTTTAAGACGCATTAGAACTCTATTGCTACGATACGTAGACATCTGCAAGCGCTATTTCCTAGTAATGAAGCATCGCAGTTACATTCTTTTGCGGTGAATACGACGTATACATGACACTTCGCAATGAATATTATATCTTAACGTGAAACATTGAAATGAGATACGATATCCCGTTTTAAGAAGCATTAGAACCCTATTGCTACGATACGTAGATATCTGGAAACGCTATTTCCTAGCAAGGAAGTGTCGCATTTACATTCTTTTGAAGTGAATGCGAGGTATACATGACACTTCGCAATGAATATTGTATCTTATCATGAAACATAGAAATGAGATGCGATATCGCGTTTTAAGATGAATTAGAACTCTATTGCTACGGTACATAGACATCTGCAAACGCTATTTCCTAGAGAGGAAGTGACGCATTATCATTCTTTTCAAGTGTGTACGAAGTATACATAACACTCCACAATGAATATTATATCTTATCTTGAAGCATAGAAATGAAATGCGATATCGCGTTTTGAGAAGCATTAGAACTCTAATGATACGATACATAGACATCTGCAAACGCGATTTCCTCGCAGGGAAGTGACGCATTATCATTCTTTTAAAGTGAATACGAGGTATCCATGACACTTCGCAATTAATATTATATCTTATCATGAAACATAGAAATGAGATGCGATATCGCGTTTGGAGTAGCATTATAACTCCATTGCTACGATACGTAGACTTCTGCAAACGCAATTTCCTGGGAAGGAAGTGTCGCATTTACATTCTTTTGAAGTGAATACGAGGTATACATGTAACTTCGCAATGAATATTATATCTTATCATGAAACATAGAAATGAAATACGATATCGCGTTTTGAGAAGCATTAGAACTCTATTGCTACTATACGTAGACTTCTGCAAACGCTATTTCCTAGCAAGGAAGTGTCGCATTTACTTTCGTTCTTAGTGTATGCGAGATATAAGTGACACTTCGCTATGAATATTATGTCTTATCATGAAATATAGGAATGAGATGCGATATCGCGATTTGGGAAGCATTAGAACTCTACGGCTACGATGCGTAGACATCTGCAAACGCTATTTCCTAGCAAGGAAGTGTCGCATTTACATTCATTTCAAGTGTATGCGAGGTATAAGTGACATTTCGCAATGAATATTATATCTTATCATGAAACATAGAAATGAGATGCGGAATCGCGTTCTAAGAAGCATTAGAACTCTATTGTTTCGATATCATGAAACATAGAAATGTGATGCGGTTTCCCGTTTTAAGAAGCATTAGAACTCTATTAGTTCGATACGTCGACATCTGCAACCGCTATTTCCTAGCAATGAAGTGCCGCATTTACAATCTTTTGAAATGCATATGAGGTATACGTAACTCTTCGCAATGAAAATTATATCTTATCGTGAAGCATAGAAATGAGATGCGATATCGCGTTTTAAGTAGCATTATATCTCTGTTGCTACGATACGTAGACATCTGCAAACGCTATTTCCTAGCAAGGAAATGTCGCATTTACAGTCCTTTGAAGTGAATACGAGGTATACATAACACTCCACAATGAATATTGTACCTTATAGCGAAACATAGAAATGAAATGCGATATCGCGATTTAAGAAGCATTAGAACTCTATTGCTGCGATACGTAGATATCGGCAAACGATATTTCCTAGGAAGGAACTGCCGCATTTACATTTATTTGAAGTGTATGCGATGTATAAGTGACACTTCGCAATGAATATTATATCTTATCATGAAACATAGAAACGAGTTGCGATATCATGTTTTAAGAAACATTAGAACTCTGTTGCTACGATACGTAGACATCTGCAAACGCTATTTCCTAGCAAGGAAGTGTCACATTTGCATTCCTTTGAAGTGAATACGAGGAATACATGACACTTCGCAGTGAATATTATATCTTATCATGGAACAGAGAAATGAGATGCGGTATCCCGTTATGAGAAGCATTAGAAATCTATGGCTTCGATGCGTAGACATCTGCAAACGCTATTTCCTAGCAAGGAAGTGTCGCATTTACAATCCTTTGAAGTGAATACGAGGAACTCATGACACTTCGCAATGGATATTATATCTTATCATGAAACATAGAAATGTGATGCGGTGTCCCGTTCTAAGAAGCATTAGAACTCTATTGCTTCGATACGTAGACATCTGCAAACGCTATTTCCTAGCAAGGAACTGCAGCATTTACATTCATTTGAAGTCTATGCGAGGTATAAGTGACACTTCGCAATGAACATTATATCTTTTCATGAAACATAGAAATGATATGCGATAGGGCGTTATAAGAAGCATTAGAACTGCATTGCTTCGATACGTAGACATCAGCAAACGCTATTTCCTAGCAAGGAAGTGTCGCATTTACATACCTTTGAGGTAAGTACGAGGTATACATAACACTCCACAATGAATATTATATCTTATCATGAAACATAGAAATGAGATGCGATATCGCGATTTAAGAAGCATTATAACTCTATTGCTGCGATACATAGACATCTGCAAACGATATTTTATAGCAAGGAAGTGTCGCATTTACATTCTTTTGTAGTGAGTACGAGGTATACATAACACTTCGCAATAAATATTACATCTTATCATGAAGCATAGTAATGAGATGCGATATTGCGTTCTAAGAAGGATTAGAACTCTAATGCTACGATACGTAGATATCTGCAAACTCTACTTCCCAGCACGGATGTGTCGCATTTACATTCTATTGTAGTGAATACGTGGTATACATAACACTGCACTATGAATATTATATCTTATCATAAAGCATAGAAATGAGATGCGATATCGCGTCTTAAGGAGCAACAGAACTCTGTTGCTTCGATACGTAGACATCTAGAAACGCTATTTCCTAGCAAGAAAGTTTAGCATTTTCCTTCATTTCAAGTATATGCGAGGTACACATGACACTTCGCACTTAATATTATATCTTATCATGAACATAGAAATGAGATGGGATATCGCGATTTAGGAAGCATCAGAACTCTATTGTTTCGATACGTAGACAACTGCAAACGCTACTTATCATGAAAGATAGAAATGAGATGCGATATCGCGATTTGAGAACCATTAGAACTCTATTGCTACGATACGTAGACATCTGCAAACGCAACTTCCTAGCATGGAAGCGTCGCATTTACATTCCTTTGATGTGAATACTAGGTGTACATGACACTTCGTAATGAATGTAATATCTCATCATGAAACATAGAAATGAGGTGCGATACCTTGAGTTTATGAAGATTTGGAACTCTGTTGCTACGATACGTAGACATCCCGAAACGGTATTTCCAAGCAAGGAAGTGTCGCAATTACATTCTTTTGAAGTGAATACGAGGTATTCATGATACTATGCGATGAATATTATATCCTATCATGAAACATAGAAATGTGATGGGATATCGCGTTTTAAGACGCATTAGAACTCTATTGCTACGATACGTAGACATCTGCAAGCGCTATTTCCTAGTAATGAAGCATCGGAGTTACATTCTTTTGCGGTGAATACGACGTATACATGACACTTCGCAATGAATATTATATCTTAACGTGAAACATTGAAATGAGATACGATATCCCGTTTTAAGAAGCATTAGAACCCTATTGCTACGATACGTAGATATCTGGAAACGCTATTTCCTAGCAAGGAAGAGTCGCATTTACATTCTTTTGAAGTGAATACGAGGTATACATAGCAATCCACAATGAATATTATATCTTATCATGAAACATAGAAATGAGATGCGATCTCGCGATTGAAAACGCATTAGAACTCTATTGCTACGATACGTGGACAACCGCAAACGCTATTTAGTGGCAAGGAAGTGTCCCATTTACATTACTTTGAATACGAGGAATACAAAACATTCAACAATGAATATTATACCTTATCTCGAAACACAGAAATGAGCATTAGAACTCTATTGCTTCGGTACGTAGGCATCTACAAATGCTATTTAATAGCAAGGAAGTGTCGCACTTTCATTTTTATGAAGTGAATACGAGGTATACATAACACTCCACAATGTATGTTATATCTTATCACGAAACATAGAAATGAGATGCGATATCGCGATTTAAGAAGCATTAGAACTCTATTGCTTCGAAACGGAGACATCTGCAAACCCTTGGTCCTAGCAAGGAAGTGTCGCATTTACATTCTTTTGAAGAGAATGCGAGGTATACATAACACTCCATAATGAATATTATATCTTATCATGAAACATAGAAATGAGATGCGATATCGCGTTTTAAGAAGCATTTGAACTCTATTGCTTCGATAAGTAGACATTTGGAAACGTAATTTCCTAGAAAGGAAGAGTCGCATTTACATTCATTTGAAGTGTAGACGAGGAATACTTAACCCTTCGCAATGAATATTATATCTTATAATGAGACATAATAATGAGATGCGATATCGCGTTTTGAGAGGCATTAGACCTCTATTGCTACGATACGTAGACATATGGAAACGCTACTTCCTTGAAAGTAATTGTCGCATTTACACTCATTTAAAGTGAATACGAGGTATACATGACACTTCGCATTGAATATTATGTCTTATCATGAAACATAGAAATGAGATGAGATATCTCGTTTTGTGAAGCATTAGTATTCTATTGATACGATACGGAGACATCTGCAAACGCTATTTCCTAGCAAGGAAGTGTCGCATTTACATTCTCTTGAAGTGAATACGAGGTATACATAACCCTTCGCAATGAATATTATATCTTATCATGAAACATAGAAATGACATGCGATATCGCGATTTAAGAAGCATTAGAACCCTATTGCTTCGATACCTGGACATCTGGAAAGGCTATTTCTTAGAAAGGAAGTGTCGCATTGACATTCTTTTGAAGTGAATACGAGGAATACATGACACTTCGCAATGAATATTATATCTTATCATGACACGTAGGAATGAGATAAGACATCTCGTTTTAAGAAGCAATAGAACTGTATTGCTTCGATACGTAGACATCTGCAAACGCTATTTCCTAGCATGGAAGTGTCGCATTTACACTCTTTTGAAGTGAATACGAGGTATACATGACACTTGGCAATGAATATTAGATCCTATCATGAAACATAGAAATGAGATGCGATATCTCGTATTAAGAAGCGTTAGAACACTTTTGCTACGATACGTAGACATCAGCAAACGATATTTCCTAGCATGGTAGTGTCGCATTTGCATTCTTTTGAAGTGAATACGAGGTATACATGACACTCCAAATGATTATTATATCTTATTACGAAACATAGAAGTGAGATTCGATGTCGCGTTTTAAGAAGCATTAAAACTCTATTGCTTCGATACGTAGACGTCTGCAAACGCTACTTCCTAGCAAGGAAGTTCCGCATTTACATTCTTTTGCAGTGAATATGAGGTATACATGACAATTCGCAATGAATATTATATCTTATCATGAGACATAGAAATAAGATGCGATATCGCGTTTTAAGAAGCATTAGACCTATATTGCTACGATACGTAGATATCTGCAAACGCTATTTCCTAGCAAGGAAGCGACGCATTCACATTCTTTTGAAGTGAATACGAGGTATACGTGACACACCACATCGAATATTATATCTTATTATGAAACATAGAAATGAGACGCGATATGGCGATTTAAGAAGTAGTAGATCTCTATTGCTTCGATACGTAGACATCTGCAAACGCCATTTCCTAGCTAGGAAGTGTCGCATTTACATTCTTTTGAAGTGTAGACGAGATATACATAACACTGCACAATAAATATTATATCTTATCATGAAACATAGAAATGAGATGCGATATCGCGACTTTAGAAGCATTAGAAATATATTGCTTCGATACGTAAACATCTGCAAACGCTATTTCCTAGCAAGGAAGTGTCGCATTTACATTCTTTTGATGTGAATACGAGGTATACATAGCAATCCACAATGAATATTATATCTTATCATGAAACATAGAAATGAGATGCGATCTCGCGATTGAAAACGCATTAGAACTCTATTGCTACGATACGTGGACAACCGCAAACGCTATTTAGTGGCAAGGAAGTGTCCCATTTACATTACTTTGAATACGAGGAATACAAAACATTCAACAATGAATATTATACCTTATCTCGAAACACAGAAATGAGCATTAGAACTCTATTGCTTCGGTACGTAGGCATCTACAAATGCTATTTAATAGCAAGGAAGTGTCGCACTTTCATTTTTATGAAGTGAATACGAGGTATACATAACACTCCACAATGTATGTTATATCTTATCACGAAACATAGAAATGAGATGCGATATCGCGATTTAAGAAGCATTAGAACTCTATTGCTTCGAAACGGAGACATCTGCAAACCCTTGGTCCTAGCAAGGAAGTGTCGCATTTACATTCTTTTGAAGAGAATGCGAGGTATACATAACACTCCATAATGAATATTATATCTTATCATGAAACATAGAAATGAGATGCGATATCGCGTTTTAAGAAGCATTTGAACTCTATTGCTTCGATAAGTAGACATTTGGAAACGTAATTTCCTAGAAAGGAAGAGTCGCATTTACATTCATTTGAAGTGTAGACGAGGAATACTTAACCCTTCGCAATGAATATTATATCTTATAATGAGACATAATAATGAGATGCGATATCGCGTTTTGAGAGGCATTAGACCTCTATTGCTACGATACGTAGACATATGGAAACGCTACTTCCTTGAAAGTAATTGTCGCATTTACACTCATTTAAAGTGAATACGAGGTATACATGACACTTCGCATTGAATATTATGTCTTATCATGAAACATAGAAATGAGATGAGATATCTCGTTTTGTGAAGCATTAGTATTCTATTGATACGATACGGAGACATCTGCAAACGCTATTTCCTAGCAAGGAAGTGTCGCATTTACATTCTCTTGAAGTGAATACGAGGTATACATAACCCTTCGCAATGAATATTATATCTTATCATGAAACATAGAAATGACATGCGATATCGCGATTTAAGAAGCATTAGAACCCTATTGCTTCGATACCTGGACATCTGGAAAGGCTATTTCTTAGAAAGGAAGTGTCGCATTGACATTCTTTTGAAGTGAATACGAGGAATACATGACACTTCGCAATGAATATTATATCTTATCATGACACGTAGGAATGAGATAAGACATCTCGTTTTAAGAAGCAATAGAACTGTATTGCTTCGATACGTAGACATCTGCAAACGCTATTTCCTAGCATGGAAGTGTCGCATTTACACTCTTTTGAAGTGAATACGAGGTATACATGACACTTGGCAATGAATATTAGATCCTATCATGAAACATAGAAATGAGATGCGATATCTCGTATTAAGAAGCGTTAGAACACTTTTGCTACGATACGTAGACATCAGCAAACGATATTTCCTAGCATGGTAGTGTCGCATTTGCATTCTTTTGAAGTGAATACGAGGTATACATGACACTCCAAATGATTATTATATCTTATTACGAAACATAGAAGTGAGATTCGATGTCGCGTTTTAAGAAGCATTAAAACTCTATTGCTTCGATACGTAGACGTCTGCAAACGCTACTTCCTAGCAAGGAAGTTCCGCATTTACATTCTTTTGCAGTGAATATGAGGTATACATGACAATTCGCAATGAATATTATATCTTATCATGAGACATAGAAATAAGATGCGATATCGCGTTTTAAGAAGCATTAGACCTATATTGCTACGATACGTAGATATCTGCAAACGCTATTTCCTAGCAAGGAAGCGACGCATTCACATTCTTTTGAAGTGAATACGAGGTATACGTGACACACCACATCGAATATTATATCTTATTATGAAACATAGAAATGAGACGCGATATGGCGATTTAAGAAGTAGTAGATCTCTATTGCTTCGATACGTAGACATCTGCAAACGCCATTTCCTAGCTAGGAAGTGTCGCATTTACATTCTTTTGAAGTGTAGACGAGATATACATAACACTGCACAATAAATATTATATCTTATCATGAAACATAGAAATGAGATGCGATATCGCGACTTTAGAAGCATTAGAAATATATTGCTTCGATACGTAAACATCTGCAAACGCTATTTCCTAGCAAGGAAGTGTCGCATTTACATTGTTTTGAAGTGAAAGCGAGGTATACATGACACTTCGCAATGAATATTGTATCTTATCATGAAACTTAGAAATGAGATGCGATATCGCGTTTTAAGAAGAATTAGAACTCCATTGCTACGATACATAGACATCTGCAAACGCTATTTCCTAGCAAGGAAGTGACGCATTATCAATCTCTTGAAGTGAATAGGAGGTATACATAGCACTCCACAATGGATATTACACCTTATCACGAAACATAAATGAGATGCGATATCGCGTTTTAAGGAGCGTTAGAACACTATTGTTTCGATACGAAGACATCTGCAAACGCTATTTCCAATTAAGGAAGTGAGGCATTTAGCTTCATTTGAAGTGTATGCGAGGTATACATGACACTTCGCAAAGAATATTAAATCTTACCATGAAACATAGAATTGAGATGCAATATCGCGTTTTGAGAAGCATCAGAACTCTGTTGCTACGATACGTAGACATCTGCAAACGCTATTTAATAGCAGGGAAGTGTCGCATTTACATTCTATTGAAGTGAATACGAGGTATAAGTGACACTTCACAATGATTATTTTATCTTACAATGAAACATAGAATTGAAGTGCGATATTGCGTTTTACGAAAAATTAGAACCCTATTGCTAGGATACATATGCTTCTGCAAGCGCTATTTCCTAGCCAGGAGGTGTAGCATTTACATTCTTATGAAGTGAATACGAGGTGCTCATGACACTTCGCAATAAATATTATCTCTTATCATGAAACATAGAAGTGCGATGCGATATCACGTTTTAAGTAGCATTAGAACTCTATTGCTACGATACGTAGACACCTGCAGTCGCTATTTCCTAGCATGGAAGTGTCGCATTTACATTCTTTTGAAGTGAATTCGAGGTACACATGACACTTCGCAATGAATATTATATCTTATGGTGAAACACAGAAATTAGATGCGATATCGCGTTTTGAGAAGCACTCGAAATCTATTGCTTCTTTACGTAGACTTCTGCAAACGCTACTTCCTAGCAAGGAAGTGTCACATTTACATTCATTTGTAGTGTGCGCGAGGTATACATAACACTTCGCAATGAATGTTATATCTTATCATGAAACATCGAAATGAGTTGCGACATCTCGTTTTAAGAAGCATTAGAACTCTATTGCTACGATTTGTAGACATCTGCAAACGCTATTTCCTAGCAAGGAAGTGTCGCATTTACATACATTTGAAGTGTATGCGAGGTATACATAACACTGCACATTGAATATTATATCTTATCATGAAACATAGAAATGAGATGCGATATCGCGTTCTAAGAAGGATTAGAACACCATTGCTACGATACGTAGATATCTGCATTCGCTATTACCTAGCAAGGAAGTGTCGCATTTACATTCTTTTGAAGTGAATACGAGGTATACATAACACTCCACCATGAATATTATATCTTATCATGAGACATAGAAATGAGATGCGATATCTCGGTTTAAGAAGCATTACAACTCTATTGCTTCGATACGTAGACATCTGCCAACGCTATTTCCTAGCAATGAAGTGCCGCATTTAAATTCGTTTGAAGTGTATGCGAGGTATACAAGATACTTCGCAATGAATATTATATCTTATCATGAGACATAGAAATGAGATGCGATATCGCGCTTTAAGAAGCTTTAGAAATCAATTGCTACAATACGTAGACATCTGCAAACGATATTTCCTAGGAAGGAAGTGCCGCATTTACATTCATTTGAAGTGTATGCGACGTGTAAGTGACACTTCGCAATGAATATTATATCTTCTCGTGAAACATAAAAGTGAGATGCGATATCGCGTTTTAAGAAGCATTAGAACTCTATTGCTTCGATACGTAAACATCTGCAATCGCTACTTCCCAGCAAGGAAGTGTCCCATTTACATTCTTTTAAAAGGAATACGAGGTATACATGACACTTGGCAATGAATTTTATATCTTATCATGAAACAGAGAAACGAGATGCGATTTGACGATTTAAAAAGCTTTAGAATTCTATTGCTTCGATAAGTAGACATCTGCAAACGCTATTTCCTTGCAGGGAAGTGTCGCATTTACATTCATTCGAAGTGTAGACGAGATATACATAACACTGCACAGTGAATATTATATATTATCATGGAACATAGAAATGAGATGCAATATCGCGTTTTGAGAAGCATTATAACTCCAATTATACGATACGTAGACATCTGCGAACGCTGTTTCCTAGCAAAGAAGAGTCGCATTTACATTCTTTTGAAGTGAATATGAGCTTTACGAATCACTCCACAATGAATATTATATTTTATCATGAAGCATAGAAATGAGATGCGATCTCGCGATTTAAGAAGCATTAGAACTCTATTGCTACGATAGGTAGACATCTGCAAACGCTACTTCCTAGCAACGATGTGTCGCATTTACATTCATCTGAAGTGTATGCGAGGTATACATGACACTTCGCAATGAATATTACATCTTATCATGAGACATAGAAACGAGATGCGACATCTCGTTTTAAGAAGCATTAGAACTCTAATGTTTCGATACCTAGACATCTGGAAACGCTAATTCCTAGCAAGGAAGTGACCCAATTTCATTCTTTTTAAGTGAATACGAGGTATACATGACACTTCGCAATGAATATTATATCTTATCATGAAACATAGAAATGAGATGCGATATCGGGCTGTAAGAAGCATTAGAAATCTCTTGCTTCGATACGTAGACATCTGCAAACGCTATTTCCTCGCAAGCAACTGTAACGTTTACATTCTTTTGATGTGAATAGGAGGTATACATGACACTTCGCAATGAATATTATATCTTATCATCAAACATAGAAATGTGATGTGATATCGCGTTTTAAGAAGCATCAGAACTCTATTGCTACGATACGTAGACATCTGCAAACGCTATTTCCTAGCAAGGAAGTGCCGCATTTACATACATTTGAAGTGTATGCGATGTATACATAACACTTCGCAATGAATATTATATCTTATCATGATACATTGAGATGAAATGCGATATCGCGATTTAAGAAGCATTAGAAACCTATTGCTGCGATACGGAGACATCTGGAGACGCTATTTCCTAGCAATGAAGTGTCGCACTTACATTCATTTTAAGTGCATGGGAGGTATAAGTGGCACTTCTTAATGAATATTATATCTTATCATGAAACATAGAAATGATATGCGATATCATGTTTTAAGAAGCATTAGAACTCTATTACTTCGATACGTAGACATCTGCAAACGCTATTTAATAGCAAGGAAGTGTCCCATTTACATTCCCTTGAATACGAGGTATACATGACATTTCGCAATGAATATTATATCTTATCATGAATCATAGAAGTGAGAGACGTACTCTCGTTCTAAGGAGCATTATAACTCTGTCGTTTCGATACGTAGACATCTGCAAACGCTATTTAATATCCTGAGAGTGTCGCATTTACATTCTTTTGAAGTGTATATGGGGCATACATAACACTCCACAATGAATATTATACCTTATCACGAAACATAGAGATGAAATGCGATATCGCGATTTAAGAAGCATTAGAACTTTATTGCTACGATACGTAGACATATGCAAACGCTATTTCTTAGCATAGAAGTGTCGCATTTACATTCATTTGAAGTGTAGACGAGGTATACATGACACTTTGCAATGAATATTATATCTTATCATGATACATAGAAAGAAGATGCGATATCTCGTTTTAAGAAGCATTAGAACTCTATTGCTACGATACGTAGATATGTGGAAACGCTATTTCCTTGCAAGGAAGAGTCGCACTTACCATCGTGAAGTGAATACGAGGTATACAATACACTTCGCAATGAATATTATATCTTATCATGAGACATAGAAATGAGGTGCTATATCGCGTTTTAAGATGCATTAGAACTCTATCGCTTCGATACGTAGACATCTGCAAACGCTCATTCCTTGCAAGAAAGTGTCGCATTTACATTCTTCTGAAGTGTGAATACATGACACTTTGCAGTGAATATTATATCTTATCATGAAACATAGAAATGAGATGCGATATCTCGTATTAAGAAGCATTAGAACCCTATTGCTTCGATACGTAGACATCTGGAAACGCTACTACCTAGAAGGGATGTGTCGCATTTACATACAATTGAAGTGAATACGAGGTATACATGACACTTCGCAAAGAAGTTTATATCTTATCATGAAACATAGAAATGAGATGCGATATCTCGTTTTTAGAAGCATTAGAACTTCATTGCTACGATACGTATACTTGGGCAAACGCTATTTCCTGGAAAGGAAGTGTCGCATATACATTCTTTTAAAGGGAATACGAGGTATACAATACACTTCGCAATGAATATTATATCTTATCACGAAACTTAGAAATGAGATGCGACATCTCGTTTTACGAAGCATGAGAACTGTATTGTTTCGATACGTAGACATCTAGAAACGCTATTTCCTAGCAAGGAAGTGTCGCATTTACATTCTTTAGAAGTGAATACGAGGTATACATGACACTTCGCAATGAATATTATACCTTATCATGAAGCATAGAATTGTGATGCGATATCGCGTTTCAAGAAGCATAAGAACACTATGGCACCGATAAGTAGACATCTGCAAACGCTACCTCCTAGCAATGAAGTGTCGCATTTACATTCTTTTGAAGTGAATACGTGGTATACATGACACTTCGCAATGACTATTATATCTTATCATGAAACATAGAAATGGGATGCGATATAGCGAATTTAGAATCGTTAGAACTCTATTGCTACCATACGTAGACATTTGCAAACGCTATTTCCTAGCAAGGAAGTGTCGCATTTACATTCTTTTGAATTGAATACGAGGTGTACATGTAACTTCGCAGTGAATATTATATCTTATCATGAAACATGTATATGAGATGCGATATCGCTTTAGAACTATATTTTTTCGATACGTAGACATCTGGAAACGCTGTTTCCTAGCAAAGAAGTGTCGCGTTTACATTCCTTTGAAGTGAGTACGAGGTATTCATGACACTTCGCAATGAATATTATATCTTATCATGAAACATAGAAATGAGATGCGATATCGCGATTTAAGACGCAATAGAACTCTATTGCTTAGATACGTAGACATCTGCAAACGCTATCTCCTAGCAAGGAAGTGTCGCATTTACATTCATTTGAAGTGTACGCGAGGTATACATGACACCTCGCAATGAATATTATATCTTATAATGAAACATAGAAATGGGATGCGATATCGCGTTTTAAGTAGCATCAGAACTCTATTGCTTCGATACGTAGACATATGCAAACGCTATTTCCTAGCAAGGATGTGTCGCATTTACATTCTTTTGAAGTGTAGACAAGGAACACATAACACTCCACAATGAATATTATTTCTTATCATGAAACATAGAAATGTGATGCGATATTGCATTTTGGGAAGCTTTAGATCTCTATTGCTTCGATACGTAGACATATGCAAACGCTATTTCCTAACAGGGATGTGTCGCATTTACAATCTCTTGAAGTGTAGACGAGGAACACATAACACTCCACAATGAGTATTATTTCTTATAATGAAACATAGAAATGAGATGCGATATCGTGTTTCAAGAAGCATTAGGACTCTATTGCTACGATATGTAGACATCTGCAAACGCTATTTCCTAGCAAGGATGTGTCGTATTTACATTCTATTGATGTGAATACTGGGTATACATAACACTGCACAATGAATATTATATCTTATCATGAAACATAGAAATGAGATGCCATATGACGATTTAAGAAGCATTAGAACATTATTGCTTCGATACGTAGACATCTGCAAACGCTATTTCCTAGCAAGGAAGTATCGTATTTACATTCTTTTGAAGTGAATACGGGGTATAGATAACACTGCACAATGAATATTATATCTTATCATGAACCATAGAAACGAGATGCGTTATGACGATTTATGAAGCATTAGAACACTATTGCTTCGATACGTAGACATCTGCCATCGCTATTTCCTAGCAAGGAAGTGTCGCATTTATATTCTATTGAGGTGAATACGAGGTATACATAACACTGTACGATGAATATTCTATTTTATCATGAAACATAGAAATGGGATGCGATATCTCGTTTTAAGAAGCATTAGAACTCTGCTGCTTCGATACGTAGATATCTGCAAACGCTATTTCCTCGCACGGAAGTATCGCATTTACATTCATTTGAAGTGTATGCGAGGTATACATGACACTTCCTAATGAATATTATATCTTATCATGAAACATAGAAATGAGATGCGATATCGCGATTTAAGACGCAATAGAACTCTATTGCTTAGATACGTAGACATCTGCAAACGCTATTTCCTAGCAAGGAAGTGTCGCATTTACATTCATTTGAAGTGTATGCGAGGTATAAGTGACATTTCGGAATGAATATTATATCTCATCATGAAACATAGAAATGTGAAGCGATATCGCGTTTTAAGAAGCATTAGAACTCTATTGCTACGATACGTAGACATCTGCAAACGCCATTCAATAGTAAGGAAGTGTCGCATTTACATTCTTTTGAAATAAATACGAGGTATACATGACAGTTCGTAATGAATATTGTATCTTATCATGAAGCGTAGAAATGAGATGCGATATCCCGTTTGAAGAAGCATTAGAACTCTATTGCTTCGGTACGTAAACATCTACAAACGCTATTTCCTAGGAAGGAACAGTCGCATTTACATTCATTTGAAGTGTATGCGAGGTATAAGTGACATTTCGCAATGAATATTATATCTCATCGTGAAACATAGAAATGAGATGCGATATCGCGTTTTAAGAAAGATTAGAAGTCTATTGCTACGATATGTAGACATCTGCAAACACTATTTCCTAGCAAGGAAGTGTCGCACTTACATTCAATTGATGTGTAGACGAGGAACACATAACACTTCGCAATGAATATTATATCATATCATGATACATAGATATGAGATGCGATATCGCGTTTTAAGCAGCATTAGAACTCTATTGCTACGATACGTAGATATCTGCAGACGCTATTTCCTAGCAAGGAAGTGTCGCATTTACATTCCTCTGAAGTGAATAGGAGGTATACATAACACTCCACAATGAATATTAAATCTTATCATGAAACATAGAAATGAGTTGCGATATCGCGTTCTAAGAAGGATTAGAACTCTAATGCTACGATACGTAGACATCTGCAGACGCTATTTCCTAGCAAGGAAGTGTCGCATTTACATTCATTTGAAGTGTATGCGAGGTATTCAAGACACTTCGCAATGAATATTATATCTTATCATGAAACATAGAAATGAGTTGCGATATCGCGTTCTAAGAAGGATTAGAACTCTAATGCTACGATACGTAGATATCTGCAGACGCTATTTCCTAGCAAGGAAGTGTCGCATTTACATTCTTTTGAAGTGAATACGAGGTATACATGACACTCCGCAATGAGTATTATATCTTACCATAAATCATAGAAATGAGATGCGACATGGCGATTTAAGAAGCACTAGAACTCCAGTGCTACGATACGTAGACATCTACAAACGCTATTTCCTAGCAATGAAGTGTCGCATTTAAATTCGTCTGAAGTGTATGCTAGGTATACATGACACTTCGCAATGAATATTATATATTATCATGAAACATAGAAATGAGATGCGATATCGCGTTTTGAGAAGCACTGGAACACTAATGCTACGATACGTAGACATCTGCAGAAATTATTTCCTAGCAAGGAAGTGTCCTATTTACATTCTTTTGTAGTGAATACGAGGTCTACATAACACTGCAGAATGAATATTATATCTTATCGTGAAACATAGAAATGAGATGCATTATCGCGATTTAAGATGCATTAGAAATCTAATGCTTCGATACGTAGATATCTGCAAACGCTACTTCCTAGCAAAGAAGTGTCGCATTTACATTCTTTTGAAGTGAATACGAGGTATTCATGACGCTTCGCAATGAATATTATATCTTATCATGAAACATAGAAATGGGATGCGATATCGCGTTTTGAGAAGCATTAGAACTCTATTGCCTCGATACGTAGGCATCCGCAAACGCTATTTCCTGGGAAGGAAGTGTCGCATCTACATTCATTTGTAGTGTAGACGAGATATACATAACACTGCATAATGAATATTATATCTTTTCATGAGGGATAGAAATGAAATGCGATATCGCGATTTAAGATGCATTAGAACTCTAATGCTTCGTTACGTAGACATCTGCCAACGCTATTTCCTAGTGTGACGTCAGGCGTAGCGCCTGCCACCCATTACATACGTCAGCATCCTCGGAACCTCCAGTATCGACCCCTGGACACAGGCAGCCTGCAATACTCGCCTGAAGTATCGGCAACCAGCAGAGTTTGCGCGCGCACGACCGCACGCACTCAGTCGTACCTGCAAGGACCGCTGTCTCGCTCGCACCTACGAGCAACCCTATCGCCCTCTCATCAGGAATTCCGCCCAACAGAGAGAAGATGCCGCAGTCCGTCGCCGCAATGGGTACTTTTCCAGTTCAGGGAATCTACGTTGCCTGAATCTACATACTATTTCTAGAATAAGTCTATAACGCTCATAGATATAAGTACTCGACACGAATTGTAACACACCACAACACACATGTAATTCTAAGTCCTTATTCTTAAGATTAGACGCTAGATGCGCCCAGGCTATCGGCACGCGCCGCTAGCCCCACCACGAGCCGCGAGTCCCCACTCGCTGGACCGCGCGCACCCTACCACGAGCGGCTGCGACCGTAGCGCCTCGCGAACTGAGGAGGTCCCAGACGCGCCTCGAGAGACACATTCGAGTCCTCGGGCTTCTAGAGTTTTACATCGATCTTCCATCTCAAGCCGCCTCAATGTGGGGTCTAGGCTACGCGTTGCTATTTCCATTTTACTAGTTCTAACTTAGAATAATTTCACTTTTGTACACTTTAACTTACAATATACTTTACTTTAGTTACTAAATCCAATCTACAAGTTCTTTTACCAGCTCTACTAGTTCCTATTCCAATAATTACTAAATCTAAACATAATATACTAGTTCTTACGTTAAAACATTATTCTTAAACTACAAATTCTACGACGTGTTCCTTCCAACAATTGGGTTGCGTTTTTTCACCTTGAAGGAGTATAGAACTCAGCTTTGCGACGTTGCTATAGAGCGGACCGCCGCTTATCCTTCTGAACATTGCCTGAAGGTACAGAAATCTGGGTGAATGAAATGTGGATCCGGTTCGCGAGGAACACGACGCGCGGGTCGTAAGAATTTTATTCGTTCACTTGCTCGTGAATACCTGGGAGATACACCCCGGGTCCTCGTACCGCAGCAACCTGTCGTCATCGTTCCGGTTCAGTCACAGTTTTCCGAAACGCCGAACAACGCCGATTCGCCTGCCTCTGCAGCCAACGTCTCTGCAATATCCACAGTCTTCGCTGAATCTACTCTGCATCCAGACCGCTGTTTCCCGTTTTGCTGGAAGTTAATCAAAGTCACCGTCAACATTAACCGACCGATCGCTGTATCGATACCTACCAACGACCGTCGAGGCACATTCTACCTGCGTATCGAGACTGAAGCCAGCGAAAGGTAAGGCTTTTCCATCATATCGCGAGTGTTTTTACCGCGTCGCGTAAGCCAAAAATATCGGACCCGGTCGTAACGCGTTCCCGCGGACCGAAAACCGTATAAATAGGCTCGTGTCGTGAAGCCTCCGGATAAACGAAAAATTATTTCGCCGGACGTGACACTATCAAGGAAGTGCCGCATTTACATTCTTTTGAAGTGAATACGAGGTATACGTAACACTTCACAATGAATATTATATCTTACCATGAATTATAGAAATGAGGAGCGATATCGCTTTTTAAGAAGTATTAGAACTCTATTGCTACGATACCTAGACATGTGCAAACGCTATTTCCTAGAAGGAAGTGTCGCATTTACATTCTTTTTAAGTGTAGACGAGATATACATAACCAATCGCAAAGAATATTATATCATATCATGAAACATAGGAAAGAGATGCGATATCTCGTTTTAAGAAGCACTAGAACTCTATTGCTTCGATACGTAGACATCTGCCAACGCTATTTCCTAGCAAGGAAGTGTCGCATTTACATTCATTTGAAGTGTATGCGAGGTATACAAGACATTTCGCAATGAATATTACATCCTACCATGAAACATAGAAATGAGATGCAATATCGCGTTTTGAGAAGCATTAGAACTCCAATGCTACGATACGTAGATATCTGCAAATGCCACTTCCTAGCAAGGGAGTGTCGCATATACATCCTTTTGAAGTGAATACGAGGTATACATGACACTACGTAATGTTAATTATATCTTATCAAGCAACATAGAATTGAGATGCGATATCTCGTTTTAAGAAGCATTAGAATTCTATTCCCCCGATACGTAGACATCTGCCAACGCTATTTCCTAGCAAGGAAGTGTCGCATTTACATTCATTTTAAGTGTATGCGAGGTACACATGACACTTCGCAATGACTACTATATCTTGTCATGAGACATAGAAATGAGATGCGATATCGAGATTTAAGAAGCATTAGAACCCTATTGCTACGATACGTAGACATCTGCAAAAGCTATTTCCTAGCAAGGAAGTGTCGCATTTACATTCGTTTGAAATGAATACGAGGTATACATAACACTTCACAATGAATATTATATCTTATCATGAAACATAGAAAAGAGATGCGATATCGCGTTTTGTGAAGCATTAGAACACTAATGCTACGATACGTAGACATCTGCAAACGCTATTTCCTAGCAAGGAAGTGTCGCATTTACATTCTTTTTAAGTGTAGACGAGATATACATAACCAATCGCATGGAATATTATATCATATCATGAAACATAGGAATGAGATGCGATATCTCGTTTTAAGAAGAATTAGAACTCTATTGTTTCGATACGTAGACATCTGGAAACGCTATTTCCTAGCAGGGAAGTGTCGCATTTACATTCTTTTGACGTGCATACGAGGTATACATAACACTCCGCAATGAGTATTATACCTTATCACGAAACATAGAAATGGGATGCGATATCGAATTTTTACAAGCATTAGAACTATATTGCTACGATATGTAGACATCTGCAAACGCTATTTCCTAGCAACGAAGTGTCGCATTCGCATTGTTTTGAAGTGAATACGAGGTATACATATCACACCACAATGAATATTAAATCTTATCATGAAACATAGAATTGTGATGCGTTATCTCTTTTTAAGAAGCATTAGAACTCTGTTGCTTCGATATTTAGACATCCGCAAACGCTATTTCCTAGGAGGGAAGTGTCGCATTTACACTCTTTTGTAGTGAATACGAGGTGTACATGACACTTCGCAATGAATATTATATTTTATCATGAAGCAGAGAAATGAGATGCCTTATCCCGATTTAAGAAGCATTAGAACTCTATTGTTTCGATACGTAGACATCTGGAAACGCTATTTCCTAGGAAGGAAGTGTCGCATTTACATTCATTTGAAGTGTATGCGAGGTATACAAGACATTTCGCAATGAATATAACATCTTACCATGAAACATAGAAATGAGATGCAATATCCCGCTTTGAGAAGCATTAGAACTCCAATGCTACGATACGTAGAGATCTGCGAACGCTATTTCCCAGCAAGGAAGTGTCGCATTTACATTCTTTTGAAGTGAATACGAGGTATGCATGTCACTTCGCAATGAATATTATATCTTATCATGAAACATAGAAATGAAATGCGACATCTTGGTTTAAGAAGCAATAGTACTCTATTGCTTCGATACGTAGACATCTGGAAACGCTATTTCCTAGGAAAGAAGTGTGGCATTTACATTCATTTGAAGTGTATGCGTGGTATAAGTGACACTTCGCAATGAATATTATATCTTATCATGTAACATAGAAATAAGATTCGATATCGCGTTTCAAGAACTATTAGAATTCTATTGCTACGATTCGTAGACATCTGCAAACGCTATTTCCTAGGCCGGTAGTGTCGCATTTACATTCATTTGAAGTATATGCAAGGTATAAGTGACTCTCCGCAATGAAAATTACATCTCATCATGACTCATAGAAATGAGATGCGGTATCCCGTTTTAAGAAGCATTAGAACTCTATTGCTACGATACATAGACATCTGTAATCGCTATTTCCTAGCAAGGAAGTGTCGCATTTACATTCTTTTGAAGTGAATACGAGGTATACATGACACTTAGCAATGAATATTATATCTTATCATGAAACATAGAAATGAGATGCGACGTCTCGTTTCAAGAAGTATTATAACTCTATTGCTTCGATACGTAGACATCTGCAGACGCTATTTCCTAGCAAGGAAGTGTCGCATTTACATTCTTTTGTAGTGTAGACGAGATATACATATCACTGCACAATGAATATTATATCTTATCATGCAACATAGAAATGAGATGCGATATCGCGTTTTAAGAAGAATTAGAACTCTATTGCTACGATACATAGACATCTGCAAACGCTATTTCCTAGCAAGGAAGTGACGCTTTATCATTCTTTTGAAGTGAATACGAGGTATACATAACACTGTACAATGAATATTATATCTTATCATGAAACATAGAAATGAGATGCGATATCGCGATTTAAGCAGCATTAGAACTCTATTGCTTCGATACCTAGACATCTCCAAACGCTATTTCCTAACAGGGAAGTGCCGCATTTACATTCGCTTGAAGTGTAGACGAGATAAACATGACACTGCACAATGAATATTATATGTTATCATGAAATGTAGAAATGAGATGCGATATCGCGACTTAAGGGACAATAGAACTCTACTTCTTCGATACGTAGACATGTGCAAACGCTACTTCCTAGCAAGGAAGTGTCGCATTTACATTCACTTGAAGTGTATGCGAGGCATAAGTGGCACTTCGCAATGAATATTACATCCTAACATGAAACATAGAAATGTGATGCGATATCGCGTTTTAAGATGCACTTGAACTCTATTGCTTCGATACGTAGATATCTGCAAACGCTATTTCCTAGCAAGGAAGTGTCGCATATTACATTCATTTGACGTGTATGCGAGGAATACATAACAATTCGCAATGAATATTATATCTTATCATGAAAGATAGAAATGAGATACGATATAGCGATTTAAAAAGCATTAGAACTCTATTGCTTCGATACGTAGACATCTGCAAACGCTACTTCCTAGCAAGGAAGTGTCGCATTTACATTCTTTTGAAGTGAATACGAGGTATACATAACACTCCACGATGAATATTATACCTTATCACGAAACATAGAAATCAGATGCGATATCGCGATGTAAGAAGCATTAGAACTCTATTGCATCTATACGCAGATATCTGGAAACGCAATTTCCTAGCAAGGTAGTGTCGCATTTACATTCATTTGAAGTGTATGCGAGGAATACGTGACACTTCGCATTGAATATTATATCTTATCAGCAAACATAGAAATGAGATGCCATATCCCGTTTTAAGAAGCATTAGAACCCTATTGCTTCGATACGTAGACATCTGCAAACGCTATTTCCAAGCCATGAAGTGTCGCATTTGCATTCATTTGAAGTGTATGCGAGGTATAAGTGACACTTCGCAATTAATATTATATCTTATCATGAAACATAGAAATGAGGTGCGATATCGCGTTTTAAGTATTATTAAAACTATATTGCTGCGATACGTAGACACCTGCAGTGCTATTTCCTAGGAATGAAGTTTCGCATTAACATTCATTTGATGTGTTGAACAGGAATACATAAAACTTCGCATTGAATATTATATCTTATCATGAAACATAGAAATCAGATGCGATATCGCGTTTCGAGAAGCATTAGAACACTGTTTCTGCTATACGTAGACATCTGCAAACGCTATTTCCTAGCAAGGAAGTGTCGCATTTACATTCATTTGAAGGGAATACGAGGTATACATAACACTCCACAATGAATATTATATCTTATCATGAGACATAGGAATGAGATGCGATATCGTGTTTTAAGATGCATTTGAACTCTATTGGATCGATACGCAGACATCTGCAAACGCTACTTCCTAGCAAGGAAGTGTCACATTTACAATCTTTTGAAAGGAATACGAGGTACACATGACACTCAGCAAAGAATATTATATCTTATCGTAAAAGATAGAAATGAGATGCGATATCTCGTTTTAAGAAGCATTATAACACTGTTGCTTCGATACGTAGACATCTGCCATCGCTATATCCTAGCAAGGAAGTGTCGCAGTTACATTCATTTGAAGTGCACGCGATGTATACCTAACACTGCACAATGAATATTATATCTTATCATAAAACATCGAAATAAGATGCGATATCTCGATTAAAGAAGCATTAGAACTCTATTGCTTCGATGCGTAGACATCTGAACACGCTACTTCCTAGCAAGGATGTGTCGCATTTACATTCTTCTGAAGGGAGTACGAGGTATACATGACACTTCGCAATGAATATTATATCTTATCATGAAACATAGAAATGGGATGCGATATCGCGTTTTGAGAAGCACTAGAACTCTATTGCTTCGATACAGAGACATCTGCAAACGCTATTTCCTAGCAAGGAAGTGTCGCATTTACATTCTTCTGAAGTGAATACAAGGTATACATGACACATCGCAATTAATATTATATCTTATCATGAAACATAGAAATGAGATGCGATATCCCCTTTCAAGAAGCATTAGAACTCTATTGCTTCGATACGTAGATATCTGCAAACGCTATTTCCTAGCAAGGAAGTGTCGCATTTACATTCATTTGAAGTGAATACGAGGAATACATGAAACTTCGCAATGAATGTTATATCCCATCACGAAACATAGAAATGTGATGTGATATCGCGTTTTAGGAAGCATTAGGACCCTATTGCTACGATACGTAGACATCTGCAAACGCTATTTCCTAGCAAGGAAGTGACGCATTTACATTTTTCTGAAGTGAATACAAGGTATACATGACACATCGCAATTATTATTATATCTTATCATGAAACATAGAAATGAGATGCGATATCTCGTTTTAAGAAGCATTATAACACGCTTGCTACGATACGTAGACATCTGCACACGCTACTTCCTAGCAAGGAAGTGTCGCACTTGCATTCATTTCGAGTGAATACGAGGTATACATGACACTTCGCAATTAATATTATATCTTATCATGAAACATAGAAATGAGATGCGACATCCCGTTTCAAAAAGCGTTAGAACTCTATTGCTTCAATACGTAGACATCTGCAATCGCTATTTCCTAGCAAGGAAGTGTGGCATTTACATTCATTTGAAGTGTATGCGAGGTATACATAACACTTCGCAATGTATATTATATGTTATCATGAAACATAGAAATGAGATGCGTTATCTCGAATTAATAAGCATTATATCAAGCTTGCTACGATACGTAGACATCTGCAAACGCTATTTCCTAGCAAGGAAGTGTCGCATTTACATTCTTTTGAAGTGAATACGAGGTAATCATACCACTTCGCAATGAATATTATATCTTATCATGAATCATAGAAGTGAGATGCGATATCCCGTTTCAAGAAGCATTAGAACTCTATTGCTTCGATACGTAGACATCTGCAAACGCTATTTCCTAGCAAGGAAGTGCCGCATTTACATTCATTTGAAGTGAAGACGAGGAATACATGACTCTGCACAATGAATGTTATATCTTATTATGCAACATAGAAATGAGATGCGATATCGCGTTTTGAGAAGCATTAGAACTCCACTTCTACGATACGTATACATCTGCAAACGCTATTTCCAAGGAAGGAAGTGTCGCGTTCACATTCTTCTGAAGTGAATACGAGGTATACATAATAATGCACAATGAATATTATATCTTATCATGAACCATAGAGATGAGATGCGATATCGCGATTTAAGGAGCATTAGAACCCTATTTCTTTGATACGTAGACATCTGCCAACGCTATTTCCTAGCAACGAAGTGTCGCATTTACCTTCGTTTGAGGTGTAGACGAAGAATACATAACACTTCGCAATGAATATTATATCTTATCATGAGACATAGAAATGAGATGCGATATCGCGTTTTGGGAAGCATTAGAACTCTATTGCTACGATACGTAGACATCTGCCATGCTATTTCCTAGCAAAGAAGTGTCGCATTCACATTCTTTTGAAGTGAATTCGAGGTATACATAACACTTCGCAGTGAATATTATATATTATCGTGAATCATAGAAATGAGATGCGATATCGCGTTTTAAGAAGCATTAGAACACTATTGCTGCGATACGTAGTCATCTGCAAACGCTATTTCCTAGCAAGGAAGTGTCGCATTTACATTCTTTTGAAGTGAATACGAGGTATACATGACACTTCGAAATGAATATTATTCCTTATCATGAAACATAGAAATGTGATGCGATATCACGTTTTATGAGGCATTAGAACACTATTGCTGCGATACGTAGTCATCTGCAAACGCTATTTCCTAGCAAGGAAGTGTCGCATTTACATTCTTTTGAAGTGAATACGAGGTATACATGACACTTCGAAATGAATATTATTCCTTATCATGAAACATAGAAATGAGATGCGATATCGCGTTTTGAGAAGCATTGGAGCACTGATGCTAGGATACGTAGACATCTGCAAGCGCTATTTCCTAGCAAGGAAGTGTCGCATTTACATTCTTTTGAAGTGAATACGAGGTATACATAACACTCCACAATGAATATTATACCTTATCACGAAACATAGAAATGAGATGCAATATCGCGATGTAAGAAGCATTAGAACTCTATGGCTTCGATACGTAGAAATCTGCAAACGCTATTTCCTAGCAAGGAGGTGCCGCATTTACATTCATTTGAAGTGTAGACGTGAAATACATAACACTTCGTAATGAATATTATATCCTATCATGAAACATAGAAATGAGTGGCGATATCGCGTTTTATGAAGCATTAGAACTCTATTGCTTCGATACGTAGATATCTGGTAACGTAATTTTCTAGAAAGAAGTGTCGCATTTACATTCATTTGAAGTGTGTGCCAGGTATACATGACACTTCGCAATGAATATTATATCATATCATGAAACATGGAAATGATATGCGATATCGCGATTTAAGAAGCTTTAGTACTCTATTGCTTCGATACGTAGACATCTGCAAACGCTACTTCCTAGCAGGGAAGTGTCGCATTTACGTTCCTTTGAAGTGAATACGAGTTACACATGACACTCCGCAATGAATATTATATCTTATCATAAATCATAGAAATGAGATGCCATATGGCGTTTTAAGAAGCATTAGAACTCCATTGCTTCGATACGTAGATATCTGCAAACGCTATTTCCTAGCAAGGAAGTGTCGCATTTACATTCATTTGAAGTGAATACGAGGAATACATGAAACTTCGTAATGAATGTTATATCTCATCATGAAACATAGAAATGTGATGTGATATCGCGTTTTAGGAAGCATTAGGACCCTATTGCTACGATACGTAGACATCTGCAAACGCTATTTCCTAGCAAGCAATAGTCGCATTTACATTCCTTTGAATTGAATACGAGGTATACATGACACTTCGCAATGAATATTATATCTTATCATGAAACATAGAAGAGAGATGCGATATCGCGTTTCAAGAAGTATTAGAACCCTATTGCCTCGATGCGGAGATATATGCAAACGCTATTTCCTTGCATGGAAGTGTCGCATTTACATTCGTTTGGAGTGAATACGAGGTGTACATGACACTTCGCAATGAATATTATATCTTCTCGTGAAACATAAAAGTGAGATGCGATATCGCGTTTTAAGAAGAACTAGAACACTATTGCTTCGATACATAGACATCTGCCATCGCTGTGTCCCACTAAGGAAGTGTCGCATTTACATTCATTTGAATTGTAAGCGAGGTATACATGACACGTCGCAATGAATATTATATCTTATCATGAAACATAGAAATGAGATGCGATATCGCGGTTTAGGAATCATTAGAACTTTAATGCTTCGATACGTAGACATCTGGAAACGTAATGTCCTAGAAAGGAAGTGGCTTACTTACATTCATTTGAAGTGTAGACGAGGTATACATAACACTCCACAATGAATATTATATCTTATCATGAAACATAGGATTGAGGATCGATTCGCGTTTTAAGAAGCATTAGAAATCTATTGCTACCATACGTAGACATCTGCAGACGCTATTTCCTACCAAGGAAGTGTCGCATTTACATTCTTTTGAAGTGAATACGAGGTTAACATGACACTTCGCAATGAATATTATATCTTATCATGAAACATACTAGTGAGATGCGATGTCGCATTTTTTGAAACATTAGAACTCTTTTGCTTCGATACGCAGACATCTGCAAACGCTATTTAATAGCAAGGAAGTGACGCATTTATATTCTTTTGAAGTGAATACGAGGTATACATCACACTGCACAATGAATATTATATCTTATCATGAAGCATAGAAATGTGATGTGATATCGCGTTTTAAAAAGCTTTAGAACTCTATTGCTACGATACGTAGACATCTGCAATCGCTATTTCCTAGGAAGGAAGTGCCGCATTTACATTCATTTGAAATGTATGCCAGGTATACATGACACTTCGCAATGAATATTATATCATCATGAAACATAGAGGTGAGGTGCGATATTGCGTTTTAAGAAGCATTAGAACTCTATTGCTATGATAAGTAGACATCTGCGAACGCTATTTCCTAGCAAGGAAATGTCGCATTTACATTCATTTGAATTGTAGACGAGATATACATAACAATGCACAATGAATATTATATCTTATCATGAATCGTAGAATTGACATGTGATATCGCGATTGAAGAAGGATTAGAACTCTATTGCTTCGATACGTAGACATCTGCAGACGCTATTTCCATGAAAGGAAGTGTCGCATTTACATTCATTTGTTGTGTAGGCGAGATATACATAACACTTCGCAGTGAATATTATTTCTTATCATGAAACGTAGAAATGGGATGCAATATCGCGATTTAAGAGGCATAAGAACTCTATTGCATCGATACGTAGACATCTGAAAGCACTATTTCCTTGGAGGGAAGAGTCGCATTTACATTCCTTTAACGGAATACGAGGTATACATGACACTTCGCTATGAATATTATATCTCATCATGAAACATAGAAATGAGATGCGAAGTCTCGTTTTAATAAGCATTAGTACCCTATTGTTTCTATACGTAGACATCTGGAAACGCTATTTTCTAGCAAGGAAGTGTCGCATTTACATTCTTTTGAAGAGAATACGAGGTTTACATGATACTTCGCAATGAATATTATATCGTCATAAAACATAGAAGTGAGGTGCGGTATTGCGTTTTAAGATGCACTAGAACTCTATTGCTACGATAAGTAGACATCTTCAAACGCTATTTCCTAGGAAGGAAGTGTTGCATTTACATTCTTTTGAAGTGAATACGAAGTATACATAATACTGCACGATGAATATTATATCTTATCGTGAAACATAGAAATGAGATGCGATTTCGCGTTTTAAGAAGCATTAGAACTCTATTGCCTCGGTACGTAGACAGATCTGGAAAGGCATTTCCATGCAAGGTAGTGCGGCATTTACGTTCTTTGAAAGTGTAGGAGAGGTATACATAACACTTCGCAATGAATATTATATCATATCATGAAACGTAGAAATGAGATGAGATATCGCGTTTTAAGAAGCATTAGAACTTTATTGTTTCGAAACGTAGACATCTGGAAACGCTATTCCCTAACGAGAAATAGTGGCATTTACATTCATTTGAGTGTAGACGATGTATACAACACTTCGCGATGAATATTATATTTTATCATGAAAGATAGAAATGAGATGCGATATCGCGTTTTAAGAAGCTTTAGAGCTCTATTGCTTCGATACGTAGACAACTGCAAACGCTACTTCCTAGCAAGGAAGTCTCGCACTCTCATTCATTTGAAGTGTATACGAGGTATGCGTAACACTTCGCAATGAGAATTATATTTTATCATGAAACATAGGAATGAGATGCGATATCGCGTTTCAAGAAGCATTAGAACTCTATTGCTTCGATACGTAGACATCTGGAAACGTAATTTTCTAGGAAGGAGGAGTCGGATTTACATTCATTTGAAGTGTATGCGAGGTATGCATGACACTTCGCAATGAATATTATATCTTATCGTGAAACATAGAAATGAGATACGATATCGCGTTTTAAGAAGCATTAGATCTTTATTGCTACGATACGTAGACATCTGCATACGGTATTCATGACAATTCGCAAAGATTATTATATCTTATCATGAAACATTGAAATGATTTGCGGTATTCCGTTTTAAAAAGCATTAGAACACTACTGCTACGATACGTAGACGTCTGGAAACGCTATTTCCTAGCAAGGATGTGTAGCATTTACATTCTATTGAAGTGAATACGAGGTATACCTATCACTCCACAATGAATATTGTATCTTATCATGAAACATAGAAACGAGATGCGCTATGGCGTTTTAAGAAGCATTTGAAATCTATTGCTACGATACGTAGATAACTGCAAACGCTATTTCCTAGCAGGGAAGTGTCGCATTTACATTACCTTGAATTGAATACGAGGTATACATAACACACCACAATGAATATTATATCTTATCATGAAACATAGAAATGAGATGCGATACCGCGATATAAAAAGCATTAGACCTCTCTTGCTACGATACGTAGACATCTGCAAACGATATTTCCTAGCGAGGAAGTGTCGCAGTTACGTTCTGTTGAAGTGTGGATGAGGAATATATAACACTTCGCAATGAATATTATATCTTTTCATGAAACGTTGAAATGAGATGCGATACATCGATTTAAGAAGCACTAGAAGTCTATTCCTTCGATACGGAGACATCTGCAAACGCTATTTCCTAGCAAGGAAGTGTAGCATTTACATTCCTTTGAAGTGAATACGGGGTATACATAACACTCAACAGTGAATATTATACCTTATCATGAATCATAGAAATGAGATGCGATATCGCGTTTTAGAAAGCGTTAGAACTCTATTGCTACGATACGTAGACATCTGCAAACGCTATTTCCTAGCAAGGAAGTGTCGCATTTACATTTCTCTGAAGTGAATACGGGGTATACATAACACTCCACAGTGAATATTATAACTTATCACGAATCATAGAAATGAGATGCGATATCCCGTTTTAGGAAGCGTTAGAACTCTATTGCTACGATACGTAGACATCTGCAAACGCTATTTCCTAGCAAAGAAGTGTTGCATTTACATTCTTTTGAAGTGAATACGAGGTATACATAATACTCTACAATGAATATTATATCTTGTCATGAAACATAGAAGTGAGATGCGATATCGCGATTTAAAGGGCATTAGAAAACTATTGGACCGATACGTAGACATCTGCAAACGCTGTTTAGTAGCAAGGAAGTGTCGCAATTACAGTCTTTTGAAGTGAATACGACGTAAACATGACACCTCGCAATGAATATTATATATTATCATGAAACAAAGAAATGCGATGCGATATCCCATTTCGAGAAGCATTAGAACTCGAATGCTACGATACGCAGACATGTGCAATCGCTATTTCCTAGCAAGGAACTGTCGCATTTACATTCATTTGAAGTCTATGCGAGGTATAAGTGACACTTCGCAATGATTATTTTATCTTACAATGAAACATAGAAATGAAATACGATATTGCGTTTTACGAAACATTAGAACACTACTGCTACGATACGTAGGATTCTGTAAGCGCTATTTCCTAGCCAGGTTGGTGTCGCATTTACATTCTTTTGATGTGAAGACGAGGTATACATGACACTTCGCAATGAATATTATACCTTATCATGAAACAAAGAAATGAGATGCGATATCGCGATTTAAAGGACATTAATCCTCTATTGCTTCGATACGTGGATATCTGCAAACACTAATTCCTAGCAAGGAAGTGTCGCATCTACATTCTTTTGAGGTAAATACGAGGTATACATGACACTTCGCAATGAATATTATATCTTGTCATGAGACATAGAAATGAGATGCGATATGGCGTTTTAAGATGCATTAGAACTCTATTGCTTCGATACGGAGACATCTGCAAAGGCTATTTCCTAGCAAGGAAGTGTCGCATATACATTCATCTGAAGTGAATACGAGGTATACATAACACTCCACAATGAATATTATATCTTATCATGAAACATAGGAATGAGATGCGATATGACAATATAAAAAGCATTAGAACTCCTTTGCTTCGATACGTAGACATCTGCAAACGCCTTTTCCAAGCAAGGAAGTGTCGCACTTACATTCTTAGGAAGTGCAGACGAGGTATACATAACACTCCACAATGAATATTGTATCTTACCATGAAACATATAATTGAGTATCGATTCGCGTTTTAAGAAGCATTAGAACTCTATTGCTACTATACGTAGACATCCGCAGACGCTATTTCCTAGCAAGGAAGTGTCGCATTTACATTCCTTTGCAGTGAATACGAGGTATACATAACACTCCATAATGAATATTATATCTTATCATGAACCATGGAAATGTGGAGCGATCTCGCATCTTAAGAAGCATTAGAAACCTATTGCTTCGATACGTAGACATCTGCAGACGCTATTACCTAGCAAGGAAGTGCCACATTTACTATCTTTTGAAGTGAATACGAGGTACACATAACAATCCACAATGAAAATTAAATCTTATCATGAAGCATATAAATGAGGAGCGATTTCGCGTTTTAAGAAGCATTAGAACTCTATTGCTACGATACGTAGAAATCTGCAGACGCTATTTCCTAGCGAGGAAGTGTCGTATTTACATTCCTTTTATGCGAATACGGGGTCTACATAACACTGCACAATGAATATTATATCTCATCATGAAACATAGGAATGAGATGCGATATGACGATTTAAGAAACATTAGAACTCTATTGCTTCGATACGTAGACATCTGCAAACGCTATTTCCTAGCAATGAAGTGTCGCCTTTTAATTCGTTTGAAGTGTATGCGTGGTATACAAGACACTTCGCAATGAATATTATATCTTACCATGAAACATAGAAAAGAATGCGGTATCGCGTTTTGAGATGATTTAGAGCTCTAATGCTACGATACGTATACATCTGCAAACGCTATTTCCTAGCAAGGAAGTATCGCATTTACATTCATTTGAAGTGTATGGCAGGTATACATGACACTTCGCAATGAATATCATATCTTATAATGAAACATAGAAATGAGATGCGATGTGACGATTTAAGAAGCATTATATATGTATATACTGCTTGCTAATAATACATTATATATGTATTATACTGCTTCGATACGTAGACATCTGCAGACGCTATTTCCTAGCAAGAATGTGTCGCATTTACATTCTTTTGATAGGAATACGAGGTATGCATAACACTTGGCAATGAATATTTTATCATATCATGAAGCATAGAAATGAGATGCTATATCGCGTTTTGATAAAGCATTAGATCTCTAATGGTATGATACGTAGACATCTGCAAACGCTACTTCCTAGCAAGGAAGTGTCGCATTTACATTCTTTTGAAGTGGTTACGAGGTATACATAACGCTTCGCAATGAATATTATATCTTATCATGAAACGTTGAAATGAGGTGCGATATCTCGATTTAAGAAGCATTAGAAATCTATTGCTTCGATAGGCAGACATCCACAAACGCTATTTCCTAGCAAGGAAGTGTCGCATTTACATTCATTTGAAGTGTTTGCAAGGTACACATGACACTTCGCAATGAATATTATATCTTATCATGAAACATAGAAATGAAATGCGTTATCGCGTTTTGAGAAGCATTCGAACTCTATTGCTACGATACGTAGACATCTGCAAACGCGACTTCCTAGCAAGGAAGTGTCGCATTTACATTCTTTTGATAGGAAAACGAGGTATGCATGACACTTGGCAATGAATATTATATCATATCATGAAGCATAGAAATGAGATGCTATATCGCTTTTTGATAAAGCATTAGATCTCTAATGCTATGATACGTAGACATCTGCAAACGCTAATTCCTAGCAAGGAAGTGTCGCATTTACATTCTTTTGAAGTGGTTACGAGGTATACATAACGCTTCGCAATGAATATTATATCTTATCATGAAACGTTGAAATGAGGTGCGATATCTCGATTTAAGAAGCATTAGAAATCCATTGCTTCGATAGGCAGACATCCACAAACGCTATTTCCTAGCAAGGAAGTGTCGCATTTACATTCATTTGAAGTGTTTGCAAGGTACACATGACACTTCGCAATGAATATTATATCTTATCATGAAACATAGAGATGAAATGCGTTATCGCGTTTTGAGAAGCATTCGAACTCTATTGCTACGATACGTAGACATCTGCAAACGCGACTTCCTAGCAAGGAAGTGTCGCATTTACATTCATTTGAAGTGTTTGCAAGGTACACATGACACTTCGCAATGAATATTATATCTTATCATGAAACATAGAAATGAAATGCGTTATCGCGTTTTGAGAAGCATTCGAACTCTATTGCTACGATACGCAGACATCTGCAAACGCGACTTCCTAGCAAGGAAGTGTCGCATTTACATTCTTTTGATAGGAATACGAGGTATGCATGACACTTGGCAATGAATATTATATCATATCATGAAGCATAGAAATGAGATGCTATATCGCTTTTTGATAAAGCATTAGATCTCTAATGCTATGATACGTAGACATCTGCAAACGCTAATTCCTAGCAAGGAAGTGTCGCATCTACATTCTTTTGAGGTAAATTCAAGGTATACATGACACTTCGCAATGAATATTATATCTTGTCATGAGACATAGAAATGAGATGCGATATGGCGTTTTAAGATGCATTAGAACACTATTGCTACGATACGTAGACATCTGCAAACGCTGTTTCCTAGGAAGGAAGTGTCGGATTTACATTCTTTTGAAGTGAATACGAGGTATACATGACACTTTGCAATGAATATTATATCTTATCATGAAACAAAGAAATGAGATGCAATATCGCGATTTAAGGAGCATTAAAACTCTATTGCTTCGATACGTAGAAATCTGCAAACGCTATTTCCTAGCAAGCAAGCGTCGCATTTACATTCATTTGAAGTGAATACGAGGTATACATGACACTTCGCAATGAATATTATATCATCACGAAACATAGAAATGAGATGCGATATCGCGATTTAAGAAGCACTAGTACTCTATTGCTACGATACGTAGATATCTGCAAACGCTATTTCCTAGCAAGCAAGTGTCGCATTTAAATTCATTTGAAGTGAATTCGAGGTATACATGACACTTCGCAACGAATATTATATCTCATCATGACACATAGGAATGAGATGCTATATCGCATTTTAAGAAGCGTTAGAACTCTATTGCTACGATACTTTGACATCTGCAAACTCTATTTCCTATCAAGGAAGTGTCGCATTTACATTCTTTTGAAGCGAATAGGGGGTATACATGACACATCGCAATGAATATTATATCATCATGAAACATAGAAGTGAGGTGCGGTATTGCGTTTTAAGATGCATTGAAACTCTATTGCTACGATAAGTAGATATCTGCAAACGCTATTTCCTTGCAAGGACGTGTCGCATTTACATTCTTTTGAAGTGAATACGATGTCTACATGACACTTCGCAATGAATATTATATATTATCATGAAACAAAGAAATGAGATGCGATATCGCGATTTAAGGAGCATTAAAACTCTATTGCTTCGATACGTGGACATCTGCAAACACTAATTCCTAGCAAGGAAGTGTCGCATTTACATTCCTTTAACGGAATACGAGGTATACATGACACTTCGCAATGAATACTATATTTCATCATGACACACAGAAATGAGATGCGATATCGCGCTTTAAGAAGCATTAGAACTCTATTGCTACGACAAGTAGACATCTGCAAACGCTATTTCCTAGCAAGGAAGTGTCGCATTTACATTCATTTGAAGTGCAGACGAGGGATACATAACACTTCGCAATGAATTTTATATCTTATCATGAAACATAGAAATGCGGTACAATATCGCGATTTAAGAAGCATTAGAACCCTATTGGTTCGATACGTAGACAACAGCAAACGCTATTTCCTAGCAAGGAAGTATAGCATTTGCATTCTTTTGAAGTGTAGACGAGGAATACATAACACTTCGTAATGATTACTATATCCCATCATGAAACACAGAAATGAGGTGCGATATCGCGTTTTAAGAAGCATCAGAACCCTATTGGTTCGATACGTAGGCAACAGCAAACGCTACTTCCTAGCAAGGAAGTCTCGCACTTTCATTCATTTGAAGTGTATACGAGGTATGCGTAACACTTCGCAATGAGTATTATATCTTATCATGAAACATTGAAATGTGATGCGATATCGCGATTTAAGAAGCATTAGAACTCAATTGCTACGGTACGTAGACATCTGCAAACGCTATTTCCTCGCAAGGAAGTGTCGCATTTACATTCTTCTGAAGTAAATACCATGTAAATATAACACTCCACAATGAATATTATATCTTATCATGAAACATAGAAATGTGATGCGATATCGCGTTTTAAGAAGCATTAGAACACTATTGCTTCGAAACGTAGGCATCTGCCAATGCTACTTCCTAGCAATGAAGTGTCGCATTTAAATTCATTTGAGGTGTATGCGAGGTATACAAGACACTTCGCAATGAATATTATATCTTATCATGAAACACAGAAATGGGATGCGATATGGCGATTTAAGAAGCATTAGAACTCTGTTGCTTCGATACGTAGACATCTGCCAATGCTACTTCCTAGCAATGAAGTGTCGCATTTAAATTCATTTGAGGTGTATGCGAGGTATACAAGACACTTCGCAATGAATATTATATCTTATCATGAAACATAGAAATGATATGCGATATCGCGATTTAAGAAGCATTAGAACTCTATTTCTACGATACGTAGACATCTGCAAACGCTATTTCCTAGGAGGGAAGTGTCGCATTTACATTCATTTGAGGTGTATGAGAGGTATACATGGCACTTCGCAATGAATATTATATCTTATCATGAAATATAGAAATGAGATACGATATCGCGTTTTAAGCAGCATTAAAACTCTATTGCTACAATACGTAGACATCTGCAAACGCTATTTCCTAGCAAGGATGTGCCGCATTTACATTCTTTTGGGGTGAATACGAGGTATACATAACACTCCATAATTAATATTATGTCTTATCACGAAACATAGAAATGAGGAGCGATTTCGCGTCTTAAGAAGCATTAGAACTCTATTGCATCGGTACGTAGACATCTGCAAACGCTACTTCCTAGGAAGGAAGTATCGCATTTACATTCTTTTGAAGTGTAGACGAGATATACATAACACTGCACAATGAATATTATATCTTATCATGAAACATAGAAATGAGATGCGATATCGCGTTTTAAGAAACATTAGAACTCTGTTGCTTCGATACGTAGACATCTGCAATCGTAATTTCCTAGAAAGGAAGTGTCGCATTTACATTCTCTTGAGAGGAATACGATGTATACATGGCACTTCGCAATGAATATTATATCTTATGATGAAACATAGAAATGAGGTGCGATATGGCGATTCAAGAAGCATTAGATCTCTATTTCTTCGATACGTAGATATCTGCAAACGTTATTTCCTAGGAAGGAAGTGTCGCATTTACATTCTTTTGAAGTGAATACGAGGTGTCACGTCCGGCGAAACTATTTTCCGTTGCTCCGGAGGCTTTACGACACGAGCCTATTTTTCGGTAATTCGGTCCGTGGGAACGCGTTAAGACCGGGTCCGACAATTTCGGCTGACGCGACACTAGCGAAAACACTCGCGATAATAAGGGAATGACCCTACCTTTCGATGACTTCTCTCTCCATTTGTACGTAGAAACGGCGTGGAGGATCGTTCGCTGCGATCGTAGCGGATTTCGTTCTGTTGGCTGCTACGGAAATCTCGATCAGTCGCCAGCGAAGAGGAGGACGGCGGTCGGAATTCAGCGATGATGCTGAATGTGGTAGAATCTGCGTGATGCGTCGTGGTGTCTGGATCGGAAGCGTCGACTGTCGCTTCGGAAAGCGGCGTCTGGGCTGGTGCGAAGGCAGGCCGCTGGTGTACGAGGACTCTCGGAACGCCCTCCAAATATTCACGCACAAGTGATCGTATGAAATTCTTCCTACTCGCACGTCGCGTTCTTCGCAAACCGGAAGCACGATTCATTCACCAGGTTTTTCTGTACTTTCGACTAAGATCTGAAGGATAGGCGGCGGTCTCAACGTCACAAAGCCGATTTCTATACTCCTTCAATTTGTTGAAGAGCAAGCCCAGTTGTATGGAAGGACCCGTGGAAGAATTCGCAGTTAAATGTAATGTTAAAAGTAGAACTAGTATTGTAAACACTTGATAAAATTAATGGATGTGGAAATAGTAGACTTGGTAAAAGAACTTGTACTTGGATATAGTAAAAGTAAAAATAAAATATATTCTAGGTTTAAAATATACAAGAACTGGAATTATTCTAAGACTAAGACTAAGTTAAAATGGAAATAGAAATACGATGCCTGAACCCCACATTGAGGTGGCTAACGATCTAGAACTAGAGGTTTCGACTCCTCGGTAGGAGATCTCGGTCAGAGTGTGTGCTCTGGAGACGCGTCTCTGACCTCCTCGGTTCGCGGGGCGCTACGGTCGCGGAGGCTCGTGGTAGGGAGATCGCGGTCCCGCGAGTGGGAGACTCACGTCTCGAGGCGGAGAGCGCGCGGCCCAGCGAGTGAGGACTCGCGGCTCGTGGTGGGGCTAGCGGCGCATGCCGCTGGCCGGGCGCATCTTACTTAGTGTAACTTAGATCTAGGAATTCTTATATATGCGTCATGATATGGTATGTATGTACTAGCTTAGGAGTAATATATAGGTTCTAGCAGATCCTGTTCCCGGAATTGGAAAAGACCACATTCAGGTGATGGGCTGCGGCTACGTCTTCCTGCAGGACGGAATCCTCGGTGCGAGGGAGATAGGACTGCCCGTCCTTGGTGCGGGCGAGACAGGTATACTCGGTGGTGCGAGTAAGACACTGGTGCCCGGTACGAGCGAGACAGGTATACTCGGCGGTGCAAGTGAGGCAGCGGAACTCCGTGTGAGTGAGCGCGTGCAGGTAAGCGCGCGCGAACACTTCCAGTTGCTGGTTTTGCAGGCAAGTTTGGCTGGTTGCATGCGCCCAGGGCTTGATGCTGGTGCGTGCGAGGAGGTTCCTTTCTAGGAAATTACGTTCCCAGATATCTCTGTATCGAAGCTATAGAGTACTAATGCCCCTTAAAACGCCATATCGCATCTCATTTCTATGTTTCGTGATAAGATATAATATTCATTGTTGAGTGTTATCTATACCTCGCATTCACTTCAAATGAATGTAAATGCGACACTTCCTTGCTAGGAAATAGCCTCTGTAGATGTATCGTCTATGTATCGCAGAAATAGAGTTCTAAAGCTTCTTAAAACGCGATATCGCATCACATTTCTATGATTCATGATAAGATATAATATTCATTGCGAAGTGTTATGTATTCCTCGCCTACACTTGAAATGTATGTAAATGCCACACTTCCTTTCTAGGAAATAGCGTTTACAGATGTCTACGTATCGAAGCAAAAGAGTACTAATGCTTCTTAAAACGAGATGTCGCATTTCACTTCTATGTTTGGTGATAAGATATAATATTCATTGCGAAGTGTCATGTATACCTCGTATTCACTTCAAAAGAATGTAAATGCGACAATTCCATTCCAGGATAGAGCGTTGGAAGATGTCGCATCTCATTTCTATGTTTCATGATAACGTACAATGTTCATTGCGGAGTGTTATGTGTTCCTCGTCTACACTTCAAATGAATGTAAATGCGCTACATCCCTTCTAGGAAATAGCGCTTCCAGATGTGTACGTATCGAAGCAATAGAGTTCTAATGCTTCTTAAAACGCAATATCGCATCTCATTTCTATGTTTCGTGATAAGATATAATATTCATTGCGAAGTGTCATGTATACCTCGAATTCACTTCAAAACAATGTAAATGCGAATCTTCCTTGCTAGGAAATAGTGTTTGCAGATATCTCCGCATCGAGGCAATAGGGTTCTTATGCTTCTTAAAACGCGATATCGCATCTCACTTCAATGTTACATGATAAGATATAATGTTCATTGCGAAGCGTCATGTATATCTCGCAATCACTTCAAAAGAATGTAAATGCGAATCTTCCTTGCTAGGAAATAGCGTTTGCAGGTGTCTACGTATAGTAGCAATAGAGTTCTAATGCTTCTTAGATCGCGATATAGCATCTCATTTCTATGTTTCGTGATAAGATATAACGTTCATAGCGAAGTGTCATGTATACCTCGTATTCAATTCAAAAGAATGTAAATGCGACTATTGCCTGCTAGGAAATAGCATTTGCAGATGTCTACGTATCGTAGCAATAGAGTTCTAATGCTACTTAAATCGCGATATCGCATCTCATTTCTATGTTTCGTGATAAGATGTAATATTCATTGCGAAATATCACGTATACCTCGTATTCACTACCAAACGAATTTAAATGCGGCACTTCCTTGCTAGGAAATAGCGTATTCAGATGTCTACGTATCGTAGCAATAGAGTTCTAATGCTACTTAAGTCACGATATCGCATTTCATTTATATGTTTCGTGATAAGATATAATATTTATTGCGAAGTCTCATGTATACCTCGTATTCACTTCAAAAGAATGTAAGTGCGACACTTTCATGCTAGGAAATAGCGTTTGCAGAGATCTACGTATCGTAGCAATAGAGTTCTAGTGCTTCTTCAAACGCGATATCGCATCTCTCTTCTATGTTTCATGATAAGGTATAATATTCATTGCGAAGTGTCATGTATACCTCATATTCACTTCAAATAAATGTAAATGCGACACTTCCTTACTAGGAAATAGCGACTGCAGATGTCTCCGTATCGAAGCAATAGAGTTCTAATGCTTCTTAAATCGCGATATCGCATTTCATTCCTATGTTTCGTTATAAGGTATAATATTCATTGCGAAGTGTCATGTATGCCTCTTATTCACTTCAAAAGAATGTAAACGTGACACTTCCTTGCTAGGAAATAGCGTTTGCAGATATCTACATACCGTAGCAATAGAGTTCTAATGCTACTTAAATCGCGACATCGCATCTCACTTCTACGTTTCGTGATAAGATATAATATTCATTGCGAAGTCTCATGTATACCTCGTATTCACTTCAAAAGAATGTTAGTGCGACACTTTCATGCTAGGAAATAGCGTTTGCAGATGTCTCTGCACCGAGGCCATAGAGTTCTAATGCTTCTTAAAACCCGATATCGCATCTCACTTCTATGTTTCATGATAAGATATAATATTCATTGCGAAGTGTCATGTATACCTCGTATTCACTTCAAAAGAATGTAAATGCGACTATTGCTTGCAAGGAAATAGCGTTTGCAGATGTCTACGTATCGTAGCAATAGATTTCTAATGCTTCTCAAAACGCGATATCGCATCTCATTTCTATGCTTCATGATAAGATATAATATTCATTGCGAAGTTTCACTTGTACCTGGTATACACTTCAAATGAATGTAAATGCGACACTTCCTTTCTAGGAAATAGCGTTTGCAGATGTCGTCGTATCCTAGCAACAGCGTTCAGACACTACTTAAAACGCGATATCGCATCTCATTTCTATGTTTCGTGATAAGATATAATATTCATTGCGAAGTATCATGTATTCCTCGTATTCACTTCAGAAGAATGTAAGTGCGACACTTCCATGCTAGGAAATAGCGTTTACAGATGTCTCCACATCGAGACCATAGAGTTTTATTACTTCTTAAAACGCGATATCGCATCTCTCTTCTATGTTCCATGATAAGATATGATATTCATTGTGAAGTGTCATGTATACCTCGTATTCTCTCCAAACGAATGTAAATGCGACTATTGCTTGCTAGGAAATTGCGTTTGCAGATGTCTACGTATCGTAGCAATGGAGTTCTAATGCTTCTTAGATCGCGATATCGCATCTCATTTCTATGTTTCGTGATAAGATATAATATTCATTGCGAAGTGTCATGTACACCTCGTATTCACTTCAAAAGAATGTAAATGCGACACTTCCATGATAGGAAATAGCGTCTGCAGATCTCTACGCGTTGAGGCAATAGAGTTCTAATGCTTCTTAAAACGCGATATCGCATCTCACTTCTATGTTTCACGAGAAGATATATTGTTCATAGCGAAGTGTCATGTATACCTCGTATTCACTTCAAAAGAATGTAAATGCGACTATTGCTTGCTAGGAAATTGCGTTTGCAGATTTCTACGTATCGTAGCAATGGAGTTCTAATGCTTCTTAGATCGCGATATCGCATCTCATTTCTATGTTTCGTGATAAGATATAATATTCATTGCGAAGTGTCATGTACACCTCGTATTCACTTCAAAAGAATGTAAATGCGACACTTCCATGATAGGAAATAGCGTCTGCAGATCTCTACGCGTTGAGGCAACAGAGTTCTAATGCTTCTTAAAACGCGATATCGCATCTCACTTCTATGTTTCACGAGAAGATATATTGTTCATAGCGAAGTGTGTTGTGTACCTCGTATTCACTTCAAAAGAATGTACATGCGAAACTTCCTTGCTAGGAAATAGCGTTTGCAGATGTCTCCGCATCGAGGCCATAGAGTTCTAATGCTTTTTACAACGCGATATTGCATCTCTCTTCTATGTTTCATGATAAGATATAATATTCATTGCCAAGTGTCATGTATACATAGTATTCAATTCAAAAGAATGTAAATGCGACTATTGCCTGCTAGGAAATAGCGTTTGCAGATGTCTACGTATCGTAGCAATAGAGATCTAATGCTACTTAAATCGCGACATCGCATCTCACTTCTATGTTTGGTGATAAGTTATATTATTCATACCGAAGTGTCATGTATACCTCGTATTCACTTCAAAAGGATGTAAATCCCACTGTTCCTTGCTAGGAAATAGCGCTTGCAGATATCTCCGCATCGAGGCAATAGTGTTTTTATGCATCTTAAAACGCGATATCGCATCTCACTTCTATGTTACATGATAAGATATAATGTTCAATGCGAAGTGTCATGTATACCTCGTATTCACTTCAAAAGAATGTAAGTGCGACACTTCCATGCTAGGAAATAGCGCATGCAGATGTCTCCGCATCAAGGCCATAGAGTTGTAATGCTTCTTAAAACGCGATATCGCATCTCTCTTCTGTGTTTCATGTTAAGATATAATATTCATTGCGAAGTGTCATGTATTCCTCGTATTCACTTCAAAAGAATGTAAATGCGACTATTCCTTGCTAGGAAATAGCGTTTGCAGATACCTACGTATCGTAGCAATATAGTTCTAATGCTTCTTAGATCGCGATATCGCATCTCATTTCTACGTTTCGTGATAAGATATAATATTCATTGCGAAGTGTCATGTATTGCTCGTATTCACTTCAGAAGAATGTAAATGCGACGTTTCCATCCTAGGAAATAGCGCTTGCAGATGTCTACGTATCGTAGCAAAAGAGCCCTGATGCTTCTTTAAACGAGATGTCGCATTTCATTTCTATGTTTCGTGATAAGATATAATATTCATTGCGAAGTGTCATGTATACCTCGAATTCACTTCAAAAGAATGTAAATGCGACACTTCCATGCTAGGAAATAGCGTTTGCAGATATCTCCGCATCGAGGCAATAGATTTCTAATGCTTCCTAAAACGCGATATCGCATCTCATTTCTATGCTGCATGATAAGATATAATATTCATTGCGAAGTGTCATGTATACCTCGAATTCACTACAAACGAATGTAAATGCGACACTTCCTTGCTAGGAAATATCGTATTCAGATGTCTACGTATCGTAGCAATAGAATTCTAATGCTTCTCAAAACGCGATATCGCATCTATCTTCTATGTTTCATGATAAGATATAATATTCATTGCGAAATGTCATGTATATCTCGTATTCACTTCAAAAGAATGTAAATGCGACATTTCCATGCTAGAAAATACCGTCTGCAGATGTCTACGCGTCGAGGCAATAGAGTTCTAATGCTTCTTAAAACGCGATATCGCATCTATCTTCTATGTTTCATGATAAGATATAATATTCATTGCGAAATGTCATGTATACCTCGTATTCACTCCAAACGAATGTAAATGCGACACTTCCTTGCTAGGAAATAGCGTATTCAGATGTCTACGTATCGTAGCAATAGGGTTCTAAAGCTACTTAACCCTTTTAGCACCGAACGACGATATATCGTCTTTCGGTGGACTTGCCAGAAATACCAACGACGATATATCGTTGCGCCTCCGTTGGAGCCTTATTATACTCATCATAAGAGGTCTCTGTCTCAAAATAACTTTATAAAATGTTAACATGGTTCAACTACGATGCAATGCAAGTGAATGAATGTTTATTAGATTTAACTTTTGTTATATTTTTTACTGATTAGTGCCGAGCGCTTTGTATATGTCAGCGTGGTGATGTAGAGACGGGACACGGGATCCCTTGCATATCCGTTGTCACGGGATAGTTTCTCTAGACCGTAATCACAATCTTTACGATTTTTATAACAATTATCAGAGAACTCAAGTGGCATCCGTGCATCGACTCGGCGAATCTAAAATCTTTTTCAGCCTTTCTTGATCCTTCTAAAGTGCAGTCAGTATTGATAAACCGTCAACGTTTTCATAGAGGTACAATTAGCAGCAGGAAATTTTGTTAGTTTTATTGCCTTATCTTTTTGAAAAAAATTTACCCTGTTATGAATGTAGCGGCTAGAAGTAAGGTACAATGGAAGACCTTTCGCTACAAACGACTAGCACGGTTTATGGTATGCGCTGCAATCAAGTAATTTTTGAGGAACCGTTTTATGCTTTTCCGGATATGCGACAATTATCTTTTTCTAACGGCCTCGATGACACATGCGGAAGCCATAAACAGGGGATTTCCGAAAGGTCCACTGCCGTTGGCCAAGCTACCTTTGGTCACCCGGCGCAGGTATTAGGCCCAGCTAGCAACATGACCAAATATGGTAACAACAAAGTCACCCCCACCAGAAGCACCACAGTCCTTCTGTAAGAAGGCGGTGGCCTAAAGTAGGAAATATTCGGTGATTGGCAAAAGCAGCCAAAACTGAATATCTAATCAAAAGGCGCGAGAAATGTAACGCGCCTTCAAGGAAAATAGAAAAACAGAAAAACGACAGTCTCCGCTGAGAATTCCTCAGCAAAACACCTTGTTTAGAAAATCCTGAAGACGCATTATTAGACAATCCCTTCACGAACATGGATGACGCAGAGTTAGTCCAAATTATTGACGAGTGGGATACTGAAGAACAAAGTGACAGTGATGAGCAATTATTTGCGCCAAACTATCGGTGTGATCGTAGAATATATAGCGACAGTGAGTCTAGTAAAGAAGAATCGCAACATGACGGTAACGAGAGTGACAGTGAAGAATCTCTGACGAATTTCAGGGAAGTAAATGTGGAAAACGATAGCCAATATAGCCCGCGCCCACTATTTTTGGAAACGACTGGCCCTAAACTTATGCCGCCAAACATCACGAAACCAATAGAGTATTTCAATTTATTTTTTACACTGGAATTTCTAGACATGTTGAAAACTGAAACAAATAAGTACGCACAACAGTTTTTCGAGAATACTAGATCAGAAAATACACCCACAACACCGACCTGGAAGAAAACAACAATCAAAGAGTTGAGAACATTTATAGCCGTTTTACTTGAAATGGGAATAACACGTAGGCCAACATTTTTTAGTTACTGGTCACGAAATCATCGGTACATCCCATGGTTTGGCCAAATGTTTAGCCGGAATAAATTCCAATTAGTTTATAAATTTTTTCATACCGTGGACAATAGTACATTACCAGCACGCGATAACAATGAATACGACCCAACAGCAAAGTTCGAACCTGTCGTTGCTCATGCAAATCGAAAATTCAAATTTTATTATTCGCCACACCAGCACTTGAGCGTGGACGAATCATTAGTAGGGACAAAAAGCAGATCAGCACTCACTCAGTATTTACCAAATAAAAAGCACCACAAATGGGGCATAAAATTTTGGATGCTAGCCGATACGGTCTCTCATTATTGTTTGTCATTCTTCTGTTATCGGGGAGCCAAGGACCAACGCGACAAGAGGGAAGTACAAGAAAAAGGCCTCGCTCAAGTAGTGATAGATAGATTACTCAGTATGAGTGACTACTTTATGAAAGGTTACCATATAACTGTTGACAATTTTTTTACCAGTATTCCGTTAGCAAGATATCTGTTTGAGAAGAATACATATTTATCCGGAACATTACGCAATAACAGGAAACATATTCCATCGCAGCTCAAAACAAAATTGAAAGTGGGCGAATATAAGTACCAAAGAAATGGGGAAATACTTTTATTAGCGTACAGAGAAAAGAAGTCACAGAGAAAAAATCTATTACTACTATCAACACATGGAACAGCCGCAAATAAAACGACTGTCATTCGAAGACGGAATCAGGAAAGGGAAATTCAAAAACCAGCACTCGTCCACGACTACAACAAATATATGGGAGGCATTGATATCTCAGATATGATGATCTACTCATATTTGGATGAGAGGAGAACAGTAAAATACTGGAAGAAAGTGGTGTTTTCCATTTTTGCTCGCATGGTTTTGAATGCATATATATTATACCAATGCAACACCGAAGGAAAGGCTATGACTCGACTTGAATTTATAACAAGTATCATTCAGTCGATAACAACAGAATGGATGGCGGAAAAAAATATGACTCCAGAAACTTCATTGGGTCACACATCGAGGGATTCTACTGCACCAGGTATCCGAAAACCTCCTGGAAGGAGGGAAAAGGTTTGCGTAGTTTGCAGTAGGGTGGATGGTGGGCCTGTGCGAAGATCGCGCACTATTTGTAATAAGTGCAATAAAGGGTTGCATGGTGTATGCATTAGTCAGCATCAATGCTTATAAATTGCTTGTGTAAGTAAAAATAAGGAAATATTACATATTTTAAGTGATTACAAAACTAACTATAAATATTTATAATAACACTTTTTTTTTAGTGACGTATTACCAGCAGCACGATCCATTTGTGTAGAAGACCCGTCTGCCGCTTGCCGTGCATCATAGCGCTATCCTTCCGTTTTATTATCCGACTTCGGCTTTTTTTTGCAAGTTATTGCAAAATGCAGTGTCTATACACCATACTATCTGATATATATAAAGCGATGACCAAACGATGATTTTTTATATGTGCAATCATGTTTTGAAAACGTGAAATAACTTTGTACGATTTTTATAATGTTTTATATTTATGTTACTGTTATGATTTTCAACAAATATCGAAACACAATTGGTATCAGTTTATTCTCCATTCATTTCGCAGTAAGCAGATTTTTGAATTTTGTAAATATCACGCCTACTTTGGTTTTTACGAGCATTTTCGCAAACCTCTACAAATTCGTCGATTTGGCCCGGTATTCTTCGCCTAGGCACGCTCCAGGCGCTCGGTGCTAAAAGGGTTAAGTAGCGATATCGCAACCCATTTCTATGTTTCGTGATAAGATGTAATCTTCATAGCGAAGTGTCATGTACACCTCGTATTCACTTCAAAAGATTGTAAGTGCGACATTTCCATGCTAGGAAATAGCGTCTGCAGACGTCTACACATCGAGGCAATAGAGTTCTAATGCTTCTTAAAACGCGATGTCGCATCCTATTTCTATGTTTCGTGATAAGATATAATGTTCATTGCGAAGTGTCATGTATACCTCGTATTCACTTCAAAAGAATGTAAATGCGACGTTTCCATCCTTGGGAATATCGTTTGCAGATGTCTACTTATCCTAGCAAAAGAGTCCTAATGCTTCTTAAAACGAGATGTCGCATTTCATTTCTATGTTTCGTGATAAGATATAATATTCATTGCGAAGTGTCATGTATACCTCGTATTCACTTCAAAAGAATGTAAATGCGACGTTTCCATCCTTGGGAATATCGTTTGCAGATGTCTACTTATCCTAGCAAAAGAGTCCTAATGCTTCTTAAAACGAGATGTCGCATTTCATTTCTATGTTTCGTGATAAGATATAATATTCATTGCGAAATGTCATGTATACCTCGTATTCACCACAAACGAATGTAAATGCGACATTTCCTTGCTAGTAAATAGCGTACTCAGATGTCTACGTATCGTAGCAATAGATTTCTAATGCTACTTAAATCGCGATATCGCATCTCATTTCTATGATTCGTGATCAGATGTAATATTCATTGCGAAGTGTCATATACACCTCGTATTCATTTCAAAAGAATGTAAGTGCGACACCTCCATGCTAGGAAATAGCGTTTCCAGATCGTATCGTAGCAATAGAGTTCTAATGCTTCTTAATAAGCGATATCGCATCTCACTTCTATGTTTCATGATAAGATATAATACTCATTGCGAAGTGTCATGTATACCTCGTATTCACTTCAATGGAATGTAAATGCGACATTTCCTTGCTAGGAAATAGAGTTTGCAGATGTCTACGTATATTAGCAGTAGAGTTCTAATGCTTCTCAAAACGCGATACAGCACCTCATTCCTATGTTTCATGATAAAATATAATATTCATTGCGAAGTGTCATGTATACCTCGTATTGACTTCAAAAGAATGTAAATGCGGCATTTCCATGCTAGGAAATAGCGTTTGCAGATGTCTACGCATCGTAGCAATAGAGCTCTAGTGGTTTTTAAATCGCGATATCACATCTCACTTCTATGCTTCGAGATAAGATATAATATTCATTGCGAAGTGTCATGTATACCTCGTATTAACTTCAAAAGAATGTAAATGCGACACTTCCATGCTAGGAAATAGCGTTTCCAGATGTCTAAGTATCGTAGCAATAGAGTTCTAATGCTACTTAAAACGCGATATCGTATCTCACTTCTATATTTCATGATAAGATATAATATCCATTGCGAAGTGTCATGCATACCTCGTATTCACTTCAATGGAATGTAAATGCGACACTTCCATGCTAGGAAATAGCGTTTCCAGATGTCTACGTATCGTAGCAATAGAGTTCTAATTCTTCTTAAAACGCGATATCGCATCTCACTTCTATGTTTCATGATAAGATATAATATTCATTGCGAAGTGTCATGTATACCTCGTGTTCACTTCAAAAGAATGTAAATGCGACATTTCCTTACTAGGAAATAGAGTTTGCAGATGTCTACGTACATTAGCAGGAGTGTTCTAATGCTTCTTGAAACGCGATATCGCATCTCACTTCTATGTTTCATGATAAGATATAATATTCATTGCGAAGTGTCATGTATACCTCGTGTTCACTTCAAAAGAATGTAAATGAGACACTTCCATGCTAGGAAATAGCGTTTCCAGATGTCTACGTATCGTAGCAATAGAGTTCTAATGCTTCTTAAAACGCGATATCGCATCTCACTTCTATGTTTCACGATAAGATATAATATTCATTATGGAGTGTTATGTATACCTCGTATTCACTTCAAAAGAATGTAAATGCGACACTTCCTTCCTAGGAAATAGCGTTTCCAGATGACCACGTATCGTAAGAATAGAGTTCTAATACTTCTTAAAACGAGATGTCGCATCTCATTTCTACGTTTCATGATAAGATATAATATCCATTGCGAAGTGTCATGCATACCTCGTATTCACTTCAATGGAATGTAAATGCGACACTTCCATGCTAGGAAATAGCGTTCGCAGATGTCTACGTATCGTAGCAATAGGGTTCTAATGCTTCTCAAAACGCGATATCGCATCTCATTTCTATGCTTCATGATAAGATATAATATTCATCGCGAAGTGTCATGTATACCTCGTATTCACTTCAGATGAATGTAAATGCGACAATTGCTTGCTAGGAAATAGCGTTTGCAAATGTCTACCTATCGTAGCAATAGAGTTCTAATGCTACTTAAATCGCGATATCGCATCTCATTTATATGTTTCGTGATAAGATATAATATTCATTGCCAAGTGTCATGTATACCTCGTATTCACATCAAAAGAATGTAAGTGCGACACCTCCATGCTAGGAAATAGCGTTTGCAGATGTCTCCGCATCGAGGCCATAGAGTTCTAATGCTTCTTAAAACGCGATATCGCATCTCTCTTCTATGTTTCATGATAAGATATAATATTCATGACGAAGTGTCATGTACACCTCGTATTCACTTCAAAAGAATGTAAATGCGACTATTGCTTGCTAGGAAATAGAGTTTGCAGATGTCTACGTATCGTAGCAATAGAGTTCTAATGCTACTTAAATCGCGATATCGCTTCTCATTTATATGTTTCGTGATAAGATATAATATTCATTGCGAAGTGTCATGTATACCTCGTATTCACTTCAAAAGAATGTAAATGCGACGTTTCCATCCTTGGGAATATCGTTTGCAGATGTCTACTTATCCTAGCAAAAGAGTCCTAATGCTTCTTAAAACGAGATGTCGCATTTCATTTCTATGTTTCGTGATAAGATATAATATTCATTGCGAAATGTCATGTATACCTCGTATTCACCACAAACGAATGTAAATGCGACACTTCCTTGCTAGTAAATAGCGTACTCAGATGTCTACGTATCGTAGCAATAGATGTAAATGCGACTATTGCTTGCTAGGAAATAGCGTTTGCAGATAACTACGTATCGTAGCAATAGAGTTCTAATGCTACTTAAATCGCGATATCGCTTCTCACTTCTATGTTTCATGATAAGATATAATATTCATTGCGAAGTGTCATGTATACCTCGTGTTCACTTCAAAAGAATGTAAATGCGACACTTCCATGCTAGGAAATAGCGTTTCCAGATGTCTACGTATCGTAGCAATAGAGTTCTAATGCTTCTTAAAACGCGATATCGCATCTCACTTCTATGTTTCACGATAAGATATAATATTCATTATGGAGTGTTATGTATACCTCGTATTCACTTCAAAAGAATGTAAATGCGACACTTGCATCCTAGGATATAGCGTTTGCAGATGTCTACGTACCGTAGCAATAGAGTTCTAATGCTTCTTAGAACGCGATACCGCATCTCACTTCTGTGTTTCATGATAAGATATAATATTCATTGCGAAGTGTCATGTATACCTCGTATTCACTTCAAAATAATGTAAATGCGACACTTCCTTCCTAGGAAATAGTGTTTCCAGATGACCACGTATCGTAAGAATAGAGTTCTAATACTTCTTAAAACGAGATGTCGCATCTCATTTCTACGTTTCATGATAAGATATAATATCCATTGCGAAGTGTCATGCATACCTCGTATTCACTTCAATGGAATGTAAATGCGACACTTCCATGCTAGGAAATAGCGTTCGCAGATGTCTACGTATCGTAACAATTGGGTTCTAATGCTTCTCAAAACGCGATATCGCATCTCATTTCTATGCTTCATGATAAGATATAATATTCATCGCGAAGTGTCATGTATACCTCGTATTCACTTCAGATGAATGTAAATGCGACAATTGCTTGCTAGGAAATAGCGTTTGCAAATGTCTACCTATCGTAGCAATAGAGTTCTAATGCTACTTGAATCGCGATATCGCATCTCATTTATATGTTTCGTGATAAGATATAATATTCATTGCCAAGTGTCATGTATACCTCGTATTCACATCAAAAGAATGTAAGTGCGACACCTCCATGCTAGGAAATAGCGTTTGCAGATGTCTCCGCATCGAGGCCATAGAGTTCTAATGCTTCTTAAAACGCGATATCGCATCTCTCTTCTATGTTTCATGATAAGATATAATATTCATGACGAAGTGTCATGTACACCTCGTATTCACTTCAAAAGAATGTAAATGCGACTATTGCTTGCTAGGAAATAGCGTTTGCAGATGTCTACGTATCGTAGCAATAGAGTTCTAATGCTACTTAAATCGCGATATCGCTTCTCATTTATATGTTTCGTGATAAGATATAATATTCATTGCGAAGTGTCATGTATACCTCGTATTCACTTCAAAAGAATGTAAATGCGGCATTTCCATGCTAGGAAATAGCGTTTGCAGATGTCTACTTATCCTAGCAAAAGAGTCCTAATGCTTCTTAAAACGAGATGTCGCATTTCCTTTCTATGTTTCGTGATAAGATATAATATTCATTGCGAAATGTCATGTATACCTCGTATTCACCACAAACGAATGTAAATGCGACACTTCCTTGCTAGTAAATAGCGTATTCAGATGTCTACGTATCGTAGCAATAGATTTCTAATGCTACTTAAATCGCGATATCGCATCTCATTTCTATGATTCGTGATCAGATGTAATATTCATTGCGAAGTGTCATATACACCTCGTATTCATTTCAAAAGAATGTAAGTGCGACACCTCCATGCTAGGAAATAGCGTTTCCAGATGTCTACGTATCGTAGCAATAGAGTTCTAATGCTTCTTAATAAGTGATATCGCATCTCACTTCTATGTTTCATGATAAGATATAATATTCATTGCGAAGTGTCATGTATACCTCGTATTCACTTCAATGGAATGTAAATGCGACATTTCCTTGCTAGGAAATAGAGTTTGCAGATGTCTACGTATATTAGCAATAGAGTTCTAATACTTCTCAAAACGCGATATCGCATCTCATTTCTATGCTTCATGATAAGATATAATATTCATCGCGAAGTGTCATGTATACCTCGTATTCACTTCAGATGAATGTAAATGCGACAATTGCTTGCTAGGAAATAGCGTTTGCAAATGTCTACCTATCGTAGCAATAGAGTTCTAATGCTACTTAAATCGCGATATCGCATCTCATTTATATGTTTCGTGATAAGATATAATATTCATTGCCAAGTGTCATGTATACCTCGTATTCACATCAAAAGAATGTAAGTGCGACACCTCCATGCTAGGAAATAGCGTTTGCAGATGTCTCCGCATCGAGGACATAGAGTTCTAATGCTTCTTAAAACGCGATATGGCATCTCTCTTCTATGTTTCATGATAAGATATAATATTCATGACGAAGTGTCATTTACACCTCGTACTCACTTCAAAAGAATGTAAATGCGACTATTGCTTGCTAGGAAATAGCGTTTGCAGATGTCTACGTATCGTAGCAATAGAGTTCTAATGCTACTTAAATCGCGATAGCGCTTCTCATTTATATGTTTCTTGATAAGATATAATTTTCATTGTGGATTGTTATGTATACCTTGTATTCACTTCAAAAGATAGTAAATGCGACACTTCCTTGCTAGGTAATAGCCTCTGCAGATGTCTACGTATCAAAGCAATAGATTTCTAATGCTTCTTAAGACGCGAAATCGCTCCACATTTCTATGTTTCATGATAAGATATAATATTCATTGCGAAGTGTCATGTATACCTCGTATTCACTTCAATGGAATGTAAATGCGACATTTCCTTGCTAGGAAATAGAGTTTGCAGATGTCTACGTATATTAGCAATAGTGTTCTAATACTTCTTAAAACGAGATGTCGCACCTCATTTCTATGTTTCATGAGATATAATATCCATTGCGAAGTGTCATGTATACCTCGTATTCACTTCAATGGAATGTAAATGCGGCATTTCCTTACTAGGAAATAGAGTTTGCAGATGTCTACGTACATTAGCAGGAGTGTTCTAATGCTTCTTAAAACGCGATATCGCATCTCACTTCTGTGTTTCATGATAAGATATAATGTTCATTGCGAAGTGTCATGTATACCTCGTGTTCACTTCAAAAGAATGTAAATGCGACACTTCCATGCTAGGAAATAGCGTTTCCAGATGTCTACGTATCGTAGCAATAGAGTTCTAATTCTTCTTAAAACGCGATATCGCATCTCACTTCTATGTTTCATGATAAGATATAATTTTCATTGCGAAGTGTCATGTATACCTCGTGTACACTTCAAAAGAATGTATATGCGACACTTCCATGCTAGGAAATAGCGTTTCCAGATGTCTACGTATCGTAGCAATAGAGTTCTAATTCTTCTTAAAACGCGATATCGCATCTCACTTCTATGTTTCACGATAAGATATAATATTCATTATGGAGTGTTATGTATACCTCGTATTCACTTCAAAAGAATGTAAATGCGACACTTCCTTCCTAGGAAATAGCGTTTCCAGATGACCACGTATCGTAAGAATAGAGTTCTAATACTTCTTAAAACGAGATGTCGCATCTCATTTCTACGTTTCATGATAAGATATAATATCCATTGCGAAGTGTCATGCATACCTCGTATTCACTTCAATGGAATGTAAATGCGACACTTCCATGCTAGGAAATAGCGTTCGCAGATGTCTACGTATCGTAGCAATAGGGTTCTAATGCTTCTCAAAACGCGATATCGCATCTCATTTCTATGCTTCATGATAAGATATAATATTCATCGCGAAGTGTCATGTATACCTCGTATTCACTTCAGATGAATGTAAATGCGACAATTGCTTGCTAGGAAATAGCGTTTGCAAATGTCTACCTATCGTAGCAATAGAGTTCTAATGCTACTTAAATCGCGATATCGCATCTCATTTATATGTTTCGTGATAAGATATAATATTCATTGCCAAGTGTCATGTATACCTCGTATTCACATCAAAAGAATGTAAGTGCGACACCTCCATGCTAGGAAATAGCGTTTGCAGATGTCTCCGCATCGAGGCCATAGAGTTCTAATGCTTCTTAAAACGCGATATCGCATCTCTCTTCTATGTTTCATGATAAGATATAATATTCATGACGAAGTGTCATGTACACCTCGTATTCACTTCAAAAGAATGTAAATGCGACTATTGCTTGCTAGGAAATAGAGTTTGCAGATGTCTACGTATCGTAGCAATAGAGTTCTAATGCTACTTAAATCGCGATATCGCTTCTCATTTATATGTTTCGTGATAAGATATAATATTCATTGCGAAGTGTCATGTATACCTCGTATTCACTTCAAAAGAATGTAAATGCGACGTTTCCATCCTTGGGAATATCGTTTGCAGATGTCTACTTATCCTAGCAAAAGAGTCCTAATGCTTCTTAAAACGAGATGTCGCATTTCATTTCTATGTTTCGTGATAAGATATAATATTCATTGCGAAATGTCATGTATACCTCGTATTCACCACAAACGAATGTAAATGCGACACTTCCTTGCTAGTAAATAGCGTACTCAGATGTCTACGTATCGTAGCAATAGATGTAAATGCGACTATTGCTTGCTAGGAAATAGCGTTTGCAGATAACTACGTATCGTAGCAATAGAGTTCTAATGCTACTTAAATCGCGATATCGCTTCTCACTTCTATGTTTCATGATAAGATATAATATTCATTGCGAAGTGTCATGTATACCTCGTGTTCACTTCAAAAGAATGTAAATGCGACACTTCCATGCTAGGAAATAGCGTTTCCAGATGTCTACGTATCGTAGCAATAGAGTTCTAATGCTTCTTAAAACGCGATATCGCATCTCACTTCTATGTTTCACGATAAGATATAATATTCATTATGGAGTGTTATGTATACCTCGTATTCACTTCAAAAGAATGTAAATGCGACACTTGCATCCTAGCAAATAGCGTTTGCAGATGTCTACGTACCGTAGCAATAGAGTTCTAATGCTTCTTAGAACGCGATACCGCATCTCACTTCTGTGTTTCATGATAAGATATAATATTCATTGCGAAGTGTCATGTATACCTCGTATTCACTTCAAAATAATGTAAATGCGACACTTCCTTCCTAGGAAATAGCGTTTCCAGATGACCACGTATCGTAAGAATAGAGTTCTAATACTTCTTAAAACGAGATGTCGCATCTCATTTCTACGTTTCATGATAAGATATAATATCCATTGCGAAGTGTCATGCATACCTCGTATTCACTTCAATGGAATGTAAATGCGACACTTCCATGCTAGGAAATAGCGTTCGCAGATGTCTACGTATCGTAACAATTGGGTTCTAATGCTTCTCAAAACGCGATATCGCATCTCATTTCTATGCTTCATGATAAGATATAATATTCATCGCGAAGTGTCATGTATACCTCGTATTCACTTCAGATGAATGTAAATGCGACAATTGCTTGCTAGGAAATAGCGTTTGCAAATGTCTACCTATCGTAGCAATAGAGTTCTAATGCTACTTGAATCGCGATATCGCATCTCATTTATATGTTTCGTGATAAGATATAATATTCATTGCCAAGTGTCATGTATACCTCGTATTCACATCAAAAGAATGTAAGTGCGACACCTCCATGCTAGGAAATAGCGTTTGCAGATGTCTCCGCATCGAGGCCATAGAGTTCTAATGCTTCTTAAAACGCGATATCGCATCTCTCTTCTATGTTTCATGATAAGATATAATATTCATGACGAAGTGTCATGTACACCTCGTATTCACTTCAAAAGAATGTAAATGCGACTATTGCTTGCTAGGAAATAGCGTTTGCAGATGTCTACGTATCGTAGCAATAGAGTTCTAATGCTACTTAAATCGCGATATCGCTTCTCATTTATATGTTTCGTGATAAGATATAATATTCATTGCGAAGTGTCATGTATACCTCGTATTCACTTCAAAAGAATGTAAATGCGGCATTTCCATGCTAGGAAATAGCGTTTGCAGATGTCTACTTATCCTAGCAAAAGAGTCCTAATGCTTCTTAAAACGAGATGTCGCATTTCATTTCTATGTTTCGTGATAAGATATAATATTCATTGCGAAATGTCATGTATACCTCGTATTCACCACAAACGAATGTAAATGCGACACTTCCTTGCTAGTAAATAGCGTATTCAGATGTCTACGTATCGTAGCAATAGATTTCTAATGCTACTTAAATCGCGATATCGCATCTCATTTCTATGATTCGTGATCAGATGTAATATTCATTGCGAAGTGTCATATACACCTCGTATTCATTTCAAAAGAATGTAAGTGCGACACCTCCATGCTAGGAAATAGCGTTTCCAGATGTCTACGTATCGTAGCAATAGAGTTCTAATGCTTCTTAATAAGCGATATCGCATCTCACTTCTATGTTTCATGATAAGATATAATATTCATTGCGAAGTGTCATGTATACCTCGTATTCACTTCAATGGAATGTAAATGCGACATTTCCTTGCTAGGAAATAGAGTTTGCAGATGTCTACGTATATTAGCAATAGAGTTCTAATACTTCTCAAAACGCGATATCGCATCTCATTTCTATGCTTCATGATAAGATATAATATTCATCGCGAAGTGTCATGTATACCTCGTATTCACTTCAGATGAATGTAAATGCGACAATTGCTTGCTAGGAAATAGCGTTTGCAAATGTCTACCTATCGTAGCAATAGAGTTCTAATGCTACTTAAATCGCGATATCGCATCTCATTTATATGTTTCGTGATAAGATATAATATTCATTGCCAAGTGTCATGTATACCTCGTATTCACATCAAAAGAATGTAAGTGCGACACCTCCATGCTAGGAAATAGCGTTTGCAGATGTCTCCGCATCGAGGACATAGAGATCTAATGCTTCTTAAAACGCGATATGGCATCTCTCTTCTATGTTTCATGATAAGATATAATATTCATGACGAAGTGTCATTTACACCTCGTACTCACTTCAAAAGAATGTAAATGCGACTATTGCTTGCTAGGAAATAGCGTTTGCAGATGTCTACGTATCGTAGCAATAGAGTTCTAATGCTACTTAAATCGCGATAGCGCTTCTCATTTATATGTTTCTTGATAAGATATAATTTTCATTGTGGATTGTTATGTATACCTTGTATTCACTTCAAAAGATAGTAAATGCGACACTTCCTTGCTAGGTAATAGCCTCTGCAGATGTCTACGTATCAAAGCAATAGATTTCTAATGCTTCTTAAGACGCGAAATCGCTCCACATTTCTATGTTTCATGATAAGATATAATATTCATTGCGAAGTGTCATGTATACCTCGTATTCACTTCAATGGAATGTAAATGCGACATTTCCTTGCTAGGAAATAGAGTTTGCAGATGTCTACGTATATTAGCAATAGTGTTCTAATACTTCTTAAAACGAGATGTCGCACCTCATTTCTATGTTTCATGAGATATAATATCCATTGCGAAGTGTCATGTATACCTCGTATTCACTTCAATGGAATGTAAATGCGGCATTTCCTTACTAGGAAATAGAGTTTGCAGATGTCTACGTACATTAGCAGGAGTGTTCTAATGCTTCTTAAAACGCGATATCGCATCTCACTTCTGTGTTTCATGATAAGATATAATGTTCATTGCGAAGTGTCATGTATACCTCGTGTTCACTTCAAAAGAATGTAAATGCGACACTTCCATGCTAGGAAATAGCGTTTCCAGATGTCTACGTATCGTAGCAATAGAGTTCTAATGCTTCTTAATAAGCGATATCGCATCTCATTTCTATGTTTCATGATAAGATATAATATTCATTGCGAAGTGTCATGTATACCTCGTGTTCACTTCAAAAGAATGTAAATGCGACACTTCCATGCTAGGAAATAGCGTTTCCAGATGTCTACGTATCGTAGCAATAGAGTTCTAATGCTTCTTAAAACGCGATATCGCATCTCACTTCTAAGTTTCACGATAAGATATAATATTCATTATGGAGTGTTATGTATACCTCGTATTCACTTCAAAAGAATGTAAATGCGACACTTGCATCCTAGGAAATAGCGTTTGCAGATGTCTACGTATCGTAGCAATAGAGTTCTAATGCTTCTTAGAACGCGATACCGCATCTCACTTCTGTGTTTCATGATAAGATATAATATTCATTGCGAAGTGTCATGTATACCTCGTATTCACTTCAAAAGAATGTAAATGCGACACTTCCTTCCTAGGAAATAGCGTTTCCAGATGACCACGTATCGTAAGAATAGAGTTCTAATACTTCTTAAAACGAGAAGTCGCATCTCATTTCTACGTTTCATGATAAGATATAATATCCATTGCGAAGTGTCATGCATACCTCGTATTCACTTCAATGGAATGTAAATGCGACACTTCCATGCTAGGAAATAGCGTTTGCAGATGTCTACGTATCGTAGCAATAGTGTTCTAATGCTTCTTAGAACGCGATATCGCATCTCACTTCTATGTTTCATAATAAGACATAATATTCATTGCGAAGTGTCATGTATACCTCGTATTGACTTCAAAAGAATGTAAATGCGGCATTTCCATGCTAGGAAGTAGCGTTTGCAGATGTCTACGTATCGTAGCTGTAGAGTTCTAATTCTTCTTATAACGCGATATTGCATCTCACTGCTATGTTTCATGATAAGATATAATATTCATTATGGAGTGTTATGTATACCTCGTACTCACTTCATAAGAATGTAAATGCGACCCTTCCATGCTAGGAAATAGCCTTTGCAGATGTCTACGTATCGTAGCAATAGAGTTCTAATGCTTCTTAGAACGCGATATCGCATCTCACTTCTATGTTTCATAATAAGACATAATATTCATTGCGAAGTGTCATGTATACCTCGATTTCACTGCACAAGAATGTAAATGCGACACTTCCATGCTAGGAAGTAGCGTTTGCAGATGTCTACGCATCGTAGCAATAGAGCTCTAGTGGTTTTTAAATCGCGATATCACATCTCACTTCTATGCTTCGAGATAAGATATAATATTCATTGCGAAGTGTCATGTATACCTCGTATTAACTTCAAAAGAATGTAAATGCGGCATTTCCATGCTAGGAAATAGCGTTTGCAGATGTCTAAGTATCGTAGCAATAGAGTTCTAATGCTACTTAAAACGCGATATCGCATCTCACTTCTATATTTCATGATAAGATATAATATCCATTGCGAAGTGTCATGCATACCTCGTATTCACTTCAATGGAATGTAAATGCGACACTTCCATGCTAGGAAATAGCGTTCGCAGATGTCTACGTATCGTAGCAATAGAGTTCTAATGCTTCTTAGAACGCGATTTCGCATCTCACTTCCATGTTTCATGATAAGATATAATATTCATTGCGAAGTGTCATGTATACCTCGTATTAACTTCAAAAGAATGTAAATGCGGCATTTCCATGCTAGGAAATAGCGTTTGCAGATGTCTATGTATCGTAGCATTAGAGTTCTAATGCTTCTTAAAACGCGATATCGCATCTCACTGCTATGTTTCTTGATGAGATATAATATTCATTATGGAGTGTTATGTATACCTCGTATTCACTTCAAAAGAATGTAAATACGACACTTCCATGCTTGGAAATAGCCTTTGCAGATGTCTACGTATCGTAGCAATAGAGTTCTAATGCTTCTTAGAAAGCGATATCGCATCTCACTTCTATGTTTCATGATAAGATATAATATTCATTGCGAAGTGTCATGTATACCTCGTATTCACTTCAAAAGAATGTAAATGCGACACTTCCTTGCTAGGAAATAGCGCTTCCAGATGACCACGTATCGAATGAATAGAGTTCTAATACTTCTTAAAACGAGATGTCGCATCTCATTTCTATGTTTCATGATAAGATATAATATCCATTGCGAAGTGTCATGTATACCTCGTATTCACTTCAATGGAATGTAAATGCGACATTTCCTTGCTAGGAAATAGAGTTTGCAGATGTCTACGTACATTAGCAAGAGTGTTCTAATGCTTCTTAAAACGCGATATCGCATCTCACTCCTATATTTCATGATAAGATATAATATTCATTGCGAAGTGTCATGTATACCTCGTGTTCACTTCAAAAGAATGTAAATGCGACACTTCCATGCTAGGAAATAGCGTTTCCAGATGTCTACGTATCGTAGCAATAGAGTTCTAATGCTTCTTAATACGCGATATCGCATCTCACTTCTATGTTTCATGATAAGATATAATATTCATTGCGAAGTGTCATGTTTACCTCGTATTCACTTCAATGGAATGTAAATGCGACATTTCCTTGCTAGGAAATAGAGTTTGCAGATGTCTACGTATATTAGCAATAGAGTTCTAATGCTTCTCAAAACGCGATATAGCACCTCATTCCTATGTTTAATGATAAGATATAATATTCATTGCGAAATGTCATGTATATCTCGTATTCACTTCAAAAGGTGGTTGTGGCGTAGGCTGACATTTACTAATGGGGAAGCTGTTTCCATAAAAATCATAAGCAAATATGAAAAATGACTAAACTGTGCAATTTATTTATTTTGATTCCAAAATAGATACACCGGCACAAAACAAAGATATAAGAACTCGATTTTATTATTTTCTATAAATTAGCTCGATAGGGCTATTTTTTCCATAAAGTCGATAATTACTTTGTCATAAAAATATATACACTTATTTTATATATATTTTCTTCAATTTATTGTTACAAATTCATGCAATTGAGGGTTACATTAAATACGATGACAGCATGTTATTTCAAAAATTACACAAGGCGAAGTTAGGGACGCAACAGCATGAATTTTTATTTTATAAGTAATATTTTTTTTATAAATAATATTTTTAGTCTATGATGGATTGAAAGAAATATATACGACTCGCTCAATAACTATAATTATAGGAAAACGACCATCAAAATGTCTATCAATACTCATATGCTGAACATCTACTGACATCTAACGGTTCTAATTTGTATGAAAGCACAGGTTCCCCATTGCCAAATGTGATCCTGCGTCATTGCTGAGGAGATTCATGAATGGAGCGATGATACGCGTGTCACCATGGTGCTGGTGCTGCGCGATTCGCTTGTCTAGAACGTGCTGGTAACACGTTTTGGCATTTTAGTCAACGAATCCGGTCACAGATGACTACGAATCAGTTGACACTCCTCGGAAGTGGCAATATAGTGCCGGCATGGTGTCGCTACCATCTTGCCGTTTGTTATCTGGGATGCTTTTCAGTGCATTATTCGGAATTGAATTTGAACACATAGATACTTAATCGCAAATTTGTATGTACTGTGACGTGGAGAAGTCACAAGGCTCGCTCACCCCCCACCCGTTGCTTCGGTTAGACTAACTCGCAGATCACCACCCATGCGAGAAGCGCGACACGGACTATCGCGATAGCTGTATTTGCGAGGAGCGTGAAATACACGATGGCAGAACCTTCCCCCCCCCCCCCCCCCCCCCGTTCGTTTCTCTCTCTCCGTTCTACGGATTAGACTGGAGAGCTGATGGAAGAAGCGACCCATGAGACGCCTCTTCGGCGGATAATAAGACCGCAGGTTCGCGGAAGGGCTGTGCGCCGAGGTAGCGTGACGGGCTCGACGGTGGACGAGTCGGGAAGTGAGCAAGAAGAGACCCTGAAGCCCGAAGGATAGGATCCAGAGCTCTGCAACGATAAGACCGCTGCCATAGTCCATGCAGACGAACAGGATGGTTCTCGGGTGTGAGAAGGACCTCTACCCCTCCCCATTAGAACTCTATTGCTACGATACGGAGAAATCTGCAAACGCTATTTCCTAGCATGAAAGTGTCGCATTTACATTCTTTTGAAGTGAATACGATGAATACATAACACTCCACAACGAATATTATATCTTATCATGAAACATAAAATTGAGATGCGGTATTCCGTTTTAAGAAGCATTAGAAATCTATTGCTTCGATACGTAGACATCTGTAAACGCCATTTCCTAGCAAGGAAGTGTCGCATTTACATTCATTTGAAGTTTATGGGAGGTACAGGTGACAATTCGCAATGAATATTATATCTTATCACGAAACATAGAAATGAGATGCGATATCGCGATTTAAGAAGCGTTAGAACTCTATTGCTACGATACGTAGACAGTTGCAAACGCTATTACCTAGCAAGGAAGTGTCGCATTTACATTCTTTACATGTGAATACGAGGAATACATGACACTTCGCAATGAATATTATATCTTGTCATGAAACATAGAAATGAGATGCGATATCGCGTTTTAAGAAGCATTAGAACTCTATTGCCTCGACGCGTAGACATCTACAGACGCTATTTCCTAGCATGGCAGTGTCGCATTTGCATTCTTTTGAAGTGAATACGAGGTGTACATGACACTTCGCAATGTATATTATATCTTATCACGAAACATAGAAATGAGATGCGATATCGCGTTTTAAGAAGCATTAGAACTCTATGGCCTCGATGCGGAGACATGTGCAAACGCTATTTCCTGGCATGGAAATGCCGCACTTACATTCTTTTGAAGTGAATACGAGGTATACATGACACTTCGCAATGAATATTAAATCTTATCACGAAACATATAAATGGGATGCGATATCGCAATTTAAGTAGCATTAGAACTCTATTGCTACGGTACGTAGACATCTGCAAACGCTATTTCCTAGCTAGCAACAGTCGCATTTACATTCTTTTGAAGTGAATATGAGGTATACATGACACTTCGCATTGAATATTATATCTTATCATGAAGCATAGAAATAATATGCGATATCGCGTTTTGAGAAGCATTAGAACTCTATTGCTACGATGCGTAGACGTCTGCAAACGCTATTTCCTAGCAAGCAATAGTCGCGCTTACATTCGTTTGAACTGAATTCGAGGTTTACATGACACTCCGGAATGAATATTATAACTTATCACGAAACATAGAAATGAGATGCGATATCGCGTTCTAAGAAGCATTAGAACACTATTGCTACGATACGTAGACATCTGCAAACGCTATTTCCTAGCAAGCAATAGTCGCATTTACATTCCTTTGAATTGAATACGAGGTATACATGACACTTCGCAATGCATATTATATCTTATCATGAAACATAGAAATGAGATGCGATATCGTGTTTTAAGAAGTTTTAGAACACTATTGCTTCGATACGTAGACATTTGCAAACGCTATTACCTAGCAAGGAAGTGTCGCATTTACATTCTTTAGATGTGTTTACGAGGAATACATGAGAATTCGCAATGAATATTATATCTTGACATGAAACATAGAAATGAGATGCGATATCGCGTTTTAAGAAGCATTAGAGCACTATTGCCTCGATACGTAGACAACTGCAAACGCTATTTCCTAGCAAGGAAGTGTCGCATTTACATTCATTTGAAGTGAATGCGAGGTATAAGTGACACTTCACAATGAATAATAGATCTTATCATGAAACATAGAAATGAGATGCGATATCGTGTTTTAAGAAGCTTTAGAACTCTATTGCTTCTATACGTAGACATTTGCAAACGCTAATACCTAGCAAGGAAGTGTCGCATTTACATTCTGTAAATGTGTTTACGAGGAATACATGAGACTTCGCAATGAATATTATATCTTGACATGAAACATAGAAATGAGATGCGATATCCCGTTTTAAGAAGCATTAGAACTATTGCTACGATACGTAGAATTCTGCAAACGCTATTTCCTAGCAAGGAAGTGTCGCATTAACATTAATTTGAAGTGAATACTATGTATACATGACACTTCGCAATGAATATCATATCCTATGATGATACATAGAAATGAGATTCGATATCGCGGTATAAGAAGCATTAGAACTCTATTGCTACGATACGTAGACATCTGCAAACGCTACATCCAAGCATGGAAGTGTCGCAATTACATTCATTTGAAGTGAATACGAGGTATAAGTGAAACTTCGCAATGAATAATAGATCTTATCATGAAACATAGAGATGAGATGCGATATCGTGTTTTAAGAAGCTTTAGAACACTATTGCTTCGATACGTAGACATTTGCAAACGCTATTACCTAGCAAGGAAGTGTCGCATTTACATTCTTTACATGTGAATACGAGGAGTACATGACACTTCGCAATGAATATTATATCTTGTCATGAAACATAGAAATGAGATGCGATATCGCGTTTTAAGAAGCATTAGAACTCTATTGCCTCGACGCGTAGACATCTACAGACGCTATTTCCTAGCATGGAAGTGTCGCATTTACATTCTTTTGAAGTGAATACGAGGTGCACATGACACTTCGCAATGTATATTATATCTTATCACGAAACATAGAAATGAGATGCGATATCGCGTTTTAAGAAGCATTAGAACTCTATGGCCTCGATGCGGAGACATCTGCAAACGCTATTTCCTGGCATGGAAATGTCGCACTTACATTCTTTTGAAGTGAATACGAGGTATACATGACACTTCGCATTGAATATTATATCTTATCATGAAGCATAGAAATAATATGCGATATCGCGTTTTGAGAAGCATTAGAACTCTATTGCTACGATGCGTAGACGTCTGCAAACGCTATTTCCTAGCAAGCAATAGTCGCGCTTACATTCTTTTGAAGTGAATTCGAGGTTTACATGACACTCCGGAATGAATATTCTAACTTATCACGAAACATAGAAATGAGATGCGATATCGCGTTCTAAGAAGCATTAGAACTCTATTGCTACGATACGTAGACATCTGCAAACGCTATTTCCTAGCAAGCAATAGTCGCATTTACATTCCTTTGAATTGAATACGAGGTATACATGACACTTCGCAATGAATATTATATCTTATCATGAAACATAGAAGAGAGATGCGATATCGCGTTTCAAGAAGCATTAGAACCCTATTGCCTCGATGCGGAGATATATGCAAACGCTATTTCCTTGCATGGAAGTGTCGCATTTACATTCGTTTGGAGTGAATACGAGGTGTACATGACACTTCGCAATGAATATTATATCTTCTCGTGAAACATAAAAGTGAGATGCGATATCGCGTTTTAAGAAGCATTAGAACTCTATTACTACGATACGTAGACATCTGCAAACGCTATTTCCTAGTAATGAAGTGTCGAATTTACATTCTTTTGATGTGAATACGAGGTATAAATGACACTTCGCAATTAATATTATATCCTATCATTAAACATAGGAATGAGATACGGTATCCCGTTTTAAGAAGCATTAGAACTCTATTGCTACGATACGTAGACATCTGCAAACGCTACTTCCTAGCAAGGAAGTGTCGCATTTACATTCATTTGACGAGTATGCGATGTATAAGTGACACATCGCAATGAATATTGTATCTTATCATGAAACGTAGAAATGAGATGCGATATCGCGTTTTAAGAAGCATTAGAACTCTAATGATACGATACGTAGATACCTGCAGACGCTATTCCCTAGCAAGGAAGTGTCGCATTTACATTCATTTGAAGTGTAGGCGAGATATGCGTAACACTGCATAATTAATATTATATCTTATCATGCAACGTAGAAGTGAGATGCGATATCGCGATTTTAGTCGCATTCGAAATCTATTGCTACGATACGTAGATATCAGCAGACGCCATTTCCTAGCAAGGAAGTGTCGCATTTACATTCTTTTGAAGTGAATACGAAGTATACATGACATTGCGCAATGAATATTATATCTTATCATGAAACATAGAATTGAGATGCGATATCGCGATTTAAGAAGCATTAGAACTCTATTGCCTCGATATGTAGACGTCTGCAAACGCTTTTTCCTAGCAAGGAAGTGTCGCATTTACATTCATTTGAAGTGTAGACGAGATATACATAACACTGCACAATGAATATTATATCTTATCATGAAACGTAGAAGTGAGATGCGATATCGTGTTTTAAGAAGCATTAGAACTGTATTGCTACGATACGTAGACACCTGCAAACGCTATTTCCTAGGAAGGAACTGCCGCATTTACATTCATTTGAAGTGTATGCGATGTATAAGTGACACTTCGCAATGAATATTGTATCTTATCATGAAACGTATAAATGAGATGCGATATCGCGTTTTAAGAAGCATTAGAACTCTATTGCTATGATACGTAGACATCTGCAAACGCTACTTCCTAGCAAGAAAGTGTCGCTCATATATTCTTTTGATGTGAATAGGAGGTATACATGACACTTCACAATGAATATTACATCCTATCATGAAACATAGAAGTGAGATGCGATATCGAGTATTAAGTAGCATTAGAAATCTATTGCTACGATACATAGACATCTGCAAACGCTATTTCCAAGGAAGGTGTCGCATTACATTCTTTTGAAGTGAATACGAGGTATACATGACACTTCGCAATGAATATTATATCTTATAATTAAACATAGAAATGAGTCGCGAAAACTTGTTTTAGGAAGCGTTAGAACTCAATTGCTACGATACGTAGTCATCTGCAAACTCTGCTTCCTAGCAAGGAAGTGTCGTATTTTCCTACATTTGTAGTGAATACGAGGTATACATAACACTGCACAATGAGTATTATACCTTATCATGAAACATAAAAATGAGATGCGATATCGCAATTTAAGAAGGATTAGATCTCTAATGCTTCGATACGTAGATATCTGCAAACGCTATTTCCTAGCAAGGACGTTTGGCATTAACATTCGTTTGAGGTGAATACGAGGTCTACGTAGCACTCCACAAAGAGTATTATATCTTATCACGAAATATAGAAATGAGATGTGACGTCGCGTCTTAAGAAGCATTAAAACACTATAGCTTCGATACGTACACATCTGGAAACGCAATCTCCTAGCACATAAGTGTCGCAATTACATTCCTTTGAAAGGAATACGAGGTATACATGACACTTCGCAATGAATATTATATCATATCTTGAAATATAGAAATGTGATGCGATATGACGTCATAAGAAGCATTAGAACTCTATTGCTTCGATATGTAGACATCTGCAAACGCTATTTCCTAGCAAGGAAGTGTCGCATTTACATTCCTTTTAAGTGAGTACGAAGTATACATATCACTGCACAATGAATATTATATCTTATCATGAAACATAGAAATGAGATGCGATATCGCGTTCTAAGAAGCATTAGAACTCTATTGCTACGATACGTAGACATCTGCAAACGCTATTTCCTAGCAAGCAATAGTCGCATTTACATTCCTTTGAATTGAATACGAGGTATACATGACACTTCGCAATGAATATTATATCTTATCATGAAACATAGAAGAGAGATGCGATATCGCGTTTCAAGAAGCATTAGAACCCTATTGCCTCGATGCGGAGATATATGCAAACGCTATTTCCTTGCATGGAAGTGTCGCATTTACATTCGTTTGGAGTGAATACGAGGTGTACATGACACTTCGCAATGAATATTATATCTTCTCGTGAAACATAAAAGTGAGATGCGATATCGCGTTTTAAGAAGCATTAGAACTCTATTGCTACGATACGTAGACATCTGCAAACGCTATTTCCTAGTAATGAAGTGTCGAATTTACATTCTTTTGATGTGAATACGAGGTATAAATGACACTTCGCAATTAATATTATATCCTATCATTAAACATAGGAATGAGATACGGTATCCCGTTTTAAGAAGCATTAGAACTCTATTGCTACGATACGTAGACATCTGCAAACGCTACTTCCTAGCAAGGAAGTGTCGCATTTACATTCATTTGACGAGTATGCGATGTATAAGTGACACATCGCAATGAATATTGTATCTTATCATGAAACGTAGAAATGAGATGCGATATCGCGTTTTAAGAAGCATTAGAACTCTAATGATACGATACGTAGATACCTGCAGACGCTATTCCCTAGCAAGGAAGTGTCGCATTTACATTCATTTGAAGTGTAGGCGAGATATGCGTAACACTGCATAATTAATATTATATCTTATCATGCAACGTAGAAGTGAGATGCGATATCGCGATTTTAGTCGCATTCGAAATCTATTGCTACGATACGTAGATATCAGCAGACGCCATTTCCTAGCAAGGAAGTGTCGCATTTACATTCTTTTGAAGTGAATACGAAGTATACATGACATTGCGCAATGAATATTATATCTTATCATGAAACATAGAATTGAGATGCGATATCGCGATTTAAGAAGCATTAGAACTCTATTGCCTCGATATGTAGACGTCTGCAAACGCTTTTTCCTAGCAAGGAAGTGTCGCATTTACATTCATTTGAAGTGTAGACGAGATATACATAACACTGCACAATGAATATTATATCTTATCATGAAACGTAGAAGTGAGATGCGATATCGTGTTTTAAGAAGCATTAGAACTGTATTGCTACGATACGTAGACACCTGCAAACGCTATTTCCTAGGAAGGAACTGCCGCATTTACATTCATTTGAAGTGTATGCGATGTATAAGTGACACTTCGCAATGAATATTGTATCTTATCATGAAACGTATAAATGAGATGCGATATCGCGTTTTAAGAAGCATTAGAACTCTATTGCTATGATACGTAGACATCTGCAAACGCTACTTCCTAGCAAGAAAGTGTCGCTCATATATTCTTTTGATGTGAATAGGAGGTATACATGACACTTCACAATGAATATTACATCCTATCATGAAACATAGAAGTGAGATGCGATATCGAGTATTAAGTAGCATTAGAAATCTATTGCTACGATACATAGACATCTGCAAACGCTATTTCCAAGGAAGGTGTCGCATTACATTCTTTTGAAGTGAATACGAGGTATACATGACACTTCGCAATGAATATTATATCTTATAATTAAACATAGAAATGAGTCGCGAAAACTTGTTTTAGGAAGCGTTAGAACTCAATTGCTACGATACGTAGTCATCTGCAAACGCTGCTTCCTAGCAAGGAAGTGTCGTATTTTCCTACATTTGTAGTGAATACGAGGTATACATAACACTGCACAATGAGTATTATACCTTATCATGAAACATAAAAATGAGATGCGATATCGCAATTTAAGAAGGATTAGATCTCTAATGCTTCGATACGTAGATATCTGCAAACGCTATTTCCTAGCAAGGACGTTTGGCATTAACATTCGTTTGAGGTGAATACGAGGTCTACGTAGCACTCCACAAAGAGTATTATATCTTATCACGAAATATAGAAATGAGATGTGACGTCGCGTCTTAAGAAGCATTAAAACACTATAGCTTCGATACGTACACATCTGGAAACGCAATCTCCTAGCACATAAGTGTCGCAATTACATTCCTTTGAAAGGAATACGAGGTATACATGACACTTCGCAATGAATATTATATCATATCTTGAAATATAGAAATGTGATGCGATATGACGTCATAAGAAGCATTAGAACTCTATTGCTTCGATATGTAGACATCTGCAAACGCTATTTCCTAGCAAGGAAGTGTCGCATTTACATTCCTTTTAAGTGAGTACGAAGTATACATATCACTGCACAATGAATATTATATCTTATCATGAAACATAGAAATGAGATGCGATTTCGCGTTTTAAGAAGCATTGGAACTCTATTGCTTCGATACGCAGACATCTGCAAACGCTACTTCCTGGCAAGGAAGTGTCGCATTTACATTCTTCTAAAGTGAATCCGAGGTATACATGACACTTCGCAATGAATATTATATCTTATCATGAAACATAGAAATGCGATGCGATATCGCGCTTTGATAAGCACTAGAACTGTATTGCATCTTACATAGACATCTGCAAACGCTATTTCCTAGCAAGGAAGTGTCGCATTTACATTCTTTTGAGGTGAATACGAGGTATACATAACACTCCACAATGATTATTGTATCTTCTCATGAAACACAGAAATGAGATGCGATATCGCGATTTAAGAAGCATTAGAACTCTATTGCTACGATACGTAGACAACTGCAAACGCTATTTCCTAGCAAGGAAGTGCGCATTTACATTCATTTGAAAGTGTAGACGAGGAATACATAACATTTCGTAATGAATATCATATCTTACCATGAAACATAGAAATGAGTTGCGATATCGCGATTTAAGAAGCATTAGAACGCTATGGCTTCGACACGTAGACATCTGCGAGCGCTATTTCCTAGTAAGGAAGTGTCGCTTTTACATTCTTTTGAAGTTAATACGAAATATACATGACACTTCGCAATGAATATTATATCTTATCATGAAACATAGATATGAGATGCGATATCGCGTTTTAAGAAGCATTAGTACACTATTGTTACGATACGTAGATTTCTGCAAACGCTATTTCACAGCAAGGAAGTGTCGCATTTACATCCTTTTGAAGTGAATACGAAGTATACTTGTAACTTCGCAATGATTATTATATCTTATCATGATACATAGAAATGAGATGTGGTATCCCGTTCTAAGAAGCATTAGAACACTATTGCTACGATACGTAGGCTTCTGCAAACGCTATTTCCTAGCAAGGAAGTGTCGCATTTACATTCTTTTGAATTGAATACGGGGTATACATAGCAACCCACAATGAATAATATACCTTATCACGAAACATAGAGATGAAATGCGATATCGCGATTTAAGAAGCATTAGAACCCTATTGCTTCGATACGGAGACATCTGCAAACTCTATTTCCTAGCAATGAAGTGTTGCATTTACATTCATTTGAAGTGCATGCGAGGTATAAGTGGCACTTCGCATTGAATATTATATCTTATCATGAAACATAGAAATGAGATGCGATATGGCGTTTTAAGAAGCATTAGGGGCCCATTGCTGCGATACGTAGACATCTGAAAACGCTATTTCCTAGCATGGAAGTGTCGAATTTACATTCTTTTGAAGCGAATACAAGGTATGCATGACACTTCGCAATGAACATTATATCTTATCGTTATACATAGAAATGAGATGCGACATCTTGTTTTAAGAAGCTTTAGAACTCTATTGCTACGATACGTAGACATCTACAGATGCTATTTATTAGCAGGGAAGTTTCGCATTTACATTCTTTTGAAGTGTATGCGTGATATAAGTGGCACTTCGCAATGAATATTATACGTTATCATGAAGCATAGAAATGAGATGCGATATCCCGTTTTAAGAAGAATTAGAACTCTATTGCTTCGATACGTAGACATCTGCAAACGCTATATCCTAGCAATGAAGTGTCGCATTTACATTCTTTTGAAGTGAATACGAGGAATGCGTGACACTTCGCAATTAATATTATATCATATCATGAAACACAGAAGTGAGATGCGATATCGTGTTTAGAGTAGCATTAGATCTCCATTGCTACGATACGTAGACTTCTGCAAACGCTATTTCCTATCAAGGAAATGTCGCATTTACATTCACTTGAAGTGTAGACGGGGAATACATAACACTTCGAAATGAATATTATATCTGATCGTGAAACATAGAAATGAGATGCAACATCTCGTGCTAAGAAGCATTAGAACTCTATTGCTTCGATACGGAGACATCTGCAAACGCTATTTCCTGGCAAGGAAGTGTCGTATTTACATCCTTTTGAAGGTAATACGAAGTATACATGTAACTTCGCAATGAATATTATATCTGATCATGAAACATGGAAATGAGATGCGATATCGCGTTTTGTGAAGCATTAGAACCCTATAGCCACGATACGTAGACATCTGCAAACGCTATTTCCTAGCAAGGAAGAGTCGCAATTACATTCATTTGAAGCGTATGCGAGGTATACGTGATACTTCGCAATGAATAATATATCGTACCATGAGACATAGGAATGAGATGCGGTATCTCGTTTTAAGAAGCATTAGAACTCTTTTGCTTCGATACGTAGACATCTGCAAACGCTATTTCCTAGCAAGGAAGTGTCGCATTTACTTTCATTTGAAGTGTAAGCGATGTATACGTGACACTTCGCAATAAATATTATATCTTATCATGAAACAAAGAAATGAGATGCGATATCGCGTTTTGAGATGCAACAGAAATCTAATGCTACGATACGCAGAAATCTGCAAACGCTATTTCCTAGCAAGGAAGTGTCGCATTTACATTCTTTTGAGGTGAGTACGAGGTATACATAACACTCCACAATGAATATTATATCTTATCGTGAAACATAGATGTGAGATGCGATCTTGCGGTATATGAAGCATTAGAACTCTATTGCTACGATACGTAGACATCTGCAAACGTTATTTCCTAGCAATGAAGTGTCGCATTTTCATTCTTTTGAAGTGAATGCGAGGTATACATGACACTTGGCAATAAATATTATATCTTATCATGAAACATAGAAATAAGATGCGAAGTGACGTTCTCAGAAGCACTAGAAGCCTAATGCTACGATACGTAGACATTTGCAAACGCTATTTCCTAGCAAGGAAGTGTCGCGTTTACATTCCTTTGAGGTGAATACCAGGAATACAATACACTCCACAATGAATATTATATCTCATCGTGAAGCATAGAAATGCGGGGCGATATCGCGTTTTAAGGAGCATTAGAACACTATTGCTACGATACGTAGACATCTGCGAACGCTATTTCCTAGCAAGGAAGTGTCGCATTTACATTCTTTTTAAGTGTAGACGAGACATACATAACACTCCACAATGAATTTTATATCTTATCATGAAACATAGAAATGAGATGCGATATCTCGTTTTAAGAAGCATCAGAGATCTATTGTTTCTATACGTAGATATCTGGAAACGCTATTTCCTAGGAACGAAGTATCGCATTTACATTCTTTTGAAGTGTATGCGCGGTATACATAACAATTCGCAATGAATATTATATCTTATCATGAAACATCGAAATGAGATGCGATATCGCGTTTTAAGAAGCAGTAGAACTCTATTGCTTCGATACGTAGACATCTGCAAACGCTATTTCCTAGCAAGGAAATGTCGCATTTATATTCATTTGAAGTGTAGACGAGGAATACATAACACTTCGCAATGAATATTATATCTTATCATGAAACATAGAAATGCGTTGCGATATCCCGATTTAAGGAGCATTAAAACCCTATTGCTTCGATACGTAGACATATGCAAACGCTATTTCCTAGCAAGGAAGTGTCGCGTTTACATTCTTTTGAAGTGAATACGAGGTATACATAACACTTCACAATGAATATTATATCTTATCATGAAACATAGAAATGAGATGCGATATCAAGATTTAAGCATTAGAACTCTATTGCTTCGATACGTAGACATCTGCAAACGCTATTTCCAAGCAAGGAAGTGTCGCATTTACATTCATCTGATGTGTAGACGAGATATACATAACACTGCACAATGAATATTATATCTTTTCGTGAAACGTACAATTGAGTTGCGATATTGCGATTTAAGTAGCATTGGAACAATATTGCTTCGATACGTAGACATCTGCAGACGCTATTTCCTAGCAAGGAAGTGTTGCATTTACATTCATTTGATGTGTAGACGAGATATACATAACACTGCACAATGAATATTATATCTTTTCGTGAAACGTACAATTGAGTTGCGATATTGCGATTTAAGTAGCATTGGAACAATATTGCTTCGATACGTAGACATCTGCAGACGCTATTTCCTAGCAAGGAAATGTCGCATTTATATTCATTTGAAGTGTAGACGAGGAATACATAACACTTCGCAATGAATATTATATCTTATCATGAAACATAGAAATGCGTTGCGATATCCCGATTTAAGGAGCATTAAAACCCTATTGCTTCGATACGTAGACATATGCAAACGCTAATTCCTAGCAAGCAAGGGTCGCATTTTCAATCTTTTGAAGTGAGTACGAGGTATACATAACAATCCACAATGAATATTATATCTTATCATGTAACGTAGAATTGAGGTGCAATATCGCGATTTAAGAAGCATTGGAATACTATTGCTTCGATACGTAGACATCTGCAAACGCTACTTCCTTGCAAGGATGTGTCGCATTTACATTCTTTTGAAGTGAATACGAAGTATACATAACACTCCACAATGAATATTATATCTTATCATGAAACATAGAAATGAGGAGCGATTTCGCGTTTTAAGAAGCATTAGAACTCTATTGCTTCGATACGTAAACATCTGCAGACGCTATTACCTAGGAAGGAAGTGTCGCATTTTCAATCTGTTGAAGTGAATACGAGGTATACATAACACTCCAGAATGAATATTATATCTTATACGTAGACATCTGCAATCTATTGAAGTGAATACGAGGTATACATGACACTTCGCAATGAATATTATATCTTATCATGAAACATTGAAATGAGATGCGATATCGGGTATTAAGAAGCATTAGGACTCTATTGCTACGACACGTATACATCTGCAAACGCTTTTTCCTAGCACGGAAGTGTCGCAATTGTATTCTTTTGAAGTGAATACGAGGTATAAATGACACTTCGCAATGAATATTTTATCTTATCATGAAACATAGAAATGAGATGCGATATAGTGTTTTAAGAAGCATCAGAACACTATTTCTACGATACGTAGATATCTGCAGACGCAACTTCCTAGCAAGGAAGTGTCGCATTTACATTCTTTTGAGGTGAATACGAGGTATACATAACACTTCACAATGAATATCATATTTTATCGTGAAACATAGAAAAGAGATGCGATATCGCGTTTTGTGAAGCATCAGAACACTAATGCAACGAAACGTAGATATCTGCAAACGCTATTTCCTAGCAAGGAAGTGTCGCATTTACATTTTTTGAAGTGAATACGAGGTATACATAACACTGCAGAATGAATATTATATCTGATCGTGAAACATAGAAATGAGATGCAACATCTCGTGCTAAGAAGCATTAGAACTCTATTGCTACGATACGTAGACATCTGCAAACGTTATTTCCTAGCAATGAAGTGTCGCATTTTCATTCTTTTGAAGTGAATGCGAGGTATACATGACACTTCGCAATGAATATTATATCTTATCATGATACATAGAAATGAGACGCGGTATCCCGTTCCAAGAAGCATTAGAACACTATTGCTACGATACGTAGGCTTCTGCAAACGCTATTTCCTAGCAAGGAAGTGTCGCATTTACATACTTTTGAATTGAATACGGGGTATACATAGCAACCCACAATGAATAATATACCTTATCACGAAACATAGAGATGAAATGCGATATCCCGTTTTAAGAAGAATTAGAACTCTATTGCTTCGATACGTAGACATCTGCAAACGCTATATCCTAGCAATGAAGTGTCGCATTTACACTCTTTTGAAGTGAATACGAGGTATGCGTGACACTTCGCAATTAATATTATATCATATCATGAAACATAGAAGTGAGATGCGATATCGTGTTTAGAGTAGCATTAGATCTCCATTGCTACGATACGTAGACTTCTGCAAACGCTATTTCCTATCAAGGAAATGTTGCATTTACATTCATTTGAAGTGTAGACGGGGAATACATAACACTTCGAAATGAATATTATATCTGATCGTGAAACATAGAAATGAGATGCGATATTGCGTTTTAAGAAGCACTAGAACACTGTTTCTGCGATACGTAGACATCTGCAAACGCTATTTCCTAGCAATGAAGTGTCGCATTTACATTCATTTGAAGTGAATTCGAGGTTTACATGACACTTCGCAATGAATATTATATCTTATCATGAAACATAGTAGTGAGATGCGATATCTCGTTTTATGAAGCATTAGAACCCCATTCCTTCGATACGTAGACATCTGCGTAAGCTATTTCCTAGCAAGGAAGTGTCGCATTTACATTCATTTGAGGTGTATGCGAGGTATACGTGACACTTGGCAATAAATATTATATCTTATCATGAAACATAGAAATAAGATGCGAAGTGACGTTCTCAGAAGCACTAGAAGCCTAATGCTACGATACGTAGACATTTGCAAACCCTATTTCCTAGCAAGGAAGTGTCGCGTTTACATTCCTTTGAGGTGAATACCAGGAATACAATACACTCCACAATGAATATTATATCTCATCGTGAAGCATAGAAATGCGGGGCGATATCGCGTTTTAAGGAGCATTAGAACACTATTGCTACGATACGTAGACATCTGCGAACGCCATTTCCTAGCAAGGAAGAGTCGCGTTTACATTCTTTTGAAGTGAATACGAGGTATACATGACACTTCGCAATGAATATTATATCTTATCATGAAACATTGAAATGAATTGCGGTATCCCGTTTGAAGAAACATTAGAACTCTATTGCTACGACACGTAGACATCTGGAAACGCTATTTACTAGAAAGGAAGTGTCGCATTTATATTCATTTGAAGTGTAGACGAGGAATACATAACACTTCGCAATGAATATTATATCTTATCATGAAACATAGAAATGCGTTGCGATATCCCGATTTAAGGAGCATTAAAACCCTATTGCTTCGATACGTAGACATATGCAAACGCTATTTCCTAGCAAGGAAGTGTCGCGTTTACATTCTTTTGAAGTGAATACGAGGTATACATAACACTTCACAATGAATATTATATCTTATCATGAAACATAGAAATGGGATGCGATATCAAGATTTAAGCATTAGAACTCTATTGCTTCGATACGTAGACATCTGCAAACGCTATTTCCTAGCAAGGAAGTGTCGCATTTACATTCATTTGATGTGTAGACGAGATATACATAACACTGCACAATGAATATTATATCTTTTCGTGAAACGTACAATTGAGTTGCGATATTGCGATTTAAGTAGCATTGGAACAATATTGCTTCGATACGTAGACATCTGCAGACGCTACTTCCTAGCAAGGAAGTGTCGCATTTACATTCTTTTGAAGTGAATACGAGGTATACATAGCACTCCACAATGAATATTATATCTTATCATGAAGCATAAAGATGAGGATCGATTTCGCGTTTTAAGAAGCATTAGAACTCTATTGCTACGATACGTAGACATCTGCAAACGCTAATTCCTAGCAAGCAAGAGTCGCATTTTCAATCTTTTGAAGTGAATACGAGGTATACATAACACTCCACAATGAATATTATATCTTATCGTGAAACATAGATGTGAGATGCGATCTTGCGGTATAAGAAGCATTAGAACTCTAATGCTACGATACGTAGACATCTGCAAACGCTATTTCCTAGCAATGAAGTGTCGCATTTTCATTCTTTTGAAGTGAATGCGAGGTATACATGACACTTCGCAATGAATATTATATCTTATCATGAAACATAGAAATGTGATGCGATATCCCGTTTCAAGAAGCATTAGAACTCTATTGCTTCGATACGTAGACATCTGCAATCGCTATTTCCTAGCAAGGAAGTGTCGCTCTCACATTCTTTTGAAGTGAATGCGAGGTATACATAACTCTCCACAATGAATATTATATCCAATCATGAAACATAGAAATGAGATGCGATATTGCGTTTTAAGAAGCACTAGAACACTGTTTCTGCGATACGTAGACATCTGCAAACGCTATTTCCTAGCAATGAAGTGTCGCATTTACATTCATTTGAAGTGAATTCGAGGTTTACATGACACTTCGCAATGAATATTATATCTTATCATGAAACATAGAAGTGAGATGCGATATCTCGTTTTATGAAGCATTAGAACCCCATTCCTTCGATACGTAGACATCTGCGTAAGCTATTTCCTAGCAAGGAAGTGTCGCATTTACATTCATTTGAGGTGTATGCGAGGTATACGTGACACTTGGCAATAAATATTATATCTTATCATGAAACATAGAAATAAGATGCGAAGTGACGTTCTCAGAAGCACTAGAAGCCTAATGCTACGATACGTAGACATTTGCAAACCCTATTTCCTAGCAAGGAAGTGTCGCGTTTACATTCCTTTGAGGTGAATACCAGGAATACAATACACTCCACAATGAATATTAAATCTCATCGTGAAGCATAGAAATGCGGGGCGATATCGCGTTTTAAGGAGCATTAGAACACTATTGCTACGATACGTAGACATCTGCGAACGCTATTTCCTAGCAAGGAAGTGTCGCATTTACATTCTTTTTAAGTGTAGACGAGACATACATAACACTCCACAATGAATTTTATATCTTATCATGAAACATAGAAATGAGATGCGATATCTCGTTTTAAGAAGCATCAGAGATCTATTGTTTCTATACGTAGATATCTGGAAACGCTATTTCCTAGGAACGAAGTATCGCATTACATTCTTTTGAAGTGTATGCACGGTATACATAACAATTCGCAATGAATATTATATCTTATCATGAAACATCGAAATGAGATGCGATATCGCGTTTTAAGAAGCAGTAGAACTCTATTGCTTCGATACGTAGACATCTGCAAACGCTATTTCCTAGCAAGGAAATGTCGCATTTATATTCATTTGAAGTGTAGACGAGGAATACATAACACTCCGCAATGAATATTATATCTTATCATGAGACATAGAAATGAGATGCGATATTGCCTTTTATGAAGCGCTAGGAAAATATTGCTACGATACGGAGACATCTACAAACGCCATTTCCTAGCAAGGAAGAGTCGCGTTTACATTCTTTTGAAGTGAATACGAGGTATACATGACACTTCGCAATGAATATTATATCTTATCATGAAACATTGAAATGAATTGCGGTATCCCGTTTGAAGAAACATTAGAACTCTATTGCTACGACACGTAGACATCTGGAAACGCTATTTACTAGAAAGGAAGTGTCGCATTTATATTCATTTGAAGTGTAGACGAGGAATACATAACACTTCGCAATGAATATTATATCTTATCATGAAACATAGAAATGCGTTGCGATATCCCGATTTAAGGAGCATTAAAACACTATTGCTTCGATACGTAGACATATGCAAACGCTATTTCCTAGCAAGGAAGTGTCGCGTTTACATTCTTTTGAAGTGAATACGAGGTATACATAACACTTCACAATGAATATTATATCTTATCATGAAACATAGAAATGGGATGCGATATCAAGATTTAAGCATTAGAACTCTATTGCTTCGATACGTAGACATCTGCAAACGCTATTTCCTAGCAAGGAAGTGTCGCATTTACATTCATTTGATGTGTAGACGAGATATACATAACACTGCACAATGAATATTATATCTTTTCGTGAAACGTACAATTGAGTTGCGATATTGCGATTTAAGTAGCATTGGAACAATATTGCTTCGATACGTAGACATCTGCAGACGCTACTTCCTAGCAAGGAAGTGTCGCATTTACATTCTTTTGAAGTGAATACGAGGTATACATAGCACTCCACAATGAATATTATATCTTATCATGAAACATAGAAATGTGGAGCGATTTCGCGTCTTAAGAAGCATTAGAAATCTATTGCTTTGATACGTAGACATCTGCAGAAGCTATTACCTAGCAAGGAAGTGTCGCATTTACTATCTTTTGAAGTGAATACGAGGTATACATAACAATCCACAATGAAAATTATATCTTATCATGAAGCATAAAGATGAGGATCGATTTCGCGTTTTAAGAAGCATTAGAACTCTATTGCTACGATACGTAGACATCTGCAAACGCTAATTCCTAGCAAGCAAGAGTCGCATTTTCAATCTTTTGAAGTGAATACGAGGTATACATAACAATCCACAATGAATATTATATCTTATCATGTAACGTAGAATTGAGGTGCAATATCGCGATTTAAGAAGCATTGGAATACTATTGCTTCGATACGTAGACATCTGCAAACGCTACTTCCTTGCAAGGATGTGTCGCATTTACATTCTTTTGAAGTGAATACGAAGTATACATGACACTACGCAATGAACAATATATCTTATAATGAATCATAGAAATGAGATGCGTTGTGGCGTTTTAAGAAGCATTAGAACACTATTGCTACGATACGTAGACATCTGCAGACGCTATTTCCTAGCAAGGAAGTGTCGCATTTACATTATTTTGAAGTGAATACGAGGTATACATAACACTTCACAATGAATATTATATCTTATCATGAAGCACATAAATGACAAGCGGTATCGCGTTTTAAGAAGCATTAGAACTCTATTGCTACGATACGTAGACATCTGCAAACGCTATTTCCAAGCAAGGAAATGTCGCATTTACATTCACTTGAAGTGTAGACGAGATATACATAACACTGCACAATGAATATTATATCTTATCATGAAACGTAGAAGTGAGATGCGATATCGCGATTTATAATGCATTGGAACTCTATTGCTTCGATACGTAGACATCTACAAACTCTATTTCCTAGCAAGGAAGTGTCGCATTTACATTCATTTGAATTGTAGACGAGATATACAGAACACTGCACAACGAATATTATATCTTATCATGAAACGTACAATTGAGGTGCGATATTGCGATTTAAATAGCATTGGAACACTATTTCTTCGATACGTAGACATCTGCAGACGCTATTTCCTAGCAAGTAAGTGTCGCACTTACATTCTTTTGAAGTGAATACGAGTTATATATAACACTACACAATGAATATTATATTTTATCGTGAAACATAGAAATGAGGATCGATTCGCGTTTTAAGAAGCATTAGAAGCCTATTGCTACGATACATTGACATCTGCAGTCGCTATTTCCTAGCAAGGAAGTGTCGCATTTACATTCTTCTGAAGTGAATATGAGGTATGCATAACACTGCACAATGAATATTATGTCTTATCTTGAAACATAGAAATGAGGAGAGATTTCGCGTTTTAAAAGGCATTAGAACCCCGTTGCTTCGATACGTAGACATCTGCCATCGCTATATCCTAGCAAGGAAGTGTCGCATTTACATTCATTTGAAGTGTAGACGAGATATACATAGCACTGCGCAATGAATATTATATCTTATCATGCAACGTAGAACTGAGGTGCGATATCGCGATTTAAGAAGCATTGGAATACTATTGCTTCGATACGTAAACATCTGCAGACGCTATTACCTAGGAAGGAAGTGTCGCACTTTCAATCTGTTGAAGTGAATACGAGGTATACATAACACTCCAGAATGAATATTATATCTTATCATGAAACATAGAAATGAGATGCGATATGGTGTTTTCAGAAGCATTAGAACTCTATTGCTACGATACATTGACATCTGCAGTCGCTATTTCCTAGCAAGGAAGTGTCGCATTTACATTCTTCTGAAGTGAATATGAGGTATGCATAACACTGCACAATGAATATTATATCTTATCATGAAACGTACAATTGATGTGCGATATTGCGATTTAAGTAGCATTGGAACTCTATTGCTTCGATACGTAGACATCTGCAGACGCTATTTCCTAGCAAGGAAGTGTTGCATTTACATTCTTTTGAAGTGAATACGAGATATACATAACACTCCACAATGAATATTATATCTAATCTTGAAACATAGAAATGAGGAGAGATTTCGCGTTTTAAGAGGCATTAGAACCCCGCTGCTTCGATACGTAGACATCTGCCATCGCTATATCCTAGCAAGGAAGTGTCGCATTTACATTCTTTTGAAGTGAATACGAGGTATACATAACAATCCACAATGAAAATTATATCTTATCATGAAGCATATAAATGAGGATCGATTTCGCGTTTTAAGAAGCATTAGAACTCTATTGCAACGATACGTAGACATCTGCAAACGCTAATTCCTAGCAAGCAAGAGTCGCATTTTCAATCTTTTGAAGTGAGTACGAGGTATACATAACAATCCACAATGAATATTATATCTTATCATGTAACGTAGAATTGAGGTGCAATATCGCGATTTAAGAAGCATTGGAATACTATTGCTTCGATACGTAGACATCTGCAAACGCTACTTCCTTGCAAGGATGTGTCGCATTTACATTCTTTTGAAGTGAATACGAAGTATACATAACACTCCACAATGAATATTATATCTTATCATGAAACATAGGAATGAAGAGCGATTTCGCATTTTAAGAAGCATTAGAACTCTATTGCTTCGATAGGTAGACATCTGCAAACGCTATTTCCCAGGAAGGATGTATCGCATTTACATTCTTTTGAAGTGAATACGAGGTATACATAACAATTCACAATGAAAATTATATCTCATCATGAAGCATATAAATGAGGATCGATTTCGCGTTTTAAGAAGCATTAGAACTCTATTGCTACGATACGTAGACATCTGCAAACGCTAATTCCTAGCAAGCAAGAGTCGCATTTTCAATCTTTTGAAGTGAATACGAGGTATACATAACAATCCACAATGAATATTATATCTTATCATGTAACGTAGAATTGAGGTGCAATATCGCGATTTAAGAAGCATTGGAATACTATTGCTTCGATACGTAGACATCTGCAAACGCTACTTCCTTGCAAGGATGTGTCGCATTTACATTCTTTTGAAGTGAATACGAAGTACACATGACACTACGCAATGAACAATATATCTTATAATGAATCATAGAAATGAGATGCGTTGTGGCGTTTTAAGAAGCATTAGAACACTATTGCTACGACACGTAGACATCTGCAGACGCTATTTCCTAGCAAGGAAGTGTCGCACTTACATTCTTTTGAAGTGAGTACGAAGTATACATGACACTCAGCAATGAATATTAAATCTTATCATCAAACATAGAAATGAGATGCGATATCTCGTTTTAAGAAGCATAAGTACTCTGTTGCTACGATACGTAGACATCTGCAAACGCTACCTCCTAACAAGGAAGTGTCGCATTTACATTCTTTTGAAGTGAGTACGAAGTATACATGACACTCAGCAATGAATATTATATCTTATCATCAAACATAGAAATGAGATGCGATATCTCGTTTTAAGAAGCATAAGTACTCTGTTGCTTCGATACGTAGACATCTGCCATCGCTATTTCCTAGCAAGCAAGTGTCGCATTTACATTCATTTGAAGTGTATGCGAGGTATAAGTGACACTTCGCAATGAATAATATATCTTATCATGAATCATAGAAATGAGATGCGATATCGCGTTTTAAGAAGCATTAGGAATCTATTGCTACGATACGTGGACATCTGCCACTGCTACTTCCTAGCAAGGAAGTGTCGCATTTACATTCATTTGAAGTGTATGCGAGGTATATATGACAATTCGCAATGAATATTATATCTTATTATGAAATATAGAAATGAGATGGTATATCGCGTTTTAAGAAGCATTAGAACACTATTGCTACGATACGTAGACATCTGCGGACGCTATTTCCTAGCAAGGAAGTGTCGCATTTACATTCATTTCAAGTGTATGCGGGGTATACATGACACTTCGCAATGAATACTGTATCTTATCATGAAACATAGAAAAGAGATGCGATATCCTGTTCTAAGAAACGTTAGATCTCTATTGCTTCGATACGTAGACATCTAACAAACGCTATTTCCTAGCAAGGAAGTGTCGCATTTACATTCTTTTGAAGTGAATACGAGGTATACATGACATTTCGCAATGAATATTATATCTTGTCATGAAACATAGAAATGAGATACGGTATCGCTTTTTAAGAAGCATTAGAACTCCATTGCTACGTTACGTAGCCATCTGCAGACGCTATTTCCTAGCATGGAAGTGTCGCATTTACAATCTTTTGATGTAAACAAGATGTATACATAAAACTCCACAATGAATATTATATCTGATCATGAAACATAGAAATGAGATGCGATATGGCGACTTAAGAAGCATTAGAACTCTATTGCTTCGATACGTAGACTTCTGCAAACGCTATTTCCTAGCAAGGAAGTGTCGCATTTACATTCTTTTGAAGTGAATGCGAGGTATACATGACAATTCGCAATGAATATTATATCTTATCATGAAACATAGAAATGAGATGCGATATACCGTTTTAAGAAGCACTAGAACTCTACTTCTTCGATACGTAGACATCTGCAAACGCTATTTCCTAGCAAGGAAGTGTCGCATTTACATTGCTTTGAAGTGAATACGAGGTATACATGACACTTCGCAATCAATATTATATCTTGTCATGAAACATAGAAATGAGATGCGAAAGCGCGTTTTAAGAAGCATTAGAACTCTATTGGTTCGACACGTAGACATCTGCAAACGCTATTTCCTAGCAAGGAAGTGTCGCATTTACATTCATTTGAAGTGTATGCGAGGTATACATGACACTTCGCAATGAATATTATATCTTATCATGATACATAGAAATGAGACGCGGTATCCCGTTCTAAGAAGCATTAGAACACTATTGCTACGATACGTAGGCTTCTGCAAACGCTATTTCCTAGCAAGGAAGTGTCGCATTTACATTCTTTTGAATTGAATACGGGGTACACATAGCAACCCACAATGAATAATATACCTTATCACGAAACATAGAGATGAAATGCGATATCCCGTTTTAAGAAGAATTAGAACTCTATTGCTTCGATACGTAGACATCTGCAAACGCTATATCCTAGCAATGAAGTGTCGCATTTACACTCTTTTGAAGTGAATACGAGGTATGCGTGACACTTCGCAATTAATATTATATCATATCATGAAACATAGAAGTGAGATGCGATATCGTGTTTAGAGTAGCATTAGATCTCCATTGCTACGATACGTAGACTTCTGCAAACGCTATTTCTTATCAAGGAAATGTCGCATTTACATTCATTTGAAGTGTAGACGGGGAATACATAACACTTCGAAATGAATATTATATCTGATCGTGAAACATAGAAATGTGATGCAACATCTCGTGTTAAGATGCATTAGAACTCTATTGCATCGATACGGAGACATCTGCAAACGCTATTTCCTGGCAACGAAGTGTCGCATTTTCATTCTTTTGAAGTGAATGCGAGGTATACATGACACTTCGCAATGAATATTATATCTTATCATGAAACATAGAAATGTGATGCGATATCCCGTTTCAAGAAGCATTAGAACTCTATTGCTTCGATACGTAGACATCTGCAATCGCTATTTCCTAGCAAGGAAGTGTCGCATTTACATACATTTGAAGTGTGGACGAGGTGTTCAAACCATTTAGCAGTGAATATTATATCTTATCATGAAACATAGAAATTGAGATGCGATATCGCGTTTTAAGAAGCATTAGAACTCTAGTGTATCGATATATTGACATCTGGAAACGCATTTCCTAGCAGGGATGTGTGGCATTTACAATCTTTTGTGTTGTAGACGAGGCATACATAACTCTTTGCAACGGATATTATATCTTATCATAAAACGTAGAAATGAGATGCGATATCGCGTTATAAGAAGCATTAGAGCTGTATTGCCTCGATACGGAGACATCTGGAAACGCATTTCCTAGCTAGTATGTGTGGCATTTACATTCTTTTGTAGTGTATACGAAGTATACATAACGCTTCGCAATGAATATTATATCTGGTCGTGAGACATAGAAATGAGATGCGATATCGCGTCTTAAGAAGCATTAGAAATCTATGGCTGCGATACGTAAACATCTGGAAACGCATTTCCTAGCATGTAGGTGCGACACTTACATTCTTTTGAAGTGAATACGAGGTATAAATGACACTTCGCAATGAATATTTTATCTTATCATGAAACATAGAAATGAGATGCCATATCGTGTTTTAAGAAGCATCAGAACACTATTTCTACGACACGTAGATGTCTGCAGACGCAACTTCCTAGCAAGGAAGTGTCGCATTTACATTCTTTTGAGGTGTAGACGAGATATACATAGCACTGCGCAATGAACATTATATCTTATCATGTAACGTAGAATTGAGGTGCGATATCGCGATTTAAGAAGCATTGGTATACTATTGCTTCGATACGTAGACATCTGCAAACGCTACTTCGTTGCAAAGATGTGTCGCATTTACATTCTTTTGAAGTGAATACGAAGTATACATGACACTACGCAATGAATATTATAACTTATCCTATAACATAGAAATGAGATGCGATATCTCGTTTTAAGAGGCATTAGAATTCTATTGCTTCGATACGTAGACATCTGCACACGCTATTTCCTAGCACGGAAGTGTCGCATTAACATTCATTTGAAGTGTAGACGAGATATACATAGCACTGCGCAATGAACATTATATCTTATCATGTAACGTAGAATTGAGGTGCGATATCGCGATTTAAGAAGCATTGGTATACTATTGCTTCGATACGTAGACATCTGCAAACGCTATTTCCTAGCACGGAAGTGTCGTATTTACATTCTTTTGATGTGAATACGGGGTATACATAACACTGCACAATGAATATTATATCTTATCATGAAACATAGACATGAGAAGCGACATCTCGTTTTAGAAGCATTAGAACTCTGTTGTCTCGATACGTATACATCTGGAGACGCTACTTCCTGGAAAGGAAGTTTCACATTTATATTCATTTGAAGTGTAGACGGGGAATACATAACACTTCGCAATGAATATTATATCTTATCATGAAACATAGAAATGCGTTGCGATATCCCGATTTAAGGAGCATTAAAACCCTATTGCTTCGATACGTAGACATATGCAAACGCTATTTCCTAGCAAGGAAGTATCGCGTTTACATTCTTTTGAAGTGAATACGAGGTATACATAACACTTCACAATGAATATTATATCTTATCATGAAACATAGAAATGAGATGCGATATCAAGATTTAAGCATTAGAACTCTATTGCTTCGATACGTAGACATCTGCAAACGCTATTTCCTAGCAAGTAAGTGTCGCATTTACATTCGTTTGATGTGTAGACGAGATATACATAACACTGCACAGTGAATATTATATCTTTTCGTGAAACGTACAATTGAGTTGCGATATTGCGATTTAAGTAGCATTGGAACAATATTGCTTCGATACGTAGACATCTGCAGACGCTACTTCCTAGCAAGGAAGTGTCGCATTTACATTCTTTTGAAGTGAATACGAGGTATACATAACAATCCACAATGAATATTATATCTTATCATGAATCATAGAAATGAGATGCGATATCGCGTTTTAAGAAGCATTAGGAATCTATTGCTACGATACGTGGACATCTGCCACTGCTACTTCCTAGCAAGGAAGTGTCGCATTTACATTCATTTGAAGTGTATGCGAGGTATATATGACACTTCGCAATGAATACTGTATCTTATCATGAAACATAGAAATGAGAAGCGACATCACGTTTTAAGAAGCACTAGAAATCTATTTTTTCGATACGTAGACATCTGCAAATGCTATTTCCTAGCAAGGCAGTGTCGCATTTACATTCTTTTGAGGTGCATACGAGGTATACATAACACTCCACAATGAATGTTATATCTTATCATGAAACATAGAAATGAGATGCGATATCGCGATTTAAGAAGCATTAGAACTCTATTGCTTCGATACGTAGATGTCTGCAAACGCTATTTCCTAGCAAGGAAGTGTCGCATTTACATTCATTTGAAGTGTAGACGAGATATGCATAACACTAAACAATGAATATTATATCTTATCATGAAACGTAGAAGTGAGATGCGATATCGCGATTTAAGAAGCATTAGAACTCTATTGCTACGATACGTATGCATCTGCAAACGCTATTTCCTAGTAAGGAAGTGTCGCATTTACATTCTTCTGAAGTGAGTACGACGTATACATAAAACTCCACAATGAATATTCTATCTTATCATGAAACATAGAAATGAGATGCGATATCGCGTTTTGAGAAGCATTAGAACACTATTGCTTCGATACGTAGATATCTGGAAACGCTACTTCCTAGCAAGGAAGTGTCGCACTTACATTCATTGAAGTGTATACGAGGTATACGTAACACTTCGCAATGAGTATTATAGCTTATCATGAAGCATAGAAATGAGATGCGATATCGCGTTTCAAGAAGCATTAGAACACTATTGCTTCGATGCGTAGACATCTGGAAATGCTATTTCCTAGCAAGGAAGTGTCGCATTTACATTCATTTGAAAGTGTAGACGAGGAATACATAACATTTCGTAATGAATATTATATCTTATCATGATCCATAGAAATGAGATGCGATGTCGCGTTCTAGGAAACATTAGAACTCTATTGCTTCGATACGTAGACATCTGGAAACGTTATTTCCTAGAAAGGATGTATCGAATTTACATTCGTTTGAAGTGTAGACGAGGAATACATAACACTTGGCAATGAATATTGTATCTTATCACGAAACATAGAAATGAGATGCGATATCGCGATTTAAGAAGCATTAGAACTCTATTGCTACGATACGTAGACATCTACAAACGCTATTTCCTAGCAAGGAAGTGTCGCATTTACATTCTTTTGAAGTGAATGCGAGGTATACATGACACTTCGCAATGAATATTATATCTTATCATGAAACATAGAAATGAGATGCGATATACCGTTTTAAGAAGCACTAGAACTCTACTTCTTCGATACGTAGACATCTGCAAACGCTATTTCCTAGCAAGGAAGTGTCGCATTTACATTGCTTTGAAGTGAATACGAGGTATACATGACACTTCGCAATGAATATTATATCTTGTCATGAAACATAGAAATGAGATGCGAAAGCGCGTTTTAAGAAGTATTAGAACTCTATTGGTTCGACACGTAGACATCTGCAAACGCTATTTCCTAGCAAGGAAGTGTCGCATTTACATTCATTTGAAGTGTATGCGAGGTATACATGCCACTCCGCACTGAATATTGTTTCTTACCATGAAACATAGAAATGAGATGCAAAAGCGCGTTTAAGAAGCATTAGAACTCTATTGCTTCGATACCTAGATATCTGCAAACTCTATTTCCTAGCAAGGAAGTGTCGCATTTACACTCTTTTGAAGTGAGTACGAGGTATGCATGTCACTTCGCAATGAATATTATATCTTATCATGAAACATAGAAATGTGATGCTAAAGCGCGTTTTAAGAAGCATTAGAATTCTATTGCTTCGATGCGTAGACATCTGCAAACGCTATTTCCTAGCAAGGAAGTGTCGCATTTACATTCTTTTGAAGTGAATACGAGATATACATAACAATCCACAATGAAAATTATATCTTATCATGAAGCATATAAATGAGGATCGATTTCGCGTTTTAAGAAGCATTAGAACTCTATTGCAACGATACGTAGACATCTGCAAACGCTAATTCCTAGCAAGCAAGAGTCGCATTTTCAATCTTTTGAAGTGAGTACGAGGTATACATAACAATCCACAATGAATATTATATCTTATCATGTAACGTAGAATTGAGGTGCAATATCGCGATTTAAGAAGCATTGGAATACTATTGCTTCGATACGTAGACATCTGCAAACGCTACTTCCTTGCAAGGATGTGTCGCATTTACATTCTTTTGAAGTGAATACGAAGTATACATAACACTCCACAATGAATATTATATCTTATCATGAAACATAGGAATGAAGAGCGATTTCGCATTTTAAGAAGCATTAGAACTCTATTGCTTCGATAGGTAGACATCTGCAAACGCTATTTCCCAGGAAGGATGTGTCGCATTTACATTCTTTTGAAGTGAATACGAGGTATACATAACAATTCACAATGAAAATTATATCTCATCATGAAGCATATAAATGAGGATCGATTTCGCGTTTTAAGAAGCATTAGAACTCTATTGCTACGATACGTAGACATCTGCAAACGCTAATTCCTAGCAAGCAAGAGTCGCATTTTCAATCTTTTGAAGTGAATACGAGGTATACATAACAATCCACAATGAATATTATATCTTATCATGTAACGTAGAATTGAGGTGCAATATCGCGATTTAAGAAGCATTGGAATACTATTGCTTCGATACGTTGACATCTGCAAACGCTACTTCCTTGCAAGGATGTGTCGCATTTACATTCTTTTGAAGTGAATACGAAGTATACATGACACTACGCAATGAACAATATATCTTATAATGAATCATAGAAATGAGATGCGTTGTGGCGTTTTAAGAAGCATTAGAACACTATTGCTACGACACGTAGACATCTGCAGACGCTATTTCCTAGCAAGGAAGTGTCGCACTTACATTCTTTTGAAGTGAGTACGAAGTATACATGACACTCAGCAATGAATATTAAATCTTATCATCAAACATAGAAATGAGATGCGATATCTCGTTTTAAGAAGCATAAGTACTCTGTTGCTACGATACGTAGACATCTGCAAACGCTACCTCCTAACAAGGAAGTGTCGCATTTACATTCTTTTGAAGTGAGTACGAAGTATACATGACACTCAGCAATGAATATTATATCTTATCATCAAACATAGAAATGAGATGCGATATCTCGTTTTAAGAAGCATAAGTACTCTGTTGCTTCGATACGTAGACATCTGCCATCGCTATTTCCTAGCAAGCAAGTGTCGCATTTACATTCATTTGAAGTGTATGCGAGGTATAAGTGACACTTCGCAATGAATAATATATCTTATCATGAATCATAGAAATGAGATGCGATATCGCGTTTTAAGAAGCATTAGGAATCTATTGCTACGATACGTGGACATCTGCCACTGCTACTTCCTAGCAAGGAAGTGTCGCATTTACATTCATTTGAAGTGTATGCGAGGTATATATGACAATTCGCAATGAATATTATATCTTATTATGAAATATAGAAATGAGATGGTATATCGCGTTTTAAGAAGCATTAGAACACTATTGCTACGATACGTAGACATCTGCGGACGCTATTTCCTAGCAAGGAAGTGTCGCATTTACATTCATTTCAAGTGTATGCGGGGTATACATGACACTTCGCAATGAATACTGTATCTTATCATGAAACATAGAAAAGAGATGCGATATCCTGTTCTAAGAAACGTTAGATCTCTATTGCTTCGATACGTAGACATCTAACAAACGCTATTTCCTAGCAAGGAAGTGTCGCATTTACATTCTTTTGAAGTGAATACGAGGTATACATGACATTTCGCAATGAATATTATATCTTGTCATGAAACATAGAAATGAGATACGGTATCGCTTTTTAAGAAGCATTAGAACTCCATTGCTACGTTACGTAGCCATCTGCAGACGCTATTTCCTAGCATGGAAGTGTCGCATTTACAATCTTTTGATGTAAACAAGATGTATACATAAAACTCCACAATGAATATTATATCTGATCATGAAACATAGAAATGAGATGCGATATGGCGACTTAAGAAGCATTAGAACTCTATTGCTTCGATACGTAGACTTCTGCAAACGCTATTTCCTAGCAAGGAAGTGTCGCATTTACATTCTTTTGAAGTGAATGCGAGGTATACATGACAATTCGCAATGAATATTATATCTTATCATGAAACATAGAAATGAGATGCGATATACCGTTTTAAGAAGCACTAGAACTCTACTTCTTCGATACGTAGACATCTGCAAACGCTATTTCCTAGCAAGGAAGTGTCGCATTTACATTGCTTTGAAGTGAATACGAGGTATACATGACACTTCGCAATGAATATTATATCTTGTCATGAAACATAGAAATGAGATGCGAAAGCGCGTTTTAAGAAGCATTAGAACTCTATTGGTTCGACACGTAGACATCTGCAAACGCTATTTCCTAGCAAGGAAGTGTCGCATTTACATTCATTTGAAGTGTATGCGAGGTATACATGACACTTCGCAATGAATATTATATCTTATCATGATACATAGAAATGAGACGCGGTATCCCGTTCTAAGAAGCATTAGAACACTATTGCTACGATACGTAGGCTTCTGCAAACGCTATTTCCTAGCAAGGAAGTGTCGCATTTACATTCTTTTGAATTGAATACGGGGTACACATAGCAACCCACAATGAATAATATACCTTATCACGAAACATAGAGATGAAATGCGATATCCCGTTTTAAGAAGAATTAGAACTCTATTGCTTCGATACGTAGACATCTGCAAACGCTATATCCTAGCAATGAAGTGTCGCATTTACACTCTTTTGAAGTGAATACGAGGTATGCGTGACACTTCGCAATTAATATTATATCATATCATGAAACATAGAAGTGAGATGCGATATCGTGTTTAGAGTAGCATTAGATCTCCATTGCTACGATACGTAGACTTCTGCAAACGCTATTTCTTATCAAGGAAATGTCGCATTTACATTCATTTGAAGTGTAGACGGGGAATACATAACACTTCGAAATGAATATTATATCTGATCGTGAAACATAGAAATGTGATGCAACATCTCGTGTTAAGATGCATTAGAACTCTATTGCATCGATACGGAGACATCTGCAAACGCTATTTCCTGGCAACGAAGTGTCGCATTTTCATTCTTTTGAAGTGAATGCGAGGTATACATGACACTTCGCAATGAATATTATATCTTATCATGAAACATAGAAATGTGATGCGATATCCCGTTTCAAGAAGCATTAGAACTCTATTGCTTCGATACGTAGACATCTGCAATCGCTATTTCCTAGCAAGGAAGTGTCGCATTTACATACATTTGAAGTGTGGACGAGGTGTTCAAACCATTTAGCAGTGAATATTATATCTTATCATGAAACATAGAAATTGAGATGCGATATCGCGTTTTAAGAAGCATTAGAACTCTAGTGTATCGATATATTGACATCTGGAAACGCATTTCCTAGCAGGGATGTGTGGCATTTACAATCTTTTGTGTTGTAGACGAGGCATACATAACTCTTTGCAACGGATATTATATCTTATCATAAAACGTAGAAATGAGATGCGATATCGCGTTATAAGAAGCATTAGAGCTGTATTGCCTCGATACGGAGACATCTGGAAACGCATTTCCTAGCTAGTATGTGTGGCATTTACATTCTTTTGTAGTGTAGACGAAGTATACATAACGCTTCGCAATGAATATTATATCTGGTCGTGAGACATAGAAATGAGATGCGATATCGCGTCTTAAGAAGCATTAGAAATCTATGGCTGCGATACGTAAACATCTGGAAACGCATTTCCTAGCATGTAGGTGCGACACTTACATTCTTTTGAAGTGAATGCGAGGTATAAATGACACTTCGCAATGAATATTTTATCTTATCATGAAACATAGAAATGAGATGCCATATCGTGTTTTAAGAAGCATCAGAACACTATTTCTACGACACGTAGATGTCTGCAGACGCAACTTCCTAGCAAGGAAGTGTCGCATTTACATTCTTTTGAGGTGTATACGAGGTATACATAACCCTCCACAATGAATATTATATCTTATCATGAAACGTAGAAATGATATGCGATATCGCGATTTAAGCATTAGAATTCTATTGCTTCGATACGTAGACATCTGCAATCGCTATTTCCTAGCAAGGAAGTGTCGCATTAACATTCGTTTGAAGTGTAGACGAGATATACATAGCACTGCGCAATGAACATTATATCTTATCATGTAACGTAGAATTGAGGTGCGATATCGCGATTTAAGAAGCATTGGTATACTATTGCTTCGATACGTAGACATCTGCAAACGCTACTTCGTTGCAAAGATGTGTCGCATTTACATTCTTTTGAAGTGAATACGAAGTATACATGACACTACGCAATGAATATTATAACTTATCCTATAACATAGAAATGAGATGCGATATCTCGTTTTAAGAGGCATTAGAATTCTATTGCTTCGATACGTAGACATCTGCAAACGCTATTTCCTAGCACGGAAGTGTCGCATTAACATTCATTTGAAGTGTAGACGAGATATACATAGCACTGCGCAATGAACATTATATCTTATCATGTAACGTAGAATTGAGGTGCGATATCGCGATTTAAGAAGCATTGGTATACTATTGCTTCGATACGTAGACATCTGCAAACGCTATTTCCTAGCACGGAAGTGTCGTATTTACATTCTTTTGATGTGAATACGGGGTATACATAACACTGCACAATGAATATTATATCTTATCATGAAACATAGACATGAGAAGCGACATCTCGTTTTAGAAGCATTAGAACTCTGTTGTCTCGATACGTATACATCTGGAGACGCTACTTCCTGGAAAGGAAGTTTCACATTTATATTCATTTGAAGTGTAGACGGGGAATACATAACACTTCGCAATGAATATTATATCTTACCATGAAACATAGAAATGTGATGCGGTATCCCGTTTTAAGAAGCATTAGAACTCTATTGCTTCGATACGTAAACATCTGCAAACGCTATTTCCTAGCAATGGAGTTTCGCATTTACATTCTTTTGAAGTGAATGCGAGGTATACATATCACTCCACAATGAATATTATCTCTTATCATGGAACATAGGAATGAGATGCGATATCGCGATTTAGGATGCATTAGAACTCTATTGCTTCGATACGTAGTCATCTGCAAACGCTACTTCCTAGCAAGGAAGTGTCCCGTTTACATTCTTTTGAATTGAATACGAGGTGTACATAACACTCCACAATGAATATTATACCTTATCATGAAACATAGAAATGAGGTGCTATATCGCGATCTAAAAAGCATTAGAACTCTGCTGCTACGACACTTAGACATCTGCAAAAGCTATTTAATAGGAAGGAAGAGTCGCACTTACATTCTTTGGATGTGAATACGAGGAATACATAACACTCCACATTGAATGTTATATCTCATCATGAAACATAGAAATGAGATGCGATATTGCGATTTAAAAGGCATTAGAAATCTATTGCTACTATACGTAGACATCTGCAAACGCTATTTAATAGCAAGGAAGTGTTGCACTTACATTCCTTTGAAGTGAATACGAGGTATACATGATACTTCGCAATGAATATTACATCTTATCATGGAACATAGAAATGAGGAGCGATATAACGTTTTAAGAAGCATGAGAAACCTACTGCTACGATACGTAGACATCTGCAAACGCTATTTCCTAGAAAGGAAGTGTCGCATTTACATTCTTTTGAAGTAAATACGAACAATACATGACACTTCGCAATGAATATTACATCTAATCATGAAACATAGAAATGAGATGGGATATCGCGGTTTGAGAAGGATTAGAACACTAATGCTACGATACGTAGACATCTACAAACGCTACTTCCGAGCAAGGAAGTGTCGCATTTACAATCATTTGAAGTGTATGCGAGGTATTCACAACAGTCCACAATGAATATTATATCATATCAGGAAGCATAGGAATGTGATGCGATATCGCGATTTAAGAGGCACTAGAACTCTATTGCTTCGATACGTAGACACATGCAAACGCTATTTCCTAGCAAGGAAGTGTCGCATTTACATTCTTTTGAAGTGAACACGAGGTATATGAAACACTAAACAATGAATATTATATCTTATCCTGAAACATAGAAATGAGATGCGATATCGCGATTTAAAAAGCATTAGAACACTATTGCTACGATACGTAGACATCTGCGAACGCTATTTCCTAGCAAGGAAGTGTCGCATTTACATTCTTTTTAAGTGTAGACGAGACATACATAACACTCCACAATGAATTTTATATCTTATCATGAAACATAGAAATGAGATGCGATATCTCGTTTTAAGAAGCATCAGAGATCTATTGTTTCTATACGTAGATATCTGGAAACGCTATTTCCTAGGAACGAAGTATCGCATTTACATTCTTTTGAAGTGTATGCGCGGTATACATAACAATTCGCAATGAATATTATATCTTATCATGAAACATCGAAATGAGATGCGATAACGCGTTTTAAGAAGCAGTAGAACTCTATTGCTTCGATACGTAGACATCTGGAGACGCTATTTACTAGAAAGGAAGTGTCGCATTTATATTCATTTGAAGTGTAGACGAGGAATACATAACACTTCGCAATGAATATTATATCTTATCATGAAACATAGAAATGCGTTGCGATATCCCGATTTAAGGAGCATTAAAACCCTATTGCTTCGATACGTAGACATATGCAAACGCTATTTCCTAGCAAGGAAGTATCGCGTTTACATTCTTTTGAAGTGAATACGAGGTATACATAACACTTCACAATGAATATTATATCTTATCATGAAACATAGAAATGAGATGCGATATCAAGATTTAAGCATTAGAACTCTATTGCTTCGATACGTAGACATCTGCAAACGCTATTTCCTAGCAAGTAAGTGTCGCATTTACATTCGTTTGATGTGTAGACGAGATATACATAACACTGCACAGTGAATATTATATCTTTTCGTGAAACGTACAATTGAGTTGCGATATTGCGATTTAAGTAGCATTGGAACAATATTGCTTCGATACGTAGACATCTGCAGACGCTACTTCCTAGCAAGGAAGTGTCGCATTTACATTCTTTTGAAGTGAATACGAGGTATACATAACAATCCACAATGAATATTATATCTTATCATGAATCATAGAAATGAGATGCGATATCGCGTTTTAAGAAGCATTAGGAATCTATTGCTACGATACGTGGACATCTGCCACTGCTACTTCCTAGCAAGGAAGTGTCGCATTTACATTCATTTGAAGTGTATGCGAGGTATATATGACACTTCGCAATGAATACTGTATCTTATCATGAAACATAGAAATGAGAAGCGACATCACGTTTTAAGAAGCACTAGAAATCTATTTTTTCGATACGTAGACATCTGCAAATGCTATTTCCTAGCAAGGCAGTGTCGCATTTACATTCTTTTGAGGTGCATACGAGGTATACATAACACTCCACAATGAATGTTATATCTTATCATGAAACATAGAAATGAGATGCGATATCGCGATTTAAGAAGCATTAGAACTCTATTGCTTCGATACGTAGATGTCTGCAAACGCTATTTCCTAGCAAGGAAGTGTCGCATTTACATTCATTTGAAGTGTAGACGAGATATGCATAACACTAAACAATGAATATTATATCTTATCATGAAACGTAGAAGTGAGATGCGATATCGCGATTTAAGAAGCATTAGAACTCTATTGCTACGATACGTATGCATCTGCAAACGCTATTTCCTAGTAAGGAAGTGTCGCATTTACATTCTTCTGAAGTGAGTACGACGTATACATAAAACTCCACAATGAATATTCTATCTTATCATGAAACATAGAAATGAGATGCGATATCGCGTTTTGAGAAGCATTAGAACACTATTGCTTCGATACGTAGATATCTGGAAACGCTACTTCCTAGCAAGGAAGTGTCGCACTTACATTCATTGAAGTGTATACGAGGTATACGTAACACTTCGCAATGAGTATTATAGCTTATCATGAAGCATAGAAATGAGATGCGATATCGCGTTTCAAGAAGCATTAGAACTCTATTGCTTCGATGCGTAGACATCTGGAAATGCTATTTCCTAGCAAGGAAGTGTCGCATTTACATTCATTTGAAAGTGTAGACGAGGAATACATAACATTTCGTAATGAATATTATATCTTATCATGATCCATAGAAATGAGATGCGATGTCGCGTTCTAGGAAACATTAGAACTCTATTGCTTCGATACGTAGACATCTGGAAACGTTATTTCCTAGAAAGGATGTATCGAATTTACATTCGTTTGAAGTGTAGACGAGGAATACATAACACTTGGCAATGAATATTGTATCTTATCACGAAACATAGAAATGAGATGCGATATCGCGATTTAAGAAGCATTAGAACTCTATTGCTACGATACGTAGACATCTACAAACGCTATTTCCTAGCAAGGAAGTGTCGCATTTACATTCTTTTGAAGTGAATGCGAGGTATACATGACACTTCGCAATGAATATTATATCTTATCATGAAACATAGAAATGAGATGCGATATACCGTTTTAAGAAGCACTAGAACTCTACTTCTTCGATACGTAGACATCTGCAAACGCTATTTCCTAGCAAGGAAGTGTCGCATTTACATTGCTTTGAAGTGAATACGAGGTATACATGACACTTCGCAATGAATATTATATCTTGTCATGAAACACAGAAATGAGATGCGAAAGCGCGTTTTAAGAAGTATTAGAACTCTATTGGTTCGACACGTAGACATCTGCAAACGCTATTTCCTAGCAAGGAAGTGTCGCATTTACATTCATTTGAAGTGTATGCGAGGTATACATGCCACTCCGCACTGAATATTGTTTCTTACCATGAAACATAGAAATGAGATGCAAAAGCGCGTTTAAGAAGCATTAGAACTCTATTGCTTCGATACCTAGATATCTGCAAACTCTATTTCCTAGCAAGGAAGTGTCGCATTTACACTCTTTTGAAGTGAGTACGAGGTATGCATGTCACTTCGCAATGAATATTATATCTTATCATGAAACATAGAAATGTGATGCTAAAGCGCGTTTTAAGAAGCATTAGAATTCTATTGCTTCGATGCGTAGACATCTGCAAACGCTATTTCCTAGCAAGGAAGTGTCGCATTTACATTCATTTGAAGTGAATACGAGGTATGCATGTTACTTCGCAATGAATATTATATCTTATTATGAAACATAGAAATGAGATGCGAAAGCGCGTTTTAAGAAGCATTAGAATTCTATTGCTTCGATACGTAGACATCTGCAAATGCTATTTCCTAGGAAGGAAGTGCGCATTTTCATTCATTTGAAGTGTATGCGAGGTATACATGCCACTTCGCAATGAATATTATATCTTATCATGAAACATAGAAATGAGATGCGATATCGTGATTTAAGTATGCATTAGTACTCTACTGCATCGATTCGTAGACATCTGCAAACGCAACGTCCTAGCAAGGTAGTGTCGCATTTACAATCATTTGAAGTGAATACGAGGTATGCATGTCACTTCGCAATGAATATTATATTTTATCATGAAACATAGAAATGAGATGCGATATCGCGTTTTAAGAAGCATTAGATCTCTATTGCTTCCACACGTAGCCATCTAGATGCGTAATTTTCTAGGAAGGAAGTGTCGAATTTACATTCATTTGAAGTGTGTGCGAGGTATACATGACACTTCGCAATGAATACTGTATCTTATCATGAAACATAGAAATGAGATGCGATATCGCGATTTAGGAAGCATTAGAACTCTCTTGTTTCGATACGTAGATATCTTCAAACGCATCTTCCTAGTACGGAAGTGTCGCATTTACATTCATTTGATGTGTATCCGAGGTACTCATGACAATTCGCAATGAATATTATATCTCATCATGAGACATAGAAATGAGATGCGATTTCGCGTTTTGGGAAGCATTAGAACTCTACTGCTTCGATACGTAGATATCTGCAAACGCTACTGTGACGTCAGGCGTGCCGCCTGCCACTCTCTCAACGCACCACAGCTACCACCCTCACGCGCCTGCACCACAGGCAACACCCAGGCGCAACTCGCCGTCTCACTCAGGCCAAAGGCTACGACCATCGTCTCACTCGCACCCGGTGCTCGCCGTCTCTCTCACTCCAAGGGATATACCCTCCGACTCACTCGCACCCGCAGAGGTGCTCGCCGTCTCTCTCACTCCAAGGGACCTACCCTCCACTCAAGGAGCCATCCACCGTCTCACTCTTACCTGCAGGGAAACTCGCCCTCTCGCTCACTCCAGGGACATACCAGGAGAATCAGCCTCCACGAGATCCGACGACGGGAACCCTCACCGTACAAAGGACTCTACGATTTCACCATCCCAGATCTGCCATGCCCAAAATACTATTTCTAAGATTATTAATTAACATTATATATATACTCCTACATTCTAAGCTCTGTATTCCTAGCTCATAGAATTTACACGACACTACTTTATAACGACACAAACAACACACATTTTACATTTAAGGCGTAATTTTTAATTTCATACTTGTATCTCTATATTCATAAGTTTCGCTAATTAAGTAACCCGCGACGCGCGAGATCGCGACCGCCTCAGCGGCACGCGCCGCTAACCTCACCACGCAACGCCGAGACCCCACTCGGGCGTCCACATACTCCCACCTACGTTCGTACGCGACCGAAGCGCTCCGAGAGTCGAGGAGGTCACAGACGCATCTTGGGAAACACAGTCAGTCAGTACCGTCAGTACGGTACAGTTCTATCTCGCCTTCGGGCACTTCCAATTCCAAGTCTCTTCCAAGTCGCGCCTTAGGGCCGTCGCGCAGCCTCGATGAGGTTCCTAGTTCTAAAGTCCTTGTTCTTATTCCTAATTCATAGTTAACCTAGTCTTAATACTTAGAAATAATTGTTCTTGTACTCTTTGATTTAGAATATACTTTATTATTTTTCTACCACATCAAGTTCTAGTTCATTCCAACTCCATTTCTAAATTCAATTATATTTTAATACAAATTCTTCCAAGTTCGCAACAACTTGAGTGTTTATAAACGAACTCTTCGCGCCGGGAGGAAGAATTTAATCCATTATCTCGTGCGGAATACGTTGGTGAAACGCCAGAATTCTTCGTTCATCGACGGACGGCGACATTCATCGCAGCTCCACCGTTACAACGCCGATTTCAGCCAGCCGTACGCCGACTCCTCCCCCGAGAACGACCCTCGACGATCGCCACATCTGAAAGCAGGAGAGGGAAATCAGCGAAAGGTAAGTAAAATCCCTCCTTACACGCGTTCGCGATTGTTTACGGTGGCCGCGTCTTGCCAGAATCGACGAACCCGGTCATACGCGTTTTATACCGGACCGAATTCTCGACTAAAAGGCTTGTGTCATTCAGCCTCCTGGGATACGAATAATTTGTTCGCCAGGACGTGACATAATTTCTGGTGACAGCGGTGGGATATTCGCGTATAACTTATCGGAAATTCTGGTGAATAAGTGTACGAACAGCCATGGCGACGCGCACGCCGACAAAGCGAACGCGGCTTCAGGTACAAAAGGACGCCGCCGCAACCGAATCCGATACTCACCGAACGTTAGATTTTCACGATGCTCTCGCAATCGACGCCGCCGGACCTTCAAACGATAATACGGATAAAGAACAAGCGATCGCTACGTTAAATCGCCAAATAGATTTCATGCGTTGGGAATTGGAATCCTTACGCGCGGCACAATCCGCAAACGCCGACACTATCTCTTTCGGAACTCCGCACCTGCAACCGACACGTAGCTCAGGGTCCGATTTGCCAAACTCTCAAACAGATAGGTTTATTTTTCGCGAAGCAATAGATAGCATCCCTATATTCGATGGCAAAAACTTGCCAATATTACAGTTCGTGCGGGCCTGTAAACGGGCAAGGGAGTTGATTTCGCCCGAAGGAGAACCCTCGTTCACCAAACTCATTGTCAATCGTTTACGCGGCTGTGCATACCTGGCCGTAGAGGACGAGCAATGCTCTTCGGTCGGACAACTGACCGATATTCTACGAGCCGCATTCGGAAATACAAAGTCAACCGACCATTACAGGGGCGAACTAACTAATACTTTCATGCGCCCAGGAGAACATATCCTCGATTTCATAGGTAGAATTAAAGACCTACGTAACGCAGCAATCGACTGCGAACGGTTCGATTCCGCCGAATTAGTAAATTCACGTTCCGGAATAGACGCGCTTACGCTTAGGTGTTTTTGCGACGAGCTTATCCCGGAAATTCGACATTCGATGAACACGCGATTGTACGAAACATACGCGGACGCGTTCGCTCACGCTAAGGAGTTGTACAGGCGACACGAATTAGACAAAGAGAGACTCTCCTCGTCGCGTCCCCGTACAGAAAATTTTCACTTCGAGCTCCGGCAAGAAACGGTTTGCGCTCGTTGTAATAGTCGCGGTCATGTCACCCGTGATTGCAGGTACCCAAATCATAGACCGTCAGTCACGTAACCACGGGAAGAAACCCCGAGGTATCCTCGACAGGAACGACCGCCTGTAACGGGACCTCCGCGCGGTCAGTACGCACCGCCCGATCGACGGGATCTCGTTTGTAGGTACTGCCGAAACCTGGGACATAGCATAGACGAATGTCGAAAGCGACAATTTAATAATGTCGGAAATAACGTTTCGCGCCCGAATCCGGGAAACGCGAACGGCCTCCCGACCCGCCGCGAGACGGTACGCTAGGCCGGCTACGATCGCCGAGTTCTCGCCTTAACGAACGACGAGTCAATCTCGATAATAGAAGAGCAGCAGTAAACATAACGGGTAAAACTAGCGTCCCCACGGTTGTCATAAATTCTAACGCGTTAATTGAACCCGTAGTAATGATGATCGGCACCGGAGCCGAGATCAACGTGATCAAGGAAAACGCGCTAAAACCTAAAACTCTAATTAACGCTGCAGAACGCCTAACTATTACCGGTGTAACTCAGGGAACCGTAGCCACCTTAGGGACGGTTACGTTACCGATATTTTCTCGTGACGTTCCGTTTAATGTTGTCAGTTCCGACTTCCCAATTAAAACCGCCGGGATCCTGGGATCCGGGTTTTGTGCAGACGCGGATATATCTTTTAGAAATAAATATATTCTGTGGCACGGGAATAGGATCCTATTTGCACGTCGCGAAGACGTTTTAAATAAAATAATACTTCCTCCGCGGACTAACTCGGGCATACGCGTCGGAATAATTAATTCAGGCGTAGGCGAAGGAATAATCCCCCGAACACAGATCGCGAAGAGAGTATATTTCGGTCATGCTATCGTTAAAGTGCGAAACGGCCATGCGATAGCACGCATAATTAATGCGACCGATACCGAGATCGAGATCGCGGTGCCCAGAATTCATCTGGACCCGCTTTCCGTTCTCGAATCGCTGAAACGCGAACCAGCGTTATATTCGTTATTTACGAATACTTCTAAATCCACTGTTTCTAATACAAAAATCAATACTAAATCCACTGTTTCAAGCATGCGTACTAATTCTACTAATACTAAATCCACTGTTTCCAGCATGCCTACTAATCCAATTAATACTAAATCCACTGTCTCAAGCATGCGTACTAATTCGACTAATTCCAAATCCACTGTATCCACTCTAAAACGAGTATTCCCAAATCCCACTGTATCTTATGCTAACATTGTTTCAAAATCCACTTCAAATTCTATGAATTCCAACGAAAATCTCTTACCATCGTCACGCGATATTCAACACAAAGTTTTCTACCATGATAAATCTTCCAATAACAACCTCAAAAAATCCACAAAAATTTTTTCAAGTGCCATCGAAGGTACGCAACGTAACTTAAACATCCGCGCGAAAGATACACAAAATAAATCTCTTCTCAAAAGCGATAGCGAACGACACTTGAAACGCGACACTTCGCGCGCCACTCAAAATGTAACGCGACCTCAAAGCCGATTCGACGAAATAGTCGCGTCACTCCGTCTAGATCATCTAAACAGCGAAGAAAGAAATAATATATACAAACTGATTTCTAACAATCAAGATTTATTCCATCTCCCAGGCGATAAATTAGGATTTACCAATGTAACCGAGCTCCGTATTCCAACGATAAATGATCAGCCAATAAACGTGAAACAATACCGCTTCCCGCCGATACACAAGGAAGAAATACAACGTCAAATAGATCAATTAATAGAAAACGAAATTATTAAACCGTCAAAATCTCCATATAATTCACCGCTCTGGGTTGTACCCAAGAAAACGGATTCTTTAGGAAATAAAAGATGGAGAGTTGTAATAGACTATCGAAGCCTGAACGAAAAATCCATCGCCGATGCGTACCCGCTCCCGTGTATAACGGAGATACTAGATAAGTTAGGAAGCGCAAAGTACTTCAGTACCTTTGATTTAGCAAGTGGATTCCATCAAATCCCAAAGTCAGGATTTATTGTCTGCCCTACACCAGGACGGTGATCAGGCGTGCTTCCTCACCCAGACTGGTATACGCGACGTAATCTAGCCTCTACCTCCTAGGGTACTCCCACCTCGCTGAAAGGGGCGATGGAAAAATCCAGATGTGCCGGGGCGCCTTTCCCACCGGGCAAGTCCTTCAGCTACTCCGTCGGAGAGGACGAATCCTAACCGCCGGAGTACCCACGGGGAACCTCGGGGAGGTGAACTCGCTACGTGTACGCGAACACGCTCACTCTGACCCTTTTTGAATTATTAAGCATCAGTTTGGCCAAATTTATAGATGCTCCAGACTGCCTGCTCAGTCTATTCATTTTTGCTCTACGAAAAGGATTCGGACTATTTTGGGCAATCGTTGATGCACCAAACCTCCGAGTCTTAAATTAATTCGATTTGGATATGGTAGCCCCAGAGCCCCGTTAGCCACCGGGCAAGCCCGGCGCCCAGGTTCCACCACGAGGAGGTGGGGATGGGTACTTCCTGGACACCCAGGTTCTGAAACCCCCAGGTTCTGGAACCCATCCCAATGTCAGCATCAGATTCCGCTAAAACCGCATTTTCGACCCCTCACGGCCACTACGAATTTCAAAGAATGCCGTTAGAACCGTTAAGAATGCCGATATTGCAGGGCCCCATCGGTAGGGACCTTCCAATCGCCTACACGTCGCGCTTGCTGAATAATGCAGAGAAAAATTATTCAACTATAGAAAAGGAGTGTTTGGGCATCATTTACGCCGTTCATTATTTTTAGACCATATATCTACGGTCGATCTTTCAAACTCGTGACAGACCACAGACCGTTGGTCTGGATGAACTCCGTCAAAGATCCGTCCAGTAGATTAGTCCGTTGGCGCCTTAAACTGGCCGAATACGAATATGAAATCGTATACAAGCCAGGAAAGGTGAACATGAACGCAGATGCTTTGTCAAGAAACCCTGTCAGCGTAAAGCCAATTACACACTCCAGCGACTCCGACGAAAACATTTTCGAGTTTCCAGTTCCTAAATCATCCAAACCTCCACCTCCGCCGCCTTCTACACCAGCATCCTCGACAGAAAATGTCGACAGATCGCAATTACCGACAGAAAATCCTAGTTCCTCCTTACCGACAACGGTACCGACAGACTTACCGTCAGTGGACTACCCACCCGAAGTCAGGCAACGCCCCCTGTTCGTTACTACAAGAGACTCGTTATCCGCAAGGCACGATAATTTAGTCGTCTTTATCACGAGAGGAGGCCGCCCGTACGACACAGGCGCACGCGAACTTCAGAATGTAGCAAAATTCCATCAACATAAAGATAACGTTAACTTAGGAAGAGCCAAAGTAAGTTCTCACGGAAATTATATCCAAACTTCATTACCAGTTACGGAACACGAAAAGAAACAAGTCGACAATCAAATCCTTCTAGAATGTTTACAATCTCTATATGACGTAACACGCGAGCTTCAATTAACCGCAATTAATCAATTTACTCTTTCACAAATCAAACGAATCCTAGTAGATCTCTTTCTCGACACCAATATTCAAATTACGTTCTGCCAAGGTCTCGTTCGAACTCCGCGAGAAGAACTTCGAAACAATATAATCCGCGAGAATCACGATACCCCAGTAGCAGAACACAAAGGAGTTAACAAAACTTACAGTAGAATCCGTGAAAAGTACTACTGGCCGAACATGAAATAAGAAATCCAAAAATACATAGAAAAATGCGAAATGTGCCAAAAATTAAAACTAACTAGAGTCAAAACGCGTCAACCTCTAACTCTCACCGATACCCCAGGCACAGCATTCGACAAGATATCCATGGGCGTTATGGGACCATTACCCCCCACTCCAGACGGATATACGAACATACCCACGATATAAGATCTCCTGACAAAGTATTCCCTAGCAATTCCTTTAAAAAGAACCACGGCGGTTGACATAGCCGACGCGTTCATTACGCATTTTATTTGTAAATTCGGATGCCCTAAGGGCATATTAACAGATCAAGGTTCCAATTTTATAAACTCATTGATGAAAACCATCGCCGCTAGATTCAGAATTCAACAATATAAAACAACGGCTTTCCACCCCCAGACCAACGGTTCTGTGGAAAGATCACATCACGTGTTAGCGGAATATTTAAAACAATTCATAGGCAATCGGAACAATTGGGAAAAATGGCTGCCATACGCTATGTTTTCCTACAATACCAGTACACACGAAGGAACACGTTACACGCCATACGAACTGGTTTTTGGGAAAATAGCACGAACTCCCTCTGCCATACCTTTCAGAGACACTTCGGAAAACGAATCGTACGCCGCGTATTTAGATGAACTCAACGATAGAATACGTACTTCACAAGAAATAGCGAAAACAAACTTAGACGGTGCAAAAACACGCGCTAAATTCTATTACGATAAGAAGCTTAATGTAAAGGATTTCCAAGTCGGACAATGGGTTTATTTGCTCCGCGAACCACTTAGACATAAATTCGATTCTCAATACACAGGCCCATATAAGATCTTGGAGATTCTGCCTAATAATAATGTAAAAATTAATGTTAAGGGGAGGCACAAGATTGTGCATTCAAATAAATTAAAAAATTGTAAGCGCCTACAAACGATGAGTGCACGTACGAGAGTTCGATCGAATGTAGGAGACAGTGAAAAGTGTAAGTCAAAATCAAAAACTGAAAATCTTAATGAACAAAGAGTAAAAGAATCGGTGACAGTGACAAACGAACAAAGTGCACCACAGAAGAAAAGTGCAACCAAACAGAGTGCAGCCGTAGCAGCACAACATACGCAGAGACCACAGCATCCACGAGACGAGAGCCCACAGCATCCACGAGATGAGAGACCACAGCATCCACGAGATGAGACACCACAGCATCCACGAGATGAGAGCAGCATACACGCCAAGGAGGACCAATCTCCTCCACAGCACACGAGACGAGTAGCATCCCACATCGAGCCCACATCAGTCCAGAGATTTCGCTATAGGCGAAATTCTTTCTCTAAGGGGGAAGGTGTGACGTCAGGCGTGCCGCCTGCCACACTCTCAACGCACCACAGCAACCACCCTCACGCGCCTGCACCACAGGCAACACCCAGGCGCAACTCGCCGTCTCACTCAGGCCAAAGGCTACGACCATCGTCTCACTCGCACCCGCAGAGGTGCTCGCCGTCTCTCTCACTCCAAGGGATATACCCTCCGACTCACTCGCACCCGCAGAGGTGCTCGCCGTCTCTCTCACTCCAAGGGACCTACCCTCCACTCAAGGAGCCATCCACCGTCTCACTCTTACCTGCAGGGAAACTCGCTCACTCCAGGGACATACCAGGAGAATCAACCTCCACGAGATCCGACGACGGGAACCCTCACCGTACAAAGGACTCTACGATTTCACCATCCCAGATCTGCCATGCCCAAAATACTATTTCTAAGATTATTAATTAACATTATATATATACTCCTACATTCTAAGCTCTGTATTCCTAGCTCATAGAATTTACACGACACTACTTTATAACGACACAAACAACACACATTTTACATTTAAGGCGTAATTTCTAATTTCATACTTGTATCTCTATATTCATAAGTTGCGCTAATTAAGTAACCCGCGACGCGCCAGATCGCGACCGCCTCAGCGGCACGCGCCGCTAACCCCACCACGCAACGCCGAGAACCCACTCGGGCGTCCACATACTCCCACCTACGTTCGCACGCGACCGAAGCGCTCCGAGAGTCGAGGAGGTCGCAGACGCATCTTGGGAGACACAGTCAGTCAGTACCGTCAGTACGGTACAGTTCTATCTCGCCTTCGGGCACTTCCAATTCCAAGTCTCTTCCAAGTCGCGCCTTAGGGCCGTCGCGCAGCCTCGATGAGGTTCCTAGTTCTAAAGTCTTTGTTCTAATTCCTAATTCATAGTTAACCTAGTCTTAATACTTAGAAATAATTGTTCTTGTACTCTTTGATTTAGAATATACTTTATTATTTTTCTACCACATCAAGTTCTAGTTCATTCCAACTCCATTTCTAAATTCAATTATATTTTAATACAAATTCTTCCAAGTTCGCAACAACTTGAGTGTTTATAAACGAACTCTTCGCGCCGGGAGGAAGAATTTAATCTATTATCTCGTGCGGAATACGTTGGTGAAACGCCAGAATTCTTCGTTCATCGACGGACGGCGACATACATCGCAGCTCCACCGTCACAACGCCGATTTCAGCCAGCCGTACGCCGACTCCTCCCCCGAGAACGACACTCGACGATCGCCACATCTGAAAGCAGAAGAGGGAAATCAGCGAAAGGTAAGTAAAATCCCTCCTTACACGCGTTCGCGATTGTTTACTGTGCCCGCGTCTTGCCAGAATCGACGAACCCGGTCATACGCGTTTTATACCGGACCAAATTCTCGACTAAAAGGCTTGTGTCATACAGCCTCCTGGGATACGAATAATTTGTTCGCCAGGACGTGACACTACTTCCTAGCAAGGAAGTGTCGCAATTACATGCAATTGAAGTGTTTGCGAGGTATACATGACACTTCGCAATGAATATTATATCTTATCATGAAACATAGAAATGAGATGCGATATCGCGTTTTGAGAAGCATTAGAACTCTAATGCTACGATACGTAGACATCTGCAAACGCTATTTCCTAGCAAGGCAGTGTCGCATTTACATTCATTTGAAGTGTATGCGAGGTATACATGACACTTCGCAATGATTATTATATATTATCATGAAACATAGAAATGAGAAGCGATATCGCGTTTTGAGAAGCATTAGAACACTAATGCTACGATACGTAGACATCTGCAAACGCTACTTCCTAGCAAGGGAGTGCCGCATTTATATTCTTTTGAAGCGAATACGAGGTTATGATAACACTCCACAATGTATATTATATCTTATCATGAAACATAGAAATGAGATGCGATATGAAGATATAAGAAGCAATAGATCCCTATTGCTTCGATACGTAGGCATCTGCAAACGCTATTTCCTAGCAAGTAAGTGTCGCATTTACATTCTCTTGAAGTGAATACGAGATAAACATAACACTGCATAATGAATATTATATCTTATCATGAAACATAGAAATGAGATGCGATATCGCGTTTTGAGAAGCATTAGAACTCTAATGCTACGATACGTAGACATCTGCAAACGCTATTTCCTAGCAAGGCAGTGTCGCATTTACATTCATTTGAAGTGTATGCGAGGTATACATGACACTTCGCAATGATTATTATATCTTATCATGAAACATAGAAATGAGAAGCGATATCGCGTTTTGAGAAGCATTAGAACACTAATGCTACGATACGTAGACATCTGCAAACGCTATTTCCTAGCAAGGGAGTGTCGCATTTACATTCTATTGAAGTGAATACGAGGTTATGATAACACTCCACAATGAATATTATATCTTATCATGAAACATAGAAATGCGATGCGATATGGCGATTTAAGAAGCAGTAGATCTCTATTGCTTCGATACGTAGACATCTGCCAACGCTATTTCCAGGCAAGGAAGTGTCGCATTTACATTCATTTGAAGTGTATGCGAGGTATACAAGATACTTCGCAATGAATATTTTACCTTATCATGAAACATAGAAATAAAATGCGATATTGCGTTTTAAGAAGCATTAGAACTCAATTGCTACGATGCGTAGACATCTGCAAACGCTATTTCCTATAGAAATTAAGTGACACATTTACATTCATTTGAAGTGTATGCGAGTTGTATGTGACAGTTCGCAATGAATATCATATCTTATCATGAACCATAGAAATGAGTATCGATATCGCGTTTTAAGAAGCATTCTAACTCTATTGCTACGATGTGTATATATCTGGAAACGCTAATTCCTAGCAAGGAAGTGTCGCATTTACATTCATTCGAAGTGTATGCGAGTTATACATGACACTTCGCAATGAATATTATATCTCATCATGAAACATAGAAATGAGGTGCGACATCTCGTTTTAAGTAGCATTAGAACTCTACTGCTACAATACGTAGACATCTGCAAACGCTATTTCCTAGCAAGGAAGTGTCGCATTTACATTCTTTTGAAGTGCATACGAAGTATACATATCACTCCACAATGAATATTATATCTTATCATGAAACATAGAAAGGAGTTGCGATATCGCGCTTTGCGAAGCATTAGAACTCTACTGCTACAATACGTAGACATCTGCAAACGCTATTTCCTAGAAAGGAAGTGTCGTATTTACATTCTTTTGAAGAGAAAACGTGGTATACATGATACACCGCAATGAATATTATGTCTCATAATGAAACATAGAAATGAAATGCAATATCGCGTTTTAAGAAGCATTAGAACTCTATTGCTTCGATACCTAGACATCTGCCATTGCTATATCCCAGCAACGAAGTGTCGCACTTACATTCATTTGAAGTGTATGCCAGGTATACATGACATTTCGCAATGAATATTATATCTTATAATGAAACATAGAAAGGTGATGCATTATCGCGTTTTGAGATGATTTAGAACTCTAATGCTACGATACGTAGACATCTGCAAACGCTATTTCCTAGCAAGGATGTGTCGCATTTACATTCTTTTGAAGTGTATGCCAGGTATACATGACACTTCCCACTGGATATTATATCTTATCATGAAACATAGAAATGAGATGCGATATGGCGATTTAAAAAGCATTAGAACTCTATTGCTTCGATACGTAGACACCTGCAAGCGCTAGTTCCTAGCAAGGAAGTGTCGCATTTACATTCATTTGAAGTGTATGGAGGTATACATGACACTTCGCAATGAACATTATATCTTATAATGAAACATAGAAATGAAATGCAATATCGCGTTTTAAGAAGCATTAGAACTCTATTGCTTCGATACCTAGACATCTGCCATCGCTACTTCCTAGCAACGAAGTGTCGCATTTACATTCTTTTGAAGTGATTTCGAAGTATATATAACACCCCACAATGAATATTATATCTAATCATGAAGCATAGATATGAGATGCGATATCGCGTTTTGAGAAGCATTAGAACTCTACTGCTACGATACGTAGACACCTGCAAACGCTAGCTCCTAGCAAGGAAGTGTCGCATTTGCATTCATTTGAAGTGTATGGAGGTATACATGACACTTCGCAATGAACATTATATCTTATAATGAAACATAGAAATGAAATGCAATATCGCGTTTTAAGAAGCATTAGAACTCTATTTCTTCGATACCTAGACATCTGCCATCGCTACTTCCTAGCAACGAAGTGTCGCATTTACATTCATTTGAAGTGTAGACGAGATATACATAGCACTGCACAATTAATATTATATCCTATCATGTAACGTAGAATTGAGGTGCGATATCGCGATTTAAGAAGCATTGGAATACTATTGCTTCGATACGTAGACATCTGCAAACGCTACTTCCTAGCAAGGATGTGTCGCATTTACATTCTTTTGAAGTGAATACGAAGTATACATGACACTACGCAATGAATATTATATCTTATCCTTAAACATAGAAATGAGATGCGATATCGCGTTTTAAGAAGCATTAGAACTCTATCTCTACGATACGTAGACATCTGCAGACGCTATTTCCTAGCAAGGAAGTGTCGCATTTACATTCTTTTGAAGTGAATACGAGGTATACATAACACTCCACAATGAATATTATATCTTATCAGGAAACATAGAAATGAGGATCGATTTCGCGTTTTAAGAAGCATTAGAACTCCATTGCTTCGATACGTAGACATCTACAGACGCTATTTCCTAGCAAGGAAGTGTCGCATTTACAATCTTTTGAAGTGAATACCAGGAATACATAATACTCCACAACGAATATTATATCTTTCCATAAAACATAGAAATGAGATGCGATATCGCGTTGTAAGTAGCATTAGAATTCTATTGCAACGATACGTAGACATCTGGAAACCCTACTTACTAGCAGGCAAGTGTCGCATTTGCATTCTTTTGAAGTGAATACGAGGTATACATGAACCTTCACAGTGAATATTATACCTTAGAATGAAACATAGAAATTAGATGCGATCTCGCGATTTAAGAGGCATTAGAACTCTATTGCTACGATACGTAGATAGCTGCAAATGCTATATACTAGCAAGGAAGTGTCGCACTTCCATTCATTTGGAGTGTAGACGAAAAATACATAACACTCCACAATGAATATTATATCTTATCATGAAACATAGAAGTGAGATGCGATATCGCTATTTAAGAAGCAGTTGATCTCTACAGCTTCGATACGTAGACATCTGCCAACGCTATTCCCTAGCAAGGAAGTGTCGCATTTACATTCATTTGAAGTGTATGCGACGTATACATGACACTTCGCAATGAATATTGTATCTTATCATGAAACACACAAATGAGATGCGATATCGCGTTTTAAGAAGAATTAGAACTCTATTTCTACGATACGTAGACATCTGTAGGCGATATTTCCTAGCAAGGAAGTGTCGCATTTACATTCTTTTGAAGTGAATACGAGGTATACATGACACTTCGCAATGAATATTATATCTTATCATGATACAAAGAAATGAGATGCGATATCGCGATTTAAGGAGCATTAAAACTCTATTGCTTCGATACGTGGACATCTGCAAACACTAATTCCCAGCAATGAAGAGTCCCATCTACATTCTTTTGAAGTAAATGCAAGGTACACATGACACTTCGCAATGAATATTATATCTTGTCATGAGACATACAAGTGAGAAGCGATATCGCGTTTTGAGAAGCATTAGAACTCTATTGCTACGATACGTAGACATCTGCAAACGCTATTTCCTAGGAAGGAAGTGTCGGATTTACATTCTTTTGAAGTGAATACGAGGTATACATGACACTTCGCAGTGAATATTATATCATCATGAAACATAGAATTGAGGTGCGGTATTGCGTTTTAAGAAGCATTATAAATCTATTGCTACGATACGTAGACATCTGCAAACACTATTTCCTTGCAAGGACGTGTCGCATTTACATTCTTTTGAAGTGAATACAAGGTATACATGACACTTCGCAGTGAATATTATAGCTTATCATGAAACAAAGAAATGAGATGCGATATCGCGATTTAAGGAGCAATAAAACTCCATTGCTTCGATACGTTGACATTTGCAAACACTAATTCCTAGCAAGGAAGTGTCGCATCTACATTCTTTTGAGGTAAATACAAGGTATACATGACACTTCGCAATGAATATTATATCTTGTCTTGAGACATAGAAATGAGATGCGATATGGCGTTCTAAGATGCATTAGAACTCTATTGCTAAGATACGTACACATCTGCAAACGCTAATTCCTAGCAAGGAAGTGTCGCATTTTCAATCTTTAGAAGTGAACACGAGGTATACATAACACTCCAGAATGAATATTATATCTTATCATGAAACATAGAAATGAGATGCGATATGGCGATTTAAGAAGCATTAGAACTCTATTGCTACGATACGTAGACATCTGCAGACGCTATTTCCTAGTAAGGAAGTGTCGCATTTACATTCTTTTGAAGTGAATACGAGGTATACAAAACACTCCACAATGAATATTATGCCTTATCATGAAGCATATAAATGAGTAGCGAATTCGCGTTTTAAGAAGCATTAGAATTCTATTGCTACGATACATAGAAATCTGCAAACGCTATTTCCTAGCAAGGAAGTGTCGCATTTACTTTCATTTGAAGTGTATGCGAGATATACATAACACTCCACAATGAATATTATATCTTATCGTGAAACATAGTAATGAGATGCGATATCGCGATTTAAAAAGCAATAGAACTCTGTTGCTACGATACGTAGACATCTGCAAACGCTATTTCCCAGGAATAAAGTGTCGCATTTACATTCTTTTGAAGCGTATACGAGGTATACATGATATACTTCGCAATGAATATTATATCTTATCATGAAACAAGGAAACGAGATGCGATATCGCGATTTAAGGAGCATTAAAACTCTATTGCTTCGATACGTAGACATCTGCAAACGCTATTTCCTAACATGGAAGTGCCGCATTTACGTTCTCTTGAACAGAATACGAGGTATACATAACAATAAACAAAGAATATTATATGTTATCATGAAACACAGAAATGAGATGCGATATCGCGATTTAAAAAGCATTAGAACTCTATTGCTACGATTCGTAGACATCTGCAAACGCTACTTCCTAGGAAGGAAGTGTCGTATTCACATTGTTTTGAAGTAAATACGGGGTACACATGACTCTTCGCAATGAATATTATATCTTATCATGAAACATAGAAATTTGATGCGATATCGCGTTTTAAGAAGCGTTAGAACTCTATTGCTTCGATACGTAGACATCTGGAAACGTAATTTCCTCGAAACGAAGAGTCGCATTTACATTCTTATGAAGTGAACACGAGGTATACATAACACTCCACAATGAATATTATATCTTATCTTGAAACGTAGAAATGTGTTGCGATATCGCGATTTAAAAAGCATTATAACTCTATTGCTAGGATTCGTAGATATCTGCAAACGCTATTTAATAGCAAGAAAGTGTCGCACTTACATTCCTTTGAAGTGAATGCGAGGTATACATAACACTCCACAATGAATATTATATCTTGTCATGAAACATAGAAATGAGATGCGATATTGCGATTTAAGAAGCATTAGAACTCTATTGCTTCGATACGTAGACATCTGCAAACGCTACTTCCTATCAGGGATGTGTCGCACTTACATTGTTTTGAACAGAATACGAGGTATACATAACAATAAACAAAGAATATTATATGTTATCATGAAACACAGAAATGAGATGCGATATCGCGATTTAAAAAGCATTGGAACTCTATTGCTACGATTCGTAGACATCTGCAAACGCTACTTCCTAGGAAGGAAGTGTCGTATTCACATTGTTTTGAAGTAAATACGGGGTACACATGACTCTTCGCAATGAATATTATATCTTATCATGAAACATAGAAATTTGATGCGATATCGCGTTTTAAGAAGCGTTAGAACTCTATTGCTTCGATACGTAGACATCTGGAAACGTAATTTCCTCGAAACGAAGAGTCGCATTTACATTCTTATGAAGTGAACACGAGGTATACATAACACTCCACAATGAATATTATATCTTATCTTGAAACGTAGAAATGTGTTGCGATATCGCGATTTAAAAAGCATTATAACTCTATTGCTAGGATTCGTAGATATCTGCAAACGCTATTTAATAGCAAGAAAGTGTCGCACTTACATTCCTTTGAAGTGAATGCGAGGTATACATAACACTCCACAATGAATATTATATCTTGTCATGAAACATAGAAATGAGATGCGATATTGCGATTTAAGAAGCATTAGAACTCTATTGCTTCGATACGTAGACATCTGCAAACGCTACTTCCTATCAGGGATGTGTCGCACTTACATTGTTTTGAAGAGAATACGAGGTATACGTGAAACTTCGTAATGGATATTTTATCATATCATGAAACATAAAAATGAGATGAGATATCTCGTTCTAAGAAGCATTAGAACTCTACTGCTACGATACGTAGACACCTGCCAATACTATCACCTAGCAAGGAAGTGTCGTATTTACATTCTTTTGAAGTCAATACGAGGTATACATAACACTGCACATTGAATATTATATCTTATCATGAAACATAGAAATGAGATGCGATATCGCGATTTAAAAGCGTTAGAACTCCATTGCTACGATACGTAGACATCTGCAATCGCTATTTAATAGCAAGGAAGTGTCGCATTTACATTCTTTTGAAGTGAATACGGGGTATACATAACGCTCCACAATGAATATTATATCTTATCATGAAACATAGAAATGAGATACGATATCGCGATTTAAGAAGCATTAGAACTCTATTGCTTCCATACGTAGACAACTGCAAACGCTATTTCCTAGCAAGGAAGTGTCGCGATTACATCCTTTTGTGATGAATACGAGGTATACATAGCATTGCACAATGAATATTATGTATTATCATGAAACATAGAAATGAGATGCGATATGGCAATTTAAGAAGCATTGGAACTCTATCGCTTCGATACGTAGATATCTGGAAGCGCTATTTCCAGGCAAGGAAGTGTGGCATTTACATTCTGTTGAAGTGAATACGAGGTATACATAACACTCCACAATGAATATTATATCTTATCATGAAACATAGAAATGAGATGCGATATCGCGATTTAAGAGGCATTAGAACTTTATTGCTTAGATAGGTAGACATCTGCAGACGCTATTTCCTAGCAAGGAGGTGTCGTATTTACATTCTTTTGAAGAGAATACGAGGTATATATAACACTCCACAATGAATATTATATTTTATCGTGAAACATAGAAATGAGGATCGATTCGCGTTTTAAGAAGCATTAGAATTCTATTGCTACGATACATTGACATCTGCAGTCGCTATTTCCTAGCAAGGAAGTCTCGTGTTTACATTCTTTTGAAGTGAATACGGGGTATACATAACACTGCACAATGAATATTATATCTTGTCATGAAACATAGAAATGAGATGCGATATGACGATATAAGAAGCATTACAACTCTATTGCTTCGATACGTAGACATCTGCCATCGCTATTTCCTAGCAAGGAAGTGTCGCATTTACATTCAATCGAAGTGTAGACGAGGAATACATTACACTTCGTAATGAATATTATATCTTATCACGAAACATAGGAATGAGATGCGATATAGCTATTTAATAAGCATTAGATCTCTCTTGCTTCGATACGTAGACATCTGGCGACGCTATTACCTAGCAAGGAAGTGTTGCTTTTACATCCTTTCGATGTGAATACGAAGTATACATGACACTTCGCAATTAATATTAAATCTTATCATGAAACATAGAAAAGAGATGCGATATCGCGTTTTAAGAAGCATTAGAACTCTATTGCTTCGATACGTAGACATCTGCAAACGCTACTTCCTAGCAAGGATGTGTCGCATTTTCATTCTTTTGAACTGAATACGAAGTGTACATGACACTCCGCAATGAATATTATATCTTATGCTAAAACAGAAATGAAGTGCGGTATCCCGTTTTAAGAAACATTAGAACCCTATTGCTTCGATACGTAGACATCTGCCAACGCTTTTTCCTAGCAATGAAGTGCCGCCTTTTAATTCGTTTGAAGTGTATGCGTCGTATACAAGACACTTCGCTATGAATATTATACCTTATCATGAAACATTGGAATGAGATGCGGTATCGCATTTTGAGATGATTCAGAACTCTAATGCTATGATACGTAGACATTTGCAATCGCTATTTCCTAGTAAGGAAGTGTCGCATTTACATTCATTTGAAGCGTATGCCAGGTATACATGACACTTCGCAATGAATATTATATTATTATAATGAAACATAGAAATGAGATGCGATATCGCGTTTTAAGTAGCATTAAAACTCTATTACTACGATACGTAGGTATCTGCAGACGCTATTTCGTAGCAAGGAAGTGTCGCATTTACATTCCTTTGAAGTGAATGCGAGGTATACATAACACTGTACAAAGAATATTGTATCTTATCATGATACATAGAAGTGAGATGCGATATGGCGATTTAAGATGCATTTGAACTCTATTGCTTCGATACGTATACATCTGCAGACGCTACTTCCTAGCAAGGAAGTGTCGCACTTACATTCATTAGAAGTGTATGCGAGGTATACGTTACCCTTCGAAATGAATATTATATCTTATCATGAAACATAGAAATGGGATGCGATGTGACGACATATGAAGCATTAGAACTCTATTCCTTCGATACGTAGACACCTGCAAACGCTATTTCCTAGCAAGGAAGTGTCGCATTTACATTCTTTTGAAGTGAATACGAGGTGTACATAACACTGCACAATGAATATTATATCTTATCATGAAACATAGAAATGAGATGCGATTTCGCGTTTTAAGAAGCATGGGAAGTCTATTGCTTCGATACGTAGACATCTGCAAACGCTATTTAATAGCAAGGAAGTGTCGCAGTTACATACTTTTGAAGTGAATACGAAGTATACATGACTCTTCGGAATGAACATTATATCTTATCATGAAACATAGAAAAGAGATGCGATACCGAGAATTAAGAAACATTAGAACTCTATTGCTTCGATACGTAGACATCTGCCAACGCTATTTCCTAGCAAGGAAGTGTCGCATTTACATTCAGTTGAAGTGTATGCGAGGTATACAAGACACTTCGCAATGAATATTACATCTTATCACGAAACATAGAAATGAGATGCGATATCGCGTTTTGAGAAACAATAGAACACTATTGATACGATACGTAGACATCTGCAAACGCTATTTCCTAGCAAGGAAATGTCGCATTTACATTCAGTTGAAGTGGATACTAGGTATACATGACACTTCGCAATGAATATTATATCTTATCGTGAAACATAAAGATGAGTTGCGATATCGCGTTTCAAGAAGCATTAGAACACTGTTGCTTCGACACGTAGACATCTGTAAACGTAATTTCCTAGCAAGGAAGTGTCGCATTTACATTCATTTGAAGTGTATGCGAGGTATACATGACACTCCGCAATGAATATTATATCTTATCATGTAACGTAGAAATGAGATGCGATATCGCGTTTTAAGAAGCATTAGAATTCTATTCCTTCGATACGTAAACATCTGCCGTCGTTACTTCCTAGCAAGGAAGTGTCGCATTTACATTCTATTGTAAGGAATACGATGTATACATGACACTTGGCAATGAATTTTATGCGAAATAATATGCGATATCGCGTTCTAAGAAGTAGTAGAACTCTACTGCTACGATACGCAGACATCTGCAAACGCTATTTTCTAGCAAACAAGTGTCGCACTTGCATTCCTTTGAAGTGAATACGAGGTATACATGACTCTTCGCAATGAATATTATATCTTATCATGAAACATAGAAATGATATGCGATATCACATTTTAAGAAGCATTAGAACTCCATTGCCTCGATACTTAGTCATTTGCAAACGGTATTTCCCTACAAGGAAGGGTCGCATTTACATTCATTTGAAGTGTATGCGAGGTATACAAGACACTTCGCAATGAATATTATATCTTATCATGAAACATAGATATGAGATGCGAAATCGCGAATTAAGAAGCATTAGAACTCTGTTGCTTCGATACGTAGACATCTGCAGACGCTATTTCCTAGCAAGGAAGTGTCGCATTTTCATTCCTTTGAAGTGAATACGAGGTATACATAACACTCCACAATGAATATTATATCTTATCATTAAACATAGAAATAAGATGCGATGCGGCGATTTAAGAAGCATTAGAACACTATTGCTTCGATACGTAGACTTCTGCCAACGCTATTTCCTGACAAGGAAGTGTCGCATTTACATTCAAGGCACTTCGCAATGAATATTATACCTTATCATGAAACATAGAAATGAGATGCGATATCGCGTTTTGAGAAGCATTAGAACTCATATGATAGGATAAGTAGACATCTGCAAACGCTATTTCCTAGCAAGGAAGTGTCGCATTTACATTCATTTGAAGTGTATACGAGGTATAAATGACACTTCGCAATGAATATTATATCTTATCATGAAACATAGAAATGAGATGCGATATCGCGTTTTAAGAAGCATTAGAACACTATTGCTACGATACGCAGAAATATGCAAACGCTATTTCCTAGCAAGGATGTGTCGCATTTATATTCTTTTGAAGTGAATGCGAGGTAAACATAACATTACACAATGAATATTATATATTGTCATGAAACATAGAAATGAGATGCGATATCGCGGTATAAGATGCATTAGATCATTATTGCTTCGATACGTAGTCATCTGCAAACGATATTTCCTAGCAATGAAGTGTCGCATTTACATTCTTTTGAAGTGAGAACGAGGTATACATAACACTCCACAATGAATATTATATCTTATCATGAAACATAGAAATGGGGGGTGATATTGCGTTTTAAGAAGCATTAGAACACTAATTCTTCGATACGTAGACATCTGCAAACGCTACTGCCTAGCAAGGAAGTGTCGCATTTACATTCATTTGAAGTGTTTGGGAGGTATACATGACACTTCGCAATGAATTTTGTATCTTATCATGAAACATAGGAGTAAGTGGCGATATCCCGTTTTAAGAACCATTAGAAATCTATTGCTGCGATACATAGACATCTGCAAACTCTACTTCCTAGCAAGGAAGTGTCGCATTTACTTTCTTTTGAAGTGAATACGAGGTTAACATGACACTTCGCAATGAATATTATATCTTATCATGAAACATAGAAGTGAGATGCAATGTCGCATTATTTGAAACATTAGAACTCTTTTGCTTCGATACGTGGACATCTGCAAACGCTATTTAACAGCAAGGAAGTGACGCATTTATATTCTTTTGAAGTGAATACGGCGTATACATAACACTCCACAATGGATATTATATCTTATCTCGAAACATAGGAATGAGTTGCGATATCGCGATTTAAGAAGCATCAGTACTCTATAGCTTCGATACGTAGACATCTGGAAACGTAATTTCCTAGAAAGGAAGTGTCGCAGTTACATTAATTTGAAGTGTAGAAGAGGAATACATAACACTTCGTAATGGATATTATATCTTATCATGGCACATAGAAATGAGATGCGATATTGCGATTTAAGAAGCTTTGGAAATCTATTGCTTCGATACGTAGACATCTGGAAACGTAATTTCCTAGAAAGGAAGTGTCGCATTTACATTCTCTTGAATTGTATGCGAGGTATGCATACCACGCCACAATGAATATTATCTCTTATCTCGAAACATAGAAATGAGATGCGATATCTCGATTCAAGAAGCAATGCAAAGCTATTGCTTCGATACGTAGACATCTGCCAAAGCTACTTCCTAGCAAGGAAGTGTCGCCTTTACATTCTTTTGAAGTGAATACGAGGTATGCATGTCACTTCGCAATGAATATTATATCTTATCATGAAACACAGAAATGAGATGCGATATCGCGATTTAAGGAGCATTAGAACTCTATTGTTTCGATACGTAGACATGTGGAAACGCTATTTCCTAGAAAGGAAGTGTCGCATTTTCATTCTTTTAAAGTGAATACGAGGTATTCATGACACTTCGCAATGAATATTATATCTTATCGTGAAACATACAAATGAGATGCGACATCTCGTTTTCAGAAGCATTAGAAATCTATTGCTTCGATACGGAGACATCTGCAAACGCTATTTCCTGGCAAGGAAGTGTCGCATTTACATTCTTTTGCAGTGAATACGAGGTATACATGTTACTTCGCAATGAGTATTATATCTTATCATGAAACGTAGAAATGAGATGCGATATCGCGTTTTGAGAAGCGTTAGAACTCTATTGCTGATTCTACTCTATTGCGATACGTTGACAACTGCAGACGCTATTTAATAGCAAGGTAGTGTCGCATTTTCATTCCTTTGAAGTGAATACGAGGTATACATAACACTCCCCAATGAATATTATACCTTATAACGAAACATAGAAATGAAGTGCAATATCGCGATTTAAGGAGCATTAGAGCTCTATTGCTTCTATACGGAGACATCTGCAAACGCTATTTCCTAGCAATGAAGTGTCGCATTTACATTCCTTTGAAGTGTATGCGAGGTATAAGTGGCACTTCGCAATGAATATTATATCTTATCGTGAAGCATAGAAATGAGATGCGATATGGCGATTTAAGAAGCATTAGAACTCTATTGCTTCGATACGTAGATATCTGGTAACGTAATTTTCTAGAAAGAAGTGTCGCATTTACATTCATTTGAAGTGTGTGCCAGGTATACATGACACGCGATTTAAGAAGCTCTAGTAGTCTATTGCTTCCATACGTAGACATCTGCAAACGCTACTTCCTAGCAAGGAAGTGTCGCATTTACATTCATTTGAAGTGTATGCGAGGTATACATGACACTACGCAATTAATATTATATCTTATCACGAAGCATAGAAATGAGATGCGATATCCCGTTTCAAGAGGCATTAGAACTCTATTGCTTCGATACGTAGACGTCTGCAATCGCTATTTCCTAGGAAGGAAGTGTCGCATTTATATTCCTTTGAAGTGAATGCGAGGTATACATAACATTGCACAATGAATATTATATATTATCATGAAACATAGAAATGAGTTGCGATATCGCGATATAAGATGCATTAGAACTTTATTGCTTCGATACGTAGACATCTGCCATCGCTATTTCCTAGCAAGGAAGTGTCGCATTTACATTCATTTGAAGTGAAGGCGAGGAATACATGACACTTCGCAAGGCATATTATATCTTATAATGAAACATAGAAAGAAGATGCGATATCTCGTTTTAAGAAGCATTATAACACGCTTGCTACGATACGTAGACATCAGCAAACGCTATTTCCTAGCAAGGAAGAGTCGCATTTACTTTCTTCTGAAGTGAATACAAGGTATATATGACACATCGCAATTAATATTATATCGTATCATGAAACATAGAAATGAGATGCGATATCCCGTTTCAAGAGGCATTAGAACTCTATTGCTTCGATACGTAGACATCTGCAATCGCTATTTCCTAGGATGGAAGTGTCGCATTTATATTCTTCTGAAGTGTATGCGGGGTATAAGTGATACTTCGCAATGCATACAATATCTTATCATGAAACATAGAAACGAGATGCGATATCCCGCTTCAAGAAGCATTAGAACTTTATTGCTTCGATACGTAGACATCTGCAAACGCTATTTCCTAGCACGGAAGTGTCGCATTTACATTCATCTGAAGTGAATACGAGGAATACATGAATATTCGCAATGAATATTATATCTTATCATGAAACATAGAAATGTGATGCAATATCGTGTTTTAAGAAGCATTAGAACTCTATTGCTACGATACGTAGACATCTGCAAACGCAATTTCCTAGCAAGGAAGTGTCGCATTTACATTCTTCTGAAGTGAATAGAGGGTATACATGAAACTGCGCAGTTAATATTATATATTATCATGAAACATAGAAATGTGATGTTATATCGCGTTTTATGAAGCATTAGAACTCTATTGCTACCATACGTAGGCATCAGCAAACGCTATTTCCTAGTAGGGAAGTGTCGCATTTACATTCATTTTAAGCGAATACGAGGAATACATGAAACTTCGCAATGAGTATTATATGTTATCATGAGACATAGAAATGAGATGCGATATCTCTTTTTAAGAAGCATACAACACGCTTGCTACGATATGTAGACACCTTCAAACGCTATCTCCTAGCAAGGAAGTGCCGCATTTACACTCATTTGAAGTGAATAGGTGGAATACATGGAACTTCGCAAAGAATATTATATCTTATCATGAAACATAGAAATGAGAAGCGATATCTCGTTCTAAGAAGAATTATAACTCTATTCCTACGATACGTAGACATCTGCAGGCGCTACTTCCTAGCAAGGAAGTATCGCAAATACATTCTGTTGAAGTGAATACGAGGTATACATGACACTTAGCAATGAATATTATATCTTATCATGAAACATAGAAATGAGGTACGATATCGCGTTTTAAGAAGCATAAGAACTCCATTGCTACGATACGTAGATATCTGGAAACGCTATTTCCTGTCAGGGAAGTGTCGCATTTACATTCTTTTGAAGTGAATACGTGGTATACGTGACACTTCGCAATGAATATTATATCGTGTCATGTAACATAGAAATGAGGTACGATATCGCGTTTTAAGAAGCATAAGAACTCTATTGCTACGATACGTAGATATCTGGAAACGCTATTTCCTATCAGGGAAGTGTCGCATTTACATTCTTTTGAAGTGAATACGTAGTATACGTGACACTTCGAAATGAATATTATATCGTGTCATGATACATAGAAATGAGATGCGATATCCGGATTTAAGAAGAATAAAACTCTATTTCTTCGATACGTAGACATCTGTAATCGTAATTTTCTAGAAAGAAAGTGTCGCATTTACAATCATTTGAAGTGTGTGCGGGGTATACATGACACTTCGCAATGAATATTATATCCTATCATGAAACATAGAAATGTGATGCTATATCGCGTTTTAAGTAGCATTAGAACCCTATTTCTATGATACGTAGACATCTGGAAACCCTAATTCCTAGCAGGGAAGTGTCGCATATGCATTCTTTTGAAGTGAATACGAGGTATACATGACACTTCGCAATGAATATCGTTTTTTATCATGAAACATAGAAATGAGATGCGATATCGCGATTTAAGAAGCATTAGAGCTCTATTGCTACGATACGGAGACATCTGCAAACGCAATTTCCTAGCAAGGAAGTGTCGCATTTACATTCTTTTAAAGTGAATACGAGGTATACATGACACTTCGCAATGAATATTATCTCTTATCACGAAACATAGAAGTGAGATGCGATATCACGTTTTAGGAAGCATTAGAACTCTATTGCTACGACACGCAGACATCTGCAAACTATTTCCTAGCATGGAAGTGTCGCATTTACATTCTTTTGTAGTCAATACGAGGTATACATGACACTTCGCAATGAAAATTATATCTTATCATGAAACATGGAAATGAGATGCGATCTCGCGTTTTAAGAAGCATTTGAGCTCTACTTCGTCGATACGTAGACATCTGCAAACGCTACTTCCTAGCAAGGAAGTGTCGCATTTACATTCTTTTGAAGTGAATACCTGGCATACGTGACACTTCGCAATGAATACTATATCTTATCATGAAACATAGAAATGAGATGCGACATCGCTCTTTAAGAAGCATTAGAACTAATTTGCTACTATACGTAGACATCTGCAAACGCTATTTCCTAGCAAGGAAGTGTCGCATTTACATTCTTTTGAAGTGAATACGAGGTATACATAACACTCCACAATGAATATTATATCTTATCATGAAACCAAGAAGTGAGGATCGATTTCGGGTTTTAAGAAGCGTTAGAATTCCTTTGCTACCAATCGTAGACATCTGCAGACGCTATTTCCTAGCAAGGAAGTTTCGCATTTACATTCCTTTGAAGTGAATACGAGGTATTCATAACACTCCACAATGAATATTATATGTTATCATGAAACATAGAAATGAGGATCGATTTCGTGTTTTAAGCAGCATTAGAATTCCTTTGCTACGATTCGTAGACATCTGCAAACGCTATTACCGAGGAAGGAATTTTCGCATTTACATTCATTTGAAGTGTATACGAGGTACACATAACACTCCGCAATGGATATTATATCTTATCATGAAACATAGAATTGAAATGCGATATCGCGTTTCAAGAAGCATTGGAGCTCTATTGCTTCGATACGTAGACATATGGAAACGTAATTTTCTAGAAAGGAAGTGTCGCATTTACATTCATTTGATGTGTAGACGAGATATACATAACACCTCGCAATGAATATTATATCTTATCATGAAACATAGAAATGAGATGCGACTTCTAGCTTTAAGAAGCATTAGAACTCTATTGTTTCTATACGCAGACATCTGGAAACGCTATTTCCTAGCAAGGAAGTGTCGCATTTACATTCATTTGAAGTGTATGCGAGGTATACGTGGCATTTCGCAATGAATATTATATCTTATCATGGAACATAGAAATGACATGCGATATTGCGTTTTAAGAAGCATTGGAATTCTGTTGCTACGATACGTAAACATCCGCCATCGCTGTTTCCTAGGAAGGAAGTGTCGCATTTACATTCTTTTGAAGTGGGTATGGGGTGTACATGACACTTCGCAATGAATATTATACCTTATCATGAGACATAGAGTTGAGATGCGATATCGCGTTTTAAGAATCATTAGAACCCTATTGCTACGATACCTAGACATCTGCGAACGCTATTTGCTAGCAAGGAAGTGTCGCATTTACATTCATTTGAAGTGAATACGAGGAATACATGAAACTTCGCAATGAATATTATATCTTATCGTGAAACATGGAAATGAAATACGGTATCCCGTTTTAAGAAGCATTAGAACACTATTGCTTCGATACGTAGACATCTGCAAACTCTATTTCCTGGCAAGGAAGTGTCGCATTTACATTCTTTTGATGTGAATACGAGTTATACGTGTAACTTCAAAATGAATATTATATCTTATCATGAAACATAAAAATGAGATGCGATATCGCGTTTTGAGAAGCATTAGAACTCTTGCTACGATACGTAGACATCTGCAAACGCTATTTGCTAGCAAGGAAGTGTCGTATTTCCATTCTTTTGGTGTGAATACGGGTTATACATAACACTGCACAATGAATATTATATCTTAGCATGAAGCATATAAATGGGGAGCGATTTCGCTTTTAAAGAAGCATTAGAACTCTATTGCTTCGTTACGTAGACAACTGCCACCGCTATTTCCTAGCAAGGAAGTGTCGCATTTACATTCATTTGAGGTGAATACGAGGTATACATAACACTCCACAATGAATATTATATCTTATCATGAAACCAAGGAATGAGGATCGATTTCGTATTTTAAGAAGCATTAGAACTCCTTTGCTACGATACGTAGACATCTGCAAATGCTATTTCCTAGCAGGGAGGTGACGCATTTACAATCTTTGGAAGTGAATACGAGGTATACATAACACTCCACAATGAATGTTATATCTTATCATGAAACACAGAAATGAGATGCGATATCGCGTTTTAAGAAGCGTTAGAACTCTATTGCTTCGATACCTAGACATCTGCAAACGCTACTTCCTAGCAGGGTAGTGTCGTATTTACATTCACTTGAAGTGTAGACGAGATATACTTAACACTACACGATGAATATTATATCTTATCCTGAATCATAGAAATGAGATGCGATATCGCGTTTTAAGAAGCATTAGAACTCTATTGCTGCTATACGTAGACATCTGGAAACGCTATTTCCTGGCAAGTATGTGTGGGATTTACATTGTTTAAAGTGCAGGCGAGGTATACATAACACTTCGTAATGAACATTATATCTTATCACGAAACACAGGACTGCGACGGGATATCGCGTTTTAAGAAGCATTAGAACTCCACTGATTCGATACGTTCACATCTGGAAACTCTGATTCCTACCAAGGAAGTGTGACATTTACATACTTTTAAAGTGTAGACGAGGTACACGTAACACTTCGCAATGAATATTATATCTTATCACGAAACATAGAAATGAGATGCGATATCTCGTTTTAAGAAGCATTAGAACTCTATTGCTTCGATACGTAGACATCTGAAAACGCTATTTCCTAGCAAGGATGTGTCGCACATTCATTCACCTGAAGTGTATGCGAGGTATACGTGATACTTCGCAGTGAATAATATATCTTACCATGAAATATAGGATTGAGATGCTATATCTCGTTTTAAGAAGCAATATAACACGCTTGCTACGACACGTAGACATCTGCAAACGCTATTTCCTAGCAAGGAAGTGTCGCATTTACATTCATTGGAAGTGTATGCGATGTATAAGTGACACTTCGCAATAAATATTATATCTTATCATGAAACATAGAAATGAGATGCGTTATCGCGTTTTCAGAAGCATTAGAAATCTATTGCTTGGATACGTAGACATCTGCAAGCGCTATTTCCTAGCGTGGAAGTGTCGCATTTACTTTCTTTTGAAGAGAATACGAGGTATACATGACACTTCGCAATGAACATTATATCTTATCATGAAACATAGAAATGAGATGCGATATCGCGTTTTAAGAAGCACTAGAACTCTATATCTACGATATGTAGTCATCTGCATACGCTATTTCCTAGCAAGGACGTGTCGCGTTCACTTTCTTTTGAAGTGAATACGAGGTATACATGACACTTCGCAATGAATATTATACCATATTAGGAAACATAGAAATGAAATACGATATAGCGATTTAAGAAGCATTAGAACTCTATTGCTTCGATACGGAGACATCTGCAAACGCTATTTCCTAGAATGGAAGTGACGCATTTACATTCTTATGAAGTGAATACGAGGTGTACGTGACACTTCGCAATGAATATTATATCTTACCATGAAACCTAGAAATGCGATGCGACATCTAGTTTTAAGAAGCATTAGAACACTTTTGTTTCGTTACGTTGACATCTGCAAACGCTATTTCCTAGCAAGGAAATGTCGCATTTACATTTTTTTGAAGTGAAAACGAGGTATAGATGACACTTCGCAGTTAATATTATATCTTATCATGAAACATAGAAATGAGATGCGATATCGCGATTTAAGAAGCGTTAGAACACTATTGCTTCGATACGTAGACATCTGCAAACGCTAATTCCTAGCAAGGAAGTGTCGCATTTACATTCATTTGAAGTGTAGACGAGATATACATAACACTGCACAATGAATATTATATCTTATCATGAATCGTAGAAATGAGATGCGATATCGCGATTTAAGGAGCATTAGAACTCTAATGCTTCGATACGTAGACATCTGCGGACGCTATTTCCTAGCAAGGAAGTGTCGCATTTACATTCTTCTGAAGTGAATACGAGGTATACATAACACTCCACGTGATGCGATATCGCGATTTAAGGTGCATTAGAACTCTAGTGCTTCGATACGTAGACATCTGCCAACGCTATTTCCTAGCAAGGAAGTGTCGCATTTACATTCATTTGAAGTGTATGCGAGGTATACAAGACATTTTGCAATGAATATTACATCTTACCATGAAACATGGAAATGAAATGCAATATCGCGTTTTGGGAAGCATTAGAACTCTAATGCTACGATACGTAGATATCTGCCAACGCTATTTCCTAGCAAGGAAGTGTCGCATTTACATTCATTTGCAGTGAATAGGAGGTATACTTAACACTGCACAATGAATATTATATCTTATCATGAAGCATAGAAATGAGATGCGATATCTCGATTTAAGAAGCATTAGAACACTTCTGCTACGATACATAGACATCGGCAAACGCTATTTCCTAGCAAGGAAGTGTCGCATTTACATTCTTTTGAAGTGGGTATGAGGTATACATGACACTTCGCAATGAATATTATCCTTATCATGAGACATAGAAATGAGATGCTATATCGCGTTTTAAGAAGCATTGGAACTCTATTGCGTCGATACGTAGATATCTGCAAACACCATTTCCTAGCAAGGAAGTGTCGCATTTACATTCCTTTGAAGTGAATACGAGGTATACGTAACACTCCACAATGAATATTATATCTTATTACAAAACATAGAAATGAGATGCGATTTCGCGTTTTGAAATGCAATAGAAATCTAATGCTACGATACGCAGACATCTGCAAACGCTACTTCCTAGCAAGGAAGTGTCGCATTTACATTCATTTTTAGTGAAGACGAGGAATACGTGACACTTCGCAATGCGTATTATAACTTATCAAGAAAAATAGGAATGATATGCGATATCTCGTTTTAAGAAGCATTAGAACTCTATTGCTTCGATTCGTAGACATCTGCAAACGCTATTTCCTAGCAAGGAAGTGTCGCATTTGCATTCATTTGAAGTGTATGCGATGTATACGTGACACTTCGCAATAAATATTATATCTTATCACGAAACATAGAAATGAGATGCGATATCGCGTTTTGAGATGCAATAGAAATCTAATGCTACGATACGCAGACATCTGCAAACGCTATTTCCTAGCAAGGAAGTGTCGCATGTACATTCTTATGAGGTGAATACGAGGTATACATAACACTCCACAATGAATATTATATCTTATCGTGAAACATAGATTTGAGATGCGATCTCACGGTATAAGAAGCATTAGAACTCTATTGCTACGATACGTAGATATCTACAAATGCTATTTCCTAGCAAGGAAGTGTCGCATTTATATTCCTTTGAAGTAAATGCGAGGTATACATAACATTGCACAATGAATATTATATATTATCATGAAACATAGAAATGGGATGCGATATTGCGGTATAAGATGCACTAGAACTTTATTGCTTCGATACGTAGACATCTGCAAACGCTATTTTCTAGCAAGGAAGTGTCGCATTTACATTCAATCAGACGTGAATACGAGGAATACATGAAACTTCGCAATGAATATTATATCTTATCATGAAACATAGAAATGAGATGCGATATCGCGTTTTGAGAAGCATTAGAACTCTATTGCTACGATACGTAGACATCTGCAAACGCTATTTCCTAGCAAGGAAGTGTCGCATTTACATTCATTTGAAGTGTATGCGAGGTTTACGTGACACTTCGCAATGCATAATATATCTTACCATGAAACATAGGAATGAGATGCGATATCTCGTTTTAAGAAGCATTAGAACTCTATTGCTTCGATTCGTAGACACCTGCAAACGCTATTTCCTAGCAAGGAAGTGTCGTATTTACATTCATTTGAAGTGTATGCGATGTATACGTGACACTTCGCAATAAATAATATATCTTATCATGAAACATAGAAATGAGATGCGATATCGCGTTTTGAGATGCAATAGAAATCTAATGCTACGATACGCAGACATCTGCAAACGCTACTTCCTAGCAAGGAAGTGTCGCATTTACATACTTTTGAGGTGAATACGAGGTATACATAACACTCCACAATGAATATTATATCTTTTCGTGAAACATAGAAATGAGATGCGATATTGCGTTTTGAGAAGCATTAGAACTCCATTGCTACGATACGTAGACATCTGCAAACGCTATTTCCTAGCAGGGAAGTGTCGCATTTACATTCTTTTGATGTGAATGCGAGGTATACATAACACTCCACAATGAATATTATATCTTTTCATGAAACATAGAAATGAGATGCGATATGGCGATTTATGAAGCATTAGAACTCCATTGCTACGATACGTAGACATCTGCAAACGCTATTTCCTAGCAAGGAAGTGTCGCATTTACACTCTTTTGAAAGTAATGCGAGGTATACATGACACTTCGCAATCAATATTATATCTTATCATGAAACATAGAAATGAGATGCGATATGGCGATTTATGAAGCATTAGAACTCTATTGCTTCGATACGTAGCCATCTGCAAGCGCTATTTCCTAGCAAGGAAGTGTCGCATTTACATTCTTTTGAGGTGAATACGAGGTATACATAACACTCCACAATGAATATTATATCTTATCATGAAACCAAGGAATGAGGATCGATTTCGTATTTTAAGAAGCATTAGAACTCCTTTGCTACGATACGTAGACATCTGCAAATGCTATTTCCTAGCAGGGAGGTGACGCATTTACAGTCTTTGGAAGTGAATACGAGGTATACATAACACTCCACAATGAATGTTATATCTTATCATGAAACACAGAAATGAGATGCGATATCGCGTTTTAAGAAGCGTTAGAACTCTATTGCTTCGATACCTAGACATCTGCAAACGCTACTTCCTAGCAGGGTAGTGTCGCATTTACATTCACTTGAAGTGTAGACGAGATATACTTAACACTACACGATGAATATTATATCTTATCCTGAATCATAGAAATGAGATGCGATATCGCGTTTTAAGAAGCATTAGAACTCTATTGCTGCTATACGTAGACATCTGGAAACGCTATTTCCTGGCAAGTATGTGTGGGATTTACATTGTTTAAAGTGCAGGCGAGGTATACATAACACTTCGTAATGAACATTATATCTTATCACGAAACACAGGACTGCGACGGGATATCGCGTTTTAAGAAGCATTAGAACTCCATTGATTCGATACGTTCACATCTGGAAACTCTGATTCCTACCAAGGAAGTGTGACATTTACATACTTTTAAAGTGTAGACGAGGTACACGTAACACTTCGCAATGAATATTATATCTTATCACGAAACATAGAAATGAGATGCGATATCTCGTTTTAATAAGCATTAGAACTCTAGTGCTTCGATACGTAGACATCTGCCAACGCTATTTCCTAGCAAGGAAGTGTCGCATTTACATTCATTTGAAGTGTATGCGAGGTATACAAGACATTTTGCAATGAATATTACATCTTACCATGAAACATGGAAATGAAATGCAATATCGCGTTTTGGGAAGCATTAGAACTCTAATGCTACGATACGTAGATATCTGCCAACGCTATTTCCTAGCAAGGAAGTGTCGCATTTACATTCATTTGCAGTGAATAGGAGGTATACTTAACACTGCACAATGAATATTATATCTTATCATGAAGCATAGAAATGAGATGCGATATCTCGATTTAAGAAGCATTAGAACACTACTGCTACGATACATAGACATCGGCAAACGCTATTTCCTAGCAAGGAAGTGTCGCATTTACATTCTTTTGAAGTGGGTATGAGGTATACATGACACTTCGCAATGAATATTATCCTTATCATGAGACATAGAAATGAGATGCTATATCGCGTTTTAAGAAGCATTGGAACTCTATTGCGTCGATACGTAGATATCTGCAAACACCATTTCCTAGCAAGGAAGTGTCGCATTTACATTCCTTTGAAGTGAATACGAGGTATACGTAACACTCCACAATGAATATTATATCTTATTACAAAACATAGAAATGAGATGCGATTTCGCGTTTTGAAATGCAATAGAAATCTAATGCTACGATACGCAGACATCTGCAAACGCTACTTCCTAGCAAGGAAGTGTCGCATTTACATTCATTTTTAGTGAAGACGAGGAATACGTGACACTTCACAATGCGTATTATAACTTATCAAGAAAAATAGGAATGATATGCGATATCTCGTTTTAAGAAGCATTAGAACTCTATTGCTTCGATTCGTAGACATCTGCAAACGCTATTTCCTAGCAAGGAAGTGTCGCATTTGCATTCATTTGAAGTGTATGCGATGTATACGTGACACTTCGCAATAAATATCATATCTTATCACGAAACATAGAAATGAGATGCGATATCGCGTTTTGAGATGCAATAGAAATCTAATGCTACGATACGCAGACATCTGCAAACGCTATTTCCTAGCAAGGAAGTGTCGCATGTACATTCTTATGAGGTGAATACGAGGTATACATAACACTCCACAATGAATATTATATCTTTTCGTGAAACATAGAAATGAGATGCGATATTGCGTTTTGAGAAGCATTAGAACTCCATTGCTACGATACGTAGACATCTGCAAACGCTATTTCCTAGCAGGGAAGTGTCGCATTTACATACTTTTGAGGTGAATACGAGGTATACATAACACTCCACAATGAATATTATATCTTTTCGTGAAACATAGAAATGAGATGCGATATTGCGTTTTGAGAAGCATTAGAACTCCATTGCTACGATACGTAGACATCTGCAAACGCTATTTCCTAGCAAGGAAGTGTCGCATTTACCTTCATTTGAAGTGTATGCGAGGTATACGTGACACTCCGCAATGAATAATATATCTTACCATGAAACATAGGAATGAGAAGCGATATCGCGTTTTGAGATGCAATAGAAATCTAATGCTACGATACGCAGACATTTGCATACGCTACCTCCTAGCAAGGAAGTGTCGCATTATATTCATTTGATGTGTATGAGATGTATACGTGACACTTCGCAATGAATAATATATCTTACCATGAAACATAGGAATGAGATGCTATATCTCGTTTTAAGAAGTATTAGAACTCTTTTGCTTCGAAGCGTAGACATCTGCAAACGCTATTTCCTAGCAAGAAAGTGTCGCTTTTACATTCATTTGAAGTGTATGCGATGTATACGTGACACTTCGCAATAAATATTATATCTTATCATGAAACATAGAAATGAGATGCGATATCGCGTTTTGAGATGCAATAGAAATCTAATACTACGACACGCTGAAATCTGCAAACGCTATTTCCTAGCAAGGAAGTGTCGCATTTACATTCTTTTGAGGTGAATACGAGGTATACAAAACACTCCACAATGAATATTATATCTTATCGTGAAACATAGAAATGTGATGTGATATCGCGTTTTAAGAAGCATTGGAACTCTATTGCTACGATACGTAGACATCTGCAAACGTTATTTCCTAGCAAGGAAGTGTCGCATTTACATTCTTCTGAAGTGAATACAAGGTATACATGAAACTTTGCAATGAATATTATATCTTATCATGAAACATAGAAATGAGATGCGATATCGCGTTTTGAGAAGCATTAGAACTCTATTGCTACGATACGCAGACATCTGCAAACGCTACTTCCTAGCAAGGAAGTGTCGCATTTACATACTTTTGAGGTGAATACGAGGTATACATAACACTCCACAATGAATATTATATCTTTTCGTGAAACATAGAAAAGAGATGCGATATTGCGTTTTGAGAAGCATTAGAACTCCATTGCTACGATACGTAGACATCTGCAAACGCTATTTCCTAGCAGGGAAGTGCCGCATTTACATACTTTTGAGGTGAATACGAGGTATACATAACGCTCCACAATGAATATTATATCTTTTCTTGAAACATAGAAATGAGATGCGATATTGCGTTTTGAGAAGCATTAGAACTCTAATGCTACGATGCGTAGACATCTGCAAACGCTATTTCCTTGCAAGGAAGTGTCGCATTTACATTCATTTGAAGTGTATGCGATGTATACGTGGCACTTCGCAATAAATATTATATCTTATCATGAAACACAGAAATGACATGCGTTAACGCGATATAAGTAGCATTAGAACACTATTACTTCGATTCGTAGACACCTGCCACCACTATTTAATAGCAAGGAAGCGTCGCATTTACATTCTTTTGAAGTGAATACGAGGTATACATGACACTTCGCAATGAATATTATACCTTATCATGAAGCATAGAAATGTGATGCGATTTCGCGTTTTTAGAAGCATTAGAACACTATTTCCGCGATACGTAGACATCTGCAAACGCTATTTCCTAGCAATGAAGTGTCGCATTTACATTCAGTTGAAGTGTATGCGAGGTATACAAGACACTTCCCAATGAATATTATATTTTATCATGAAACATAGAAATGAGATGCGATATCGCGTTTTGAGAAGCATTAGAAATCTAATGCTACGATACGTAGACATCTGCAAACGATATTTCCCACCAAGGAAGTGTCGCATTTACATTCTTTTGATGTCTATGCGAGGTATACATGACACATCGCAATGAATATTATATCTTATCATGAAACGTAGATATGAGATGCGATATTGTGAATTAAGAAGTATTAGAAATCTATGGCTTCGGTATTTAGACATCTGCAAACGCTATTTCCTAGCAAGGAAGATTCGCATTTACATTCATTTGAAGTGTATGCGAGGTATACATGACACTTGGCAATGAATATTATATCTTATCATGGTACACAGAAATGATATGCGATATCGCGATTTAAGAAGCATCAGAAGCCTATTGCTACGATACGTAGACATCTGCAAACGCTATTTCCTATGAAGGAAGTGTCGCATCTACATTCATTTGAAGTGTAGACGAGATATACATAGCACTGCATAATGAATATTATATCTTGTCATGGAGGATAGAAATGAGATGCGATATCCCGATTTAAGATGCATTAAATCTCTAATGCTTCTATACGTAGACATCTGCCAACGCTATTTCCTAGTGTGACGTCAGGCGTAGCGCCTGCCACCCATTACATACGTCAGCATTCTCGTAACCTCCAGTATCGACCCCTGGACACAGGCAACCTGCAATACTCGCCTGAAGTATCGGCAACCAGCAGAGTTTGCGCGCGCACGACCGCACGCACTCAGTCGTACCTGCAAGGACCGCTGTCTCGCTCGCACCTACGAGCAACCCTATCGCCCTCTCATCAGGAATTCCGCCCAACAGAGAGAAGAAGCCGCAGTCCGTCGCCGCAATGGGTACTTTTCCAGTTCAGGGAATCTACGTTGCCTGAATCTACATACTATTTCTAGAATAAGTCTATAATGCTCATAGATATAAGTACTCGACACGAATTGTAACACACCACAACACACATGTAATTCTAAGTCCTTATTCTTAAGATTAGACGCTGGATGCGCCCAGGCTATCGGCATGAGCCGCTAGCCCCACCACGAGCCGCGAGTCCCCACTCACTGGACCGCGCGCACCCTACCACGAGCGCCTGCAACCGTAGCGCCTCGCGAACCGAGGAGGTCCCAGACGCGCCTCGAGAGACACATTCGAGTCCTCGGGCTTCTAGATTTAACATCGATCTTCCATCTCAAGCCGCCTCAATGTGGGGTCTAGGCTACGCGTTGCTATTTCCATTTTACTAGTTCTAACTTAGAATAATTTCACTTTTGTACAGTTTAACTTAGAATAGATTTTACTTTAGTTATTAAGTCCAATCTACAAGTTCTTTTACCAGTGCTACTAGTTCCTATTCCAATAATTATTAAATCTAAACATAATATACTAGTTCTTACGTTAAAACATTATTCTTAAGCTACAAATTCTACAACGTATCCTTCCAACAACTGGGTTGCGTTTGTTCACCTTGAAGGAGTATAGAACTCAGCTTTGCGACGTTGCGATAGAGCGGACCGCCGCTTATCCTTCTGAACATTGCCTGAAAGTACAGAGAAACTGGGTGAATGAAACGTGGATCCGGTTCGCGAAGAACACGTCGCGCGGGTCGTAAGAATTTTATTCGTTCACTTGTTCGTGAATACCTGGGAGATACACCCCGAGTCCTCGTACAGCAGCAACCTGTCGTCATCGTTCCGGTTCTGTGACAGCTTTCCGAAGCGCCGATCAACGCCGATTCGCCTGCCTCTGCAGCCAACGTCTCTGCAATATCCACAGTCTCCGCTGAATCTACTCTGTATCCAGACCGCTGTTTCCCGTTTTGTTGGAAGTAAATCAAAGTCACCTTCAACATCAACCGACCGATCGCTGTATCTATACCTACCAACGACCTGGGTATCGTGACTGAAGCCAGCGAAAGGTAAGGCTTTTCCATCATATCGCGAGTGTTTTTACAGCGTCGCGTAAGCCAAAAATATCGGACCCGGTCGTAACGCGTTCCAGCGGACCGAAAACCGTATAAATAGGCTCGTGTCGTGAAGCCTCCGGATAAACGAAAAATTCCTTCGCCGGACGAGACAATAGCAAGGAAGTGTCGCATTTACATTCATTTGAAGTGAATACGAGGTATACATAACACTTCACAATGAATATTATAACTTACCATGAATTATAGAAATGAGGACCGATATCGCTTTTTAAGAAGCATTAGAACTCTATTGCTACGATATCTAGACATCTACAACGCTATTTTCTAGCAAGGGGGTGTCGCATTTACATTCATTTGAAGTGTATGCGAGGTATATATGACACTTCGCAATGATTATTATATATTATCATGAAACATAGAAATGCGATGCGATATTGCGTTTTGAGAAGCATTAAAACACTAATGCTACGATACGTAGACATTTGCAAACGCTATTTCCTAGCAAGGAAGTCACGCATTTACATTGTTTTGAAGTGAATACGAGGTATACATAACACTCCACAATGAATATTATATCTTATGATGAAACATAGAAATGAGATGCGATATCGCAATTTAAAAAGCATTAGAACTCTCTTGCTACGATACGTAGACATCTGCAAACGCTATTTCGTATCAAGGAACTGTCGCAGTTACATTCTTTTGAAGTGCATAAGAGGTATACATGACACTTCGCAATGAATATTATATATTATCATGAAACATAGAAATGTGATGCGATATCGCGTTTTAAGAAGCACTAGAACTCTATTGTTTCGATACGTAGACATCTGCAAACGCTATTTAATAGCAAGGAAGAGTCGCATCTACATTCTTTTGATGTGATTACGAGGTATACATAATATTCAATAATGAATATCATATCTTATCATGAAACATAGAAATGAGATACGTTATCGCGATTTAAGAAGCATTTGAACTCTATTGCTACGATACGTAGATATCTGGAAACGCTATTTCCTAGGAAGGAAGTGTCGCATTTACATTCTTCTTAAGTGAATACGAGGTATACATAACACTCCAAGATGAATAATATACCTTATCACGAAACATAGAAATGACATGCGTTAACGCAATATAAGAAGCATTAGCACTCTATTACTTCGATACGTAGACATCTGCAAACGCTATTTAATAGCAAGGAAGTATCGCATTTACATTCGTTTGAAATGTATGCGAGGTATAAGTGACACTTCGTAATGAATATTATATCATATCATGAAACATAGAAATGAGATTCTATATCGCGTTTGAAGAAGCATTAGAACTATATTGCTACGATACGTAGACACCTGCAAACGCTATTTCCTAGGAAGGAAGTGTCGCATTTACATTCTTCTTAAGTGAATGCGAGGTATACATAACAGTCCACGATGAATATTATACCTTATCACGAAACATAGGAATGACATGCGTTAACGCGATATAAGAAGCATTAGCACTCTATTACTTCGATACGTAGACATCTGCAAACGCTATTTCCTAGCATGGAAGTGTCGCATTTACATTCTTTTGAAGTCAATACGAGGTATACATGACACTTCGCATTGAATATTATATCTTATCATGTAACATAGAAATGAGATGCGATTTCGTGTTTTAAGAAGCACTAGAACTTAACTTCGTCGATGCGTAGACATCTGCAAACGCTACTTCCTAGCAAGGAAGTGTCGCATTTACATTCATTTGAAGCGTAGATAAGGAATACATAACACTTCGCAATGAATATTATATCTTATCATGAAACATAGAAATGAGATGCGATATCCCGGTTCAAGACGCATTAGAAATCTATTGCTTCGATACGTAGGCATCTGCGAACGATATTTCCTAGCAAGGGAGTGTCGCATTTACATTCTTTTGAGGTGAATACGAGGTATACATAACATTGCACAATGAATACTATATATTATCATGAAACATAGAAATGAGATGCGATATCGCGATATAAGATGCATTAGAACATTATTGCTACGATACGTAGACATCTGCAAACGCTATTTCCTAGGAAGGAAGTGTCACATTTACATTCATTTGAAGTGTATGCGAGGTATACATGACACTTCGCAATGAATATTATATATTATCATGAAACATAGAAATGTGATGCGATATCGCGTTTTAAGAAGCATTGGAACTCTATTGCTTCGATACGTAGACATCTGGAAACGCTATTTCCTAGCAAGGAAGTGTCGCATTTACATTCTTTTGAAGTGAACGCGAGGTAAACATGGCACTCCACAATGAATATTATATCTTATCATGAAACATAGAAATGTGATGCGATATCGCGATATAAGAAGCATTAGGTCTCTACTTCGTCGATACGTAGACATCTGCAAACGCTATTTCCTAGGAAGGAAGTGTCGCATTTACATTCTTTTGAAGCGTATGCGATGTATAAGCGAAACTTCGCAATGTATATTATATCTTATGATGAAACATAGAAATGAGATGCGATATCGCAATTTAAAAAGCATTAGAACTATATTGCTACGATACGTAGACACCTGCAAACGCTATTTCCTAGGAAGGAAGTGTCGCATTTACATTCTTCTTAAGTGAATGCGAGGTATACATAACAGTCCACGATGAATATTATACCTTATCACGAAACATAGGAATGACATGCGTTAACGCGATGTAAGAAGCATTAGCACTCTATTACTTCGATACGTAGACATCTGCAAACGCTACTTCCTAGCAAGGAAGTGTCGAATTTACATTCATTTGAAGCGTAGATAAGGAATACAAAACACTTCGCAATGAATATTATATCCTATCATGTGACATAGAAATGAGATGCGATATCCCGTTTTAAGAAGCATTAGAACTATATTGCTTCGATACGGAGACATCTGCAAACGCTATTTCCTGGCAAGGAAGTGTCGCATTTACATTCTTTTCATGTGAATACGAAGTCTACATGACACTTCGCAATTATTATTAAATCTTATCTTGAAACATAGAAATGAGGAGCGATTTCGCGCGTTAAGAAGCATTAGAACCCTATTGCTACGATACGTAGACATCTGCAAACGCTATTCCCTAGCAAGGAAGTGTAGCATTTACATTCTGTTGTGGCGAATACGAGGTATACATAACACTCCACAAGGAATATTATATTTCATAATGAAACATAGAAATGAGTTGCGATATCGCGTTTTGAAAAGCATTACAACTCTATTGCTACGATACGTAGACATCTGCAAACGCTATTTCCTAGCAAGGAACTGTCGCATTTGCTTTCGTCTGAAGTGAATACGATGTATACATGAGACTTCAAAATGGATATTATATCTTATCATGAAACATAGAAATGAGAATCGATATCGCGTTTTATGAAGCATTAGAATTCTATTGCTTCGATACGTAGAAATCTGCAAACGCTACTTAATAGCAAGGAAGTGTCGGATTTACATTCTTATGAAGTGAATACGAGGTATACATGACACGTCGCAATGAATAATATATCTAATCATGGCACATAGAAATGAGATGCGATATCTCGTTTTAAGAAGCATTATAGCTCTCTTGCTACGATACGTAGACATCTGCTAACGCTATTTCCTAGCATCGAAGTATCGCGTTTACTTTCTTTAGAAGTGAATCCGAGGTATAAATGACACTTCGCAATGAATATTATTTCTTATAGTGAGACATAGTAATGAGATGCGATATCGCGATTTAAGAAGCATCAGAACTCTATTGCTTCGATACGTAGACAACTGCAAACGCTACTTCCTAACAAGGAAGTGTCGCATTTACATTCGTTTGAAGTGAAGACTAGGTATACATGACACTTCGCAATGAATATTATATCTTATCATGAAACATAGAAATGAGATGCGACATCTCGTTTTAAGAAGCATTAGAACTCTATTGCTTCGATATGTAGATATCTGCAAACGCTATTTCCCAGCAAGGAAATGTCGCACTTACATTCATTGAAGTGTATACGAGGTATACGTGACACTTCGCAATGAGTATTATATCTTATCATGAAACATAGAAATGAGATGCGATATCGCGATTTGAGAAGCATTAGATCACTAATGCTACGATACGTAGACATCTGCAGACTCTATTTCCTAGCAAGGAAGTGTCGCATTTACATTCAGTTGAAGTGTATGCGCGGTGTACATGACATTTCGAAATGAATATTATATCTTATCATGGAATATAGAAATGAGATGCGATATCGCGACTTAAGAAGCATTAGAAAACTATTGCTTCCATACGCAGACAACTCGAAATGGATTTCCTGGCAAGGAAGTGTGGCATTTACATTCTTTTGATGTGCAGACGAGGTACACAAGGAAGTGTGGCGTTTACATTATTTTGAAGTGTAGACGAGGTATACATAACGCTTCGCAATGAATATTATATCTTATCATGAAACATAGAAACGAGATGCGATATCGCGTTTTAAGAAGCATTAGAACTCTAATACATCGAAACGTAGACATCTGGAAACGCAATACCTAACAAGGAAGTGTGGCATTTACATTCTTTTGATGTGTAGATTAGGTATACATAACACTTCGCAATGAATATTATATCATATCATGAAACATAGAAATGAGATGCGACATCTCGTTTTAAGAAGCATTAGAACGCTATTGCTTCGATACTTTGACATCTGCAAACGCTACTTCCTGGCAAGGAAGTGTCGTATTTACATTCTTTTGAAGTGAATACGAGGTATACATGTAACTTCGCAATGAATATTATATCTGATCATGAAACATATAAATGAGGTGCGATATCGCGTTTTGAGAAGCATTAGAACTCTATTGCTATTATACGTATACTTCTGCAAGCGCTATTTCCTAGCTAGGAAGTGTCGCATTTACATTCTTTTGTAGTGAATACGAGGTATACATGACAATTCGAAAAGAATATTATATCTTATCCTGAAACATAGAAATGAGATGCGATATCGCGTTTAAAGAAGCATTAGAACTCTGTAGCTTCGATTCGTAGACATCTGCGAACGCTATTTCCTAGCAAGGAAGTGTCGCATTTACTTTCTTTTTTAGTTTATGCGAGATATAAGTGACACTTCGCAATGAATATTATATCGTATCATGAAATATAGAAATTAGATGCGATATCGCGTTTTAAGAAGCATTAGAACTCTGTAGCTTGGATACGTAGACATCTGCAAACGCTATTTCCTAGCAATGAAGTGTCGCATTATATTCATTTGATGTGTATGAGATGTATACGTGACACTTCGCAATGAATAATATATCTTACCATGAAACATAGGAATGAGATGCTTTATCTCGTTTTAAGAAGTATTAGAACTCTTTTGCTTCGAAGCGTAGACATCTGCAAACGCTATTTCCTAGCAAGAAAGTGTCGCTTTTACATTCATTTGAAGTGTATGCGATGTATACGTGACACTTCGCAATAAATATTATATCTTATCATGAAACATAGAAATGAGATGCGATATCGCGTTTTGAGATGCAATAGAAATCTAATACTACGACACGCTGAAATCTGCAAACGCTATTTCCTAGCAAGGAAGTGTCGCATTTACATTCTTTTGAGGTGAATACGAGGTATACAAAACACTCCACAATGAATATTATATCTTATCGTGAAACATAGAAATGTGATGTGATATCGCGTTTTAAGAAGCATTGGAACTCTATTGCTACGATACGTAGACATCTGCAAACGTTATTTCCTAGCAAGGAAGTGTCGCATTTACATTCTTCTGAAGTGAATACAAGGTATACATGAAACTTTGCAATGAATATTATATCTTATCATGAAACATAGAAATGAGATGCGATATCGCGTTTTGAGAAGCATTAGAACTCTATTGCTACGATACGCAGACATCTGCAAACGCTACTTCCTAGCAAGGAAGTGTCGCATTTACATACTTTTGAGGTGAATACGAGGTATACATAACACTCCACAATGAATATTATATCTTTTCGTGAAACATAGAAAAGAGATGCGATATTGCGTTTTGAGAAGCATTAGAACACCATTGCTACGATACGTAGACATCTGCAAACGCTATTTCCTAGCAGGGAAGTGTCGCATTTACATACTTTTGAGGTGAATACGAGGTATACATAACGCTCCACAATGAATATTATATCTTTTCTTGAAACATAGAAATGAGATGCGATATTGCGTTTTGAGGAGCATTAGAACTCTAATGCTACGATGCGTAGACATCTGCAAACGCTATTTCCTTGCAAGGAAGTGTCGCATTTACATTCATTTGAAGTGTATGCGATGTATACGTGGCACTTCGCAATAAATATTATATCTTATCATGAAACACAGAAATGACATGCGTTAACGCGATATAAGTAGCATTAGAACACTATTACTTCGATTCGTAGACACCTGCCACCACTATTTAATAGCAAGGAAGCGTCGCATTTACATTCTTTTGAAGTGAATACGAGGTATACATGACACTTCGCAATGAACATTATACCTTATCATGAAGCATAGAAATGTGATGCGATTTCGCGTTTTTAGAAGCATTAGAACACTATTTCCGCGATACGTAGACATCTGCAAACGCTATTTCCTAGCAATGAAGTGTCGCATTTACATTCAGTTGAAGTGTATGCGAGGTATACAAGACACTTCCCAATGAATATTATATTTTATCATGAAACATAGAAATGAGATGCGATATCGCGTTTTGAGAAGCATTAGAAATCTAATGCTACGATACGTAGACATCTGCAAACGATATTTCCCACCAAGGAAGTGTCGCATTTACATTCTTTTGATGTCTATGCGAGGTATACATGACACATCGCAATGAATATTATATCTTATCATGAAACGTAGATATGAGATGCGATATTGTGAATTAAGAAGTATTAGAAATCTATGGCTTCGGTATTTAGACATCTGCAAACGCTATTTCCTAGCAAGGGGGTGTCGCATTTACATTCATTTGAAGTGTATGCGAGGTATATATGACACTTCGCAATGATTATTATATATTATCATGAAACATAGAAATGCGATGCGATATTGCGTTTTGAGAAGCATTAAAACACTAATGCTACGATACGTAGACATTTGCAAACGCTATTTCCTAGCAAGGAAGTCACGCATTTACATTGTTTTGAAGTGAATACGAGGTATACATAACACTCCACAATGAATATTATATCTTATGATGAAACATAGAAATGAGATGCGATATCGCAATTTAAAAAGCATTAGAACTCTCTTGCTACGATACGTAGACATCTGCAAACGCTATTTCGTATCAAGGAACTGTCGCAGTTACATTCTTTTGAAGTGCATAAGAGGTATACATGACACTTCGCAATGAATATTATATATTATCATGAAACATAGAAATGTGATGCGATATCGCGTTTTAAGAAGCACTAGAACTCTATTGTTTCGATACGTAGACATCTGCAAACGCTATTTAATAGCAAGGAAGAGTCGCATCTACATTCTTTTGATGTGATTACGAGGTATACATAATATTCAATAATGAATATCATATCTTATCATGAAACATAGAAATGAGATACGTTATCGCGATTTAAGAAGCATTTGAACTCTATTGCTACGATACGTAGATATCTGGAAACGCTATTTCCTAGGAAGGAAGTGTCGCATTTACATTCTTCTTAAGTGAATACGAGGTATACATAACACTCCAAGATGAATAATATACCTTATCACGAAACATAGAAATGACATGCGTTAACGCAATATAAGAAGCATTAGCACTCTATTACTTCGATACGTAGACATCTGCAAACGCTATTTAATAGCAAGGAAGTATCGCATTTACATTCGTTTGAAATGTATGCGAGGTATAAGTGACACTTCGTAATGAATATTATATCATATCATGAAACATAGAAATGAGATTCTATATCGCGTTTGAAGAAGCATTAGAACTATATTGCTACGATACGTAGACACCTGCAAACGCTATTTCCTAGGAAGGAAGTGTCGCATTTACATTCTTCTTAAGTGAATGCGAGGTATACATAACAGTCCACGATGAATATTATACCTTATCACGAAACATAGGAATGACATGCGTTAACGCGATATAAGAAGCATTAGCACTCTATTACTTCGATACGTAGACATCTGCAAACGCTATTTCCTAGCATGGAAGTGTCGCATTTACATTCTTTTGAAGTCAATACGAGGTATACATGACACTTCGCATTGAATATTATATCTTATCATGTAACATAGAAATGAGATGCGATATCGCGATATAAGATGCATTAGAACATTATTGCTACGATACGTAGACATCTGCAAACGCTATTTCCTAGGAAGGAAGTGTCACATTTACATTCATTTGAAGTGTATGCGAGGTATACATGACACTTCGCAATGAATATTATATATTATCATGAAACATAGAAATGTGATGCGATATCGCGTTTTAAGAAGCATTGGAACTCTATTGCTTCGATACGTAGACATCTGGAAACGCTATTTCCTAGCAAGGAAGTGTCGCATTTACATTCTTTTGAAGTGAACGCGAGGTAAACATGGCACTCCACAATGAATATTATATCTTATCATGAAACATAGAAATGTGATGCGATATCGCGATATAAGAAGCATTAGGTCTCTACTTCGTCGATACGTAGACATCTGCAAACGCTATTTCCTAGGAAGGAAGTGTCGCATTTACATTCTTTTGAAGCGTATGCGATGTATAAGCGAAACTTCGCAATGTATATTATATCTTATGATGAAACATAGAAATGAGATGCGATATCGCAATTTAAAAAGCATTAGAACTATATTGCTACGATACGTAGACACCTGCAAACGCTATTTCCTAGGAAGGAAGTGTCGCATTTACATTCTTCTTAAGTGAATGCGAGGTATACATAACAGTCCACGATGAATATTATACCTTATCACGAAACATAGGAATGACATGCGTTAACGCGATGTAAGAAGCATTAGCACTCTATTACTTCGATACGTAGACATCTGCAAACGCTACTTCCTAGCAAGGAAGTGTCGAATTTACATTCATTTGAAGCGTAGATAAGGAATACAAAACACTTCGCAATGAATATTATATCCTATCATGTGACATAGAAATGAGATGCGATATCCCGTTTTAAGAAGCATTAGAACTATATTGCTTCGATACGGAGACATCTGCAAACGCTATTTCCTGGCAAGGAAGTGTCGCATTTACATTCTTTTTATGTGAATACGAAGTCTACATGACACTTCGCAATTATTATTAAATCTTATCTTGAAACATAGAAATGAGGAGCGATTTCGCGCGTTAAGAAGCATTAGAACCCTATTGCTACGATACGTAGACATCTGCAAACGCTATTCCCTAGCAAGGAAGTGTAGCATTTACATTCTGTTGTGGCGAATACGAGGTATACATAACACTCCACAAGGAATATTATATTTCATAATGAAACATAGAAATGAGTTGCGATATCGCGTTTTGAAAAGCATTACAACTCTATTGCTACGATACGTAGACATCTGCAAACGCTATTTCCTAGCAAGGAACTGTCGCATTTGCTTTCGTCTGAAGTGAATACGATGTATACATGAGACTTCAAAATGGATATTATATCTTATCATGAAACATAGAAATGAGAATCGATATCGCGTTTTATGAAGCATTAGAATTCTATTGCTTCGATACGTAGAAATCTGCAAACGCTACTTAATAGCAAGGAAGTGTCGGATTTACATTCTTATGAAGTGAATACGAGGTATACATGACACGTCGCAATGAATAATATATCTAATCATGGCACATAGAAATGAGATGCGATATCTCGTTTTAAGAAGCATTATAGCTCTCTTGCTACGATACGTAGACATCTGCTAACGCTATTTCCTAGCATCGAAGTATCGCGTTTACTTTCTTTAGAAGTGAATCCGAGGTATAAATGACACTTCGCAATGAATATTATTTCTTATAGTGAGACATAGTAATGAGATGCGATATCGCGATTTAAGAAGCATCAGAACTCTATTGCTTCGATACGTAGACAACTGCAAACGCTACTTCCTAACAAGGAAGTGTCGCATTTACATTCGTTTGAAGTGAAGACTAGGTATACATGACACTTCGCAATGAATATTATATCTTATCATGAAACATAGAAATGAGATGCGACATCTCGTTTTAAGAAGCATTAGAACTCTATTGCTTCGATATGTAGATATCTGCAAACGCTATTTCCCAGCAAGGAAATGTCGCACTTACATTCATTTAAGTGTATACGAGGTATACGTGACACTTCGCAATGAGTATTATATCTTATCATGAAACATAGAAATGAGATGCGATATCGCGATTTGAGAAGCATTAGATCACTAATGCTACGATACGTAGACATCTGCAGACTCTATTTCCTAGCAAGGAAGTGTCGCATTTACATTCAGTTGAAGTGTATGCGCGGTGTACATGACATTTCGAAATGAATATTATATCTTATCATGGAATATAGAAATGAGATGCGATATCGCGACTTAAGAAGCATTAGAAAACTATTGCTTCCATACGCAGACAACTCGAAATGGACTTCCTGGCAAGGAAGTGTGGCATTTACATTCTTTTGATGTGCAGACGAGGTACACAAGGAAGTGTGGCGTTTACATTATTTTGAAGTGTAGACGAGGTATACATAACGCTTCGCAATGAATATTATATCTTATCATGAAACATAGAAACGAGATGCGATATCGCGTTTTAAGAAGCATTAGAACTCTAATACATCGAAACGTAGACATCTGGAAACGCAATGCCTAGCAAGGAAGTGTGGCATTTACATTCTTTTGATGTGTAGATTAGGTATACATAACACTTCGCAATGAATATTATATCATATCATGAAACATAGAAATGAGATGCGACATCTCGTTTTAAGAAGCATTAGAACGCTATTGCTTCGATACTTTGACATCTGCAAACGCTACTTCCTGGCAAGGAAGTGTCGTATTTACATTCTTTTGAAGTGAATACGAGGTATACATGTAACTTCGCAATGAATATTATATCTGATCATGAAACATATAAATGAGGTGCGATATCGCGTTTTGAGAAGCATTAGAACTCTATTGCTATTATACGTATACTTCTGCAAGCGCTATTTCCTAGCTAGGAAGTGTCGCATTTACATTCTTTTGTAGTGAATACGAGGTATACATGACAATTCGAAAAGAATATTATATCTTATCCTGAAACATAGAAATGAGATGCGATATCGCGTTTAAAGAAGCATTAGAACTCTGTAGCTTCGATTCGTAGACATCTGCGAACGCTATTTCCTAGCAAGGAAGTGTCGCATTTACTTTCTTTTTTAGTTTATGCGAGATATAAGTGACACTTCGCAATGAATATTATATCGTATCATGAAATATAGAAATTAGATGCGATATCGCGTTTTAAGAAGCATTAGAACTCTGTAGCTTGGATACGTAGACATCTGCAAACGCTATTTCCTAGCAATGAAGTGCCGCATTTACATTCATTTGAAGTGTATGCGAGGTATAAGTGACACTTCGCAATGATAATTTTATCTAACAATGAAACATAGAAGTGAGATGCGATATTGCCTTTTGAGAAGCATTAGAACTCTATTGCTATTATATGGAGATTTCTGCAAACGCTATTTCCTAGCAAGGAAGTGTCGCATTTACATTCTTTTGAAGTGAATACGAGGTATACATGACACTTCGCTATTAATATTATATCTTATCACGAAACATAGAAATGAGATGCGGTATCCCGTTTTAAGAAGCATTAGAACTCTATTGCTTCGATACATAGTCATCTGCAAACGCTATTTCCTAGCACTGAAGTGCCGCATTTACATTCATTTGAAGTGTATGCGAGGTATAAGTGACACTTCGCAATGATTATTTTATCTTATCATGAAACATTGAAATGAGATGCGATATCGCGTTTTAAGAAGCATTAGAAATCTATTGCTACGATACGTAGACATCTGCAAACGCTATTTCCTAGCATGGGAGTATCGCATTTACATTCTTTTGAAGTGAATACGAGGTATACATGACACTTCGCTATTAATATTATATCTTATTACGAAACATAGAAATGAGATGCGGTATCCCGTTTTAAGAAGCATTAGAACTCTATTGCTTCGATATATAGACATCTGCAGACGCTATTTCCTGGCTAGGAAGTGTCGCATTCACATTCAATTGACGAGTATGCGATGTATAAGTGACACATCGCAATGAATATTATATCTTCTCATGAAACATAGAAATGAGTCGCGATATCTTGTTTTAGGAAGCGTTAGATCTCTATTGCTACGATACGTAGTAATCTACAAACGCTACTTCCTAGCAAGGATGTGACGCATTTACATTCTTTTGAAGTGAACACGAGGTGTACATAACACTCCATAATGAATATTATAGCTTATCATGAAACATAGAAATGAGATGCGATATCGCGTTTTAAGAAGCATTAGAAATCTATTGCTACGATACGTAGACATCTGCAAACGCTAATTCCTAGCAAGGAAGTGTCGCATTTTCAATCTTTAGAAGTGAATACGAGGTATACATTACACTCCAGAATGAATATTATATCTTATCATGAAACGTAGATGTGAGATGCGATATGGCGATTTAAGAAGCATTAGAACTCTATAGCTTCGACACGTAGACATCTGCAAACGCCACTTCCTACCAAGGAAGTGTCGCATTTACATTCATTTGAAGTGAATACGAGGTATACATGACACTCCGCAATGAATATTATATCTTATCATGAAAAGTAGAAGGGAGGTGCGGTATCGCGATTTAAGAAGCATTAGAACTCCATTGCTTCGATACGTAGACATCTGCAAACGCTATTTCCTAGCAAGGAAGTGTCGCATTTACATTCGTCCGAAGTGAATACGAAGTATACGAGACACTCCGCAATGAATTTTATATCTTATCATAAAACATAGAAATGAGACGCGATATCGCCTTCTAAGAATGATTAGAACTCTAATGCGACGATACGTAGACATCTGCAAACGCTAATTCCAGGCAAGGAAGTGTCGCATTTTCAATCTTTAGAAGTGAATACGAGGTATACATTACACTCCAGAATGAATATTATATCTTATCATGAAACATAGAAATGAGATTCGATATGGCGATTTAAGAAGGATTAGAACTCTATAGCTTCGATACGTAGACATCTGCGAACGCTATTTCCTAGCAAGGAAGTGTCGCATTTACTTTCTTTTTTAGTTTATGCGAGATATAAGTGACACTTCGCAATGAATATTATATCGTATCATGAAATATAGAAATTAGATGCGATATCGCGTTTTAAGAAGCATTAGAACTCTGTAGCTTGGATACGTAGACATCTGCAAACGCTATTTCCTAGCAATGAAGTGCCGCATTTACATTCATTTGAAGTGTATGCGAGGTATAAGTGACACTTCGCAATGATAATTTTATCTAACAATGAAACATAGAAGTGAGATGCGATATTGCGTTTTGAGAAGCATTAGAACTCTATTGCTATTATATGGAGATTTCTGCAAACGCTATTTCCTAGCAAGGAAGTGTCGCATTTACATTCTTTTGAAGTGAATACGAGGTATACATGACAATTCGCAATGAATATTGTATCTTATCATGAAACATAGATATAAGATGCGGTATCCCGTTTTAAGAAGCATTAGAAAACTATTTCTGCGATACGTAGACATCTGCAAACGCTATTTCCTAGCAATGAAGTGTCGCATTTACATTCATTTGAAGTGTATGCGAGGTATAAGTGACACTTCGCAATGATTATTTTATCTTACCATGAAGCATAGGAATGAGATGCGATATTGCGTTTTACGAAACGTTAGAACTCTATTGCTACGATACGTAGACATCTGCAAATGCTCTTTCCTAGCAGGGAAGTGTCGCATTTACATTCTTTTGAAAGGAATACAAGGTATACATGACACTCCACAATGAATATTATGTCTTATCATGAAACATAGACATGGGATGCGATATCGCGTTTTGAGAATCATTAGAACCCTATTGCTTCGATACGTATACATCTGCCAACGCTATTTCCTAGCAAAGAAGTGTCGCATTTAAATTCGTTTGAAGTGTATGCGAGGTATACAGGACACTTCGCAATGAATATTATATCTTATCACGAAACATAGAAATGAGATGCGATATCGCGATTTAAGAAGCATTAGAACTCAATTTCTTCGATACGTAGACATCTGCAAACGCTATTTCCTAGCAATGAAGTGTCGCATTTCCATTCATTTGAAGTGTATGCGAGGTATAAGTGACACTTCGCAATGATTATTTTATCTTACCATGAAACATAGGAATGAGATGCTATATCGCGTTTTAAGAAGCAATAAAACACTACTGCTTCGATACGTAGACATCTGGAAACGCTACATCCTATCAAGGAAGTGTCGCATTTACATTCATTTGAAGTGTAGACGAGGAATACATAATACTTCGGAATGAATATTATATCTTTTCATGAAACATAGAAGTGAGATGCGATGTCGCATTTTATGAAACATTAGAACACTTTTGCTTCGATACGTCGACTTCTGCAAACGCAACTTCCTAGCAAGGAAGTTTCGCATTTACATTCTTTTGAAGTGAATACGAGGTATACAAGACACTTCGCAATGAATATTATATCTTATCATGAAGCATAGAAATGACATGCGATATCGCGTTTTAAGAGGCATTAGAACACTATTGCTACGATACGTAGACATCTGCAAACACTATTTCCTGGCAAGGAAGTGTCGCATTTACATTCTTTAGAAGTGTAGACGAGATATACATAACACTGCACAATGAATATTATATCTCATCATGTAACGTAGAATTGAGGTGCGATATCGCGATTTAAGAAGCATTGAAATACTATTGCTTCGATACGTAGGCATCTGCCATCGCTATTTCCTAGCAAGGAAGTGTCGCACTTACATTCATTTGAAGTGTATGCGAGGTATACATGACACTTCGAAATGAATGTTATATCTTATCATGAAACATAGAAATGAGATGCCATATCGCGTTTTAAGAAGCATTAGAACTATATTGCTTCCATACGTAGACATCTGCTATCGCTATATCCTAGCAAGGAAGTGTCGCATTTACATTCATTTGAAGTGAATGCGAGGTATACATGACACTTCGCAATGAATATTGTATCTTATCATGAAACATAGATATGAAATGCGATATCGCGTTTTAAGAAGCATTAGAACCCTGTTGCTACAATTCGTAGATATCAGCAGACGCTATTTCCTAACAAGGAAGTGTCGCATTTACATTCGTTTGATGTGAATACGAGATATACATAACAATCCACAATGAATATTATATCTTATCATGAAACATAGAAATGAGATGCGATATCGCGATTGAAGAAGCATTAGAACTCTAATGCTTCGATACGTAGACGTCTGCAAACGCTATCTCCTAGCAAGGAAGTGTCGCATTTACATTCATTTGAAGTGTATGCGAGGTATACATATCACTGCACAATGAATATTATATCTTATCATGAAACAAGAAATGGGATGCGATATCGCTATTTATGAAGCATTAGAACTCTATGTCTTCGATACGTAGACGACTGCAAACGCTATTTCCTAGCACGGAAGTGTCGCATTTACATTCGTTTGAAGTGTATGCGTGGTATACATGCCACTACGCAATGAATATTATATCTTACCATGAAACATAGAAATGAGTTGCGATATCTCGTTTTAAGAAGCCCTAGAACTCTATTGCTTCGATAAGTAGACACCTGGAAACGCATTTTCAAGCAAAGAAGTGTGGCATTTACAATCTTTTGAAGTGCTGAAGAGGTATACAAGGACGTGTGACATTTACAATCTTTTGAAGTGCAAACGAGGTAAACATAACACTTCCCAATGATTATTATATCTTATCATGAAACATACAAATGAGGTGCGATATCGCGTTTTAAGAATCATTAGAACTCTATTGCATCGATACGTAGACATCTGAAAACGCTATATCCTAGGAAGGAAGTGTCGCATTTACATTCATTTGAAGTGTATGCGAGTTACAAGTGACACTTCGCAATGAATATTATATCTTATCATGAAACATAGAAATGACATGTGTCACGTCACGAGGGTGGAAAATTTCCGCTTTACTCGGAGGCGACACGCAGCCAATTCGCGGAAACGGCTCGCTTAATTGCGACTAATGCCGGGTTCCTTCCGTGGGACAACGAACGCTTTTACGAACACGCTAACGCGGTAAATGTGGAAAAATACTACCTTTGCCGTCTTGATAGCGAACAAATCAATATTCTTTCCTGAGGTATCTCTGCTTCCGTGGATCGTAGTCTGGTATCGATGCTGCGTAAGGACTGCGAGGCTGAATGTCCAAAGGAATGAGCGCTCAGCGTTGCGGGGATTCAGCAATGTTCGGCTTCCCTGGATCGGATAAGGTTGTCGGCGTGGAACGTTGAGAAGCCACGAGGACGGTGGCGGATGCACAGATCGACGGCAAGGCTTTGGTGCCCACGTATTCACGTACGAGACGGCGTAGGAAGTTCTTCCTTCCCGCACGTCGAGCCTTTCGCTTCGAATTACTGCACATTCGCGTCTAATTTCAGCAGACTAGATACGACTCGGGTAAGCGGCGGTCCGCTCTAGCCTGTCGGTCCAGAGAGTGAAATGTCGACGTTATCTGCACGCAGTCTCACGTATGGGTCAGCGAAGCTAAGCGGCGGTCCGCTCTAACCAGCTGATTACCAATGATCGACTAACGATTGGATTGAATGTAGAATGTCCACGCGTTGGCTCGTGGAAGAACTCGTAGGATAAGAATGAAGTTAATGGAAATTATCAATAACTGAACTAGTAGTTAGGAGGTAAAATCAAAGTATATTCTAAGTTAATCCTAAGCTTACACTGTACTTTCCCTAAGACTAAGTTAAATGTAGACTTAATTGTTTAGAATTGGAATTAGAACTAGACTCTATGATTGGAATTGAACTTGAATTTAGAATAGAATTACGAACACCTCTGACTAAGGTGGATTAGAGCTGTCTAATGATCAGCTTGGAACGAAGCTCGGAGAAGACTGACTCTCCGATCGCGGGTCCGCGACCTCCTTAGGTCGCGTGGCGCGCGAGTCGCTGGAGCCCGGAGTGGGGTGGCCGCTCGGCCCGCGCAGTGGGGCGGTCGGTCGGAGTGGGGCGCGGCTCGTCGGACGCCCGCTCGAGCGTATCGCAACTTATAATTATAGATATTTACGTTGATCTTAGAAGCTATGTGTGTGTTGTCTGCGTATGTACAATGTATGTGTCGAGTACTTAGATCTAGAGTACGATTTACGAATATATACTTTGGAAATAGGAATAACGCTGTAATGGTGTAGGTGATTCGCTGCTGTGCCCAGTGGTCCAGTCGTCTGGTTGGATGCTGCATCTTTCCTGGCTTTGGAAATGCTGCACGTTGTCACACGGTCGATCGGTCGAACTCCTAGATCTTCGTACCTTGATAGCAGCCTTGGCTCGGCGGACGTGGTGTATGTTTGGTTGTGGTGGCGCTCGTCCCGTGTACTTAGGTGCTGTTGACAGTGAGTACGTCGCTGCCGCATGCTGTGGGAGGCGCTGGGGGATGGAAGGCGGTACGCCAGACGTTACACCTCCCCCCATACGAAAGGAATCTTGGCCATGCCAAGATCTCCTGTCTGGAATCTGCGAATTAGTGGGTGGCTGCACACCTGTTGTCCTGCCGGTTGGCTGTTGTCGTACTGACGAATCCCTGCCGGATAAGCTGTGGCGGGCTCGCTTTGCATCTCTTGGGTGACCATTTCCGTAGCGTTCGCTGGTACTGGGTTCACTGGCACTTTCACTGCTCGTAGAGTTTTGAGAACATTTCTCACCTTTGGCTATCACATTTTCAGTCTCTATCTGTTTCAGTCCACTCATTCTTTTACATAACTTAATCTTATTGGTATGCACTATTTTATGTCGTCCCTTAATAGCTAACTTAACGTTATTATCATTCAGAACTTCGATTATTCTATAGGGGCCCGCGTATTGGGAATAAAATTTATGTTTATTGGGCTCCCTTAGCAAAAAGACCCATTGGCCGGCTTCGAACTTCTGAATGTTAAGCTTTCTATCGTAATAGTGTTTCGCACGACGTTTGGCATTATCAAGATTCTCCCTGGCGATCGCTTGTGATTTCGAAATTTTCTCGTTTAAATTAATGAGATAGTCCGAATAAGTCTCATTCTCTGTATTGTCTTGGAATGGTGTGTCGGATGGTACTCTCGCAATTCGACCGAAAACGAGTTCGTGCGGTGTGTATAATGTGCCCTCGTGGACACTTGTATTATAAGATAGCATTGCGTAAGGTAGCCATCGTTCCCAATCGCCACTGGTGTGTATGAAATGTTTGAGGTATTCCGCTAAAACATGGTGGGATCGTTCCACCGAACCATTTGTCTGTGGGTGGAAGGCTGTAGACTTGAATTGCTTTATCCTGAATTTAATCGCGATGGCCTTGATGAGGCTATTGATAAAGTTGGATCCCTGATCTGTTAAGATCCCTTTTGGGCAACCAAATTTGCAAATGAACCCGGTTATAAGTGCGTCTGCAATATCTACTGCCGAAGTTTGCTTTAATGGTATCGCGACTGAGTATTTCGTTAACAGGTCCTGGATGGTAAGTATGTTTTTGTAGCCGTCAGGAGTTGTAGGAAGTGGACCCATAACGTCCATCGAAATCTTATCAAATGCGGAACCCGGTGTGTCTGTCAAAGTTAGAGGTTGTTTCGTTTTTACACGAACTAATTTTTCCAATTGGCAGCTCCTACATTTCCTAATATAATCCTGTATCTGGTTTTTCATGTTGGGCCAAAAATACTTTTCTCGGATGCGCGAATAAGTTTTATTTACGCCCTTATGTCCCCCTACTGGCGTGTCGTGATTCTGCTGTATTATTTTTAATCTATGTTCTTCCGGTGGTATATGGATTAGTCCCTGGCAAACCGTTATTTGAACCTGAATTTCATAAAACAAATCATCTAGAATTCTCTTAATTTGCGACCACGGCAAGGAGTCTAGTGACGTCTGCGCGATGCTGAATGTACTTAGTTGTAGCTCGGTGATTACATCGAACAGTGAACGTAATGTCTCTACTACTGTCTGATAATCTATGGCTCGACTGTCGTGCTCGATTACTGGAAGCTGAATTTGGTAATAGTCATCGATTTTCGTTACTCTAGCTTTCGTGAGATGGACGTCTTTCCTATTGAAAAAAAATTTTCCGCATTTTTGAATTTCCTTCGCGCCTGTATCGTATGGGTTTCCCGATTGTGTAATAAAAATGACAATGTTATCGCGTCTGGTAGCTATAGTGTCTCTTGAGAATTTGAATAATGGTTCGTATCGTACGTGTTCACCCTCTGCCGGTACGTAGATATCGGTCGGTAATGGCGGTAGGTTGTCATCGGAGCTAGGTGACGGTGGTGGTGCGGGTGGAGCTTGGGGCTCTCTCCGCTGGGAGGATTTCGGAATTGGATCGAAAATGTTTTCGTCAGAAGATGATTTCGTGAGTGGAAATACTCTTACTGGATTTCGTGAGAGCGCGTCGGCGTTTGAATTCGTTTTCCCGGCTTTATAAATCATCTCATAGTCGTACTCGGCAAGCTTCAGCCTCCACCGCACAAGACGGCTGGATGGATCCTTTACGGAATTCATCCACACCAGTGGACGATGGTCGGTGACTAGCTTAAATTGTTTGCCATATATGTATGGTCGGAAATGATGGACTGCGTAGATTATAGCTAAACACTCCTTTTCAATCGTTGAGTAGTTTCTTTCGGCCGAATTCAGGAGTCGCGAAGTATATGCAATCGGTAGATCACGGCCGATCGGCCCTTGGCTTAACACACCGCCTATCGCGTCTGCCGATGCATCCGTGGTAATTACGAACGGTAAATTAAAGTTCGGATACTGCAGGATTGGCGTCTCGCATAGCGCGTCGCGTAACTTAACAAAAGCATTCTCCTGCTCATTACGCCATACAAAAGTAGTATCCTTCTTTAATAAGTTCGTGAGAGGTTTAGCGACGTTGGAGAAATTTGATATGAATCGCCGATAGTATCCGGCAAGGCCTAAGAATTGTTTTATTTGTTTCGGATTAGTTGGTCGGGGAAAATCTCGAACCGCGCTTATCTTTGCCGGGTCCGGTTTCACGCCACTCTCACTGATTACGTGCCCAAGGTAACTCACTTCGCGCCTCAAAAACTCGCACTTATCGGGTTGGAGGACCAGATTGGCCTCTCTTAGTTTACGCGTTAATCTTTCGTACTTGACTGCGTGCTCTTGAAGGGAGCTAGCGTAGAGGACGATATCGTCCAAATAAACAAAGAGCTCGTTACCCTGTAGCCCCGCGAGCACGTTATCCATTAGCCTCTGAAATGTGGCAGGCGCATTCTTAAGGCCGAACGGCATTCTCGTGAATTCGTAATGGCCATGCGGTGTGGAGAATGCCGTTTTATGTGCGTCAGCGGCTTCCATCGGGATTTGATGGAAACCGCTGGCCAAGTCGAATGTGCTAAAGTACTTAGCACTGCCCAACTGATCCAAAATCTCCGTAATACACGGCAAGGGATAGGCGTCGGCGATCGACTTCTCGTTTAGTGCACGATAATCGATCACTACACGCCAGCGCTTTTTCCCTTGAGAATCGGCCTTTTTGGGAACTACCCACAACGGCGAGTTGTACGGAGACTTTGAATCGCGGATAATACCATTTTGAAGAAGTTTATTAATCTGGTCCCGAATCTCCTCTTTATGTACGAGCGGAAATCTATACTGCTTGACGTTAATTGGTCGGTTGTCGACCGTGGGTATTTTGTGCGTAGCTGCGGTAGTGTGGCCTAAAGTATCGCCTTCTATGTAAAACAAATCTTGCGTCTTATCTACTAGGTTTATTACATGCTGTTTTTCCTTTTCGTTGAGGTGATCCAATCTTAGCGTATTAATTACATTTTCTAAACGAGATTTTGGCGTAGTTACAGATGTTCGCGTTAACATGACTTTAGCGGCTGTTTTGGCTACCTGAGCGTACGTTGGTTTTATTGCGGTGTTAAGAGGAGTTTCGTACCTGAAAACTATGTTTGAACGGGAAATGGATTGACTCGATTTCCCCTTTTGGGTTGTGCCGGACGAAGCGGCGGAAACGTTACCGATTTTTGGACGCGCTACTTGATTTGATTCGAACTTCTTCGAAGTGGTAAAAATCGAAAACAACGAATGGCTATCTTCCTCGGACTTGGATGGCTTGATCGCCACTGATTCGAGTTTTATGGAGGGCAGAACGATTTTAACCGCTTGATCGGTCGAGTTTATTACCCGAGTAATCGCCGTGCCTTCGTTGACTTTAACCAGCGCATTGCCAAAGAATAATCCCGGCCCGATATTTAATCGAGGAATTATTCCCTCCGAGATTTCCGAATTTACTACTCTGACCTTGACGCCGATATTCATACGCGGCGGAACTGTGACCGTTTCGTCGGTCTTAGAAAAATCGCGAACAGGTAGTTTGACCCTTCCGGAGGTTTTCGGATTTCCCTCCTGTATTTTATTTGGCGGATCGACCTTACTGAAAGTTTTAGAGGGTTTGGTTTTCGGCGGAATGACCTGTTCGGAGGTCCTAGATGCTTTGGTTTCGAAACTAGCGATTTCGCGGCGGAACGGAATTGTCTTTCCGTGCCACTTGATTTCGCATTTAGGAAAGGATATTTCCGCGTCGGAACAGAATCCAGATCCTAGGATCCCATCTGGACCGAGAGGGAAATCGTCACTTACAACATTGAATGGGACTACGCGGTCAAATAACACTAAGTTTACTGTACCGATAGTCGTAGTCTTGCCATTTGTCACGCCCGTAATTACTACTACTTCGTCGGTATCGATTCGAGCGGAAGAAGATAGTGCGGAACGTTTTATTATGTTAATCTCAGCGCCGGTATCTATCATAAATTCGGTTGGTTTAAGTAACGTATCCGATTTTAAGACGACGCTGGGAGTGTTAGTCTTACCCGTTAAATTTACTGCGGCTCTGTATTTTCGATTTCCGTGGTTTGATAGTTTGACGCGAGAGAACGAACTTGGCGAGTGGCCTCGCGTCCCGTCTCGCGGCGCGGAGGGAGGCCATTCCCGTTTCCCGATGCCCGGATGTTATTATAATATTGCCGCTTTCGGCATTCCTCAATCTCATGTCCCGGCGTTCGACAATATCTACAATATTTTTCGCGAGGAATTAACGGTCGCGGTTGGCTATACGCGGCCCTGGGAGCAGGTGTTTCGCGCTGGGTAAGTGGATTGTACGCGTTAGGTTCTGGTCGTAACGGAGTTGACCTGGCGCGGCAATCCCTAGCGTAATGACCTGTATTATTGCATGCCGAACAAATTATTTCGTTTCGTTTTACCCGGTTTTCTACCTGAGTTCGAGGATTTGTCAGGCGTTCGCGATCTAATTCGTACCTCTTGTATAATCCTCTAGCTCGCGAAAACGCTTCTTGGTGCGACTGGATCGTGTGTAAAGGAATTTGAACGCGAAGTTCTGGAATTAAACCGTCTGTGAAACATCGTAATGTAAGTTCGTCTACGTTGGATGAACCGCGTCCGGAAGCGTATGGATCTAACCTCTCGCAATCTATGATTGCAGTCCGCAGGTCCTTTACGCGGCTAATATAATCTAATATGTGCTCTCCTGATTTCATATAAATGTTGGTTAACTCTCCGCGGTAGTGATCCGCGGATCTGACGGCACCGAAAGAACTTCGCAAAATATCTGTTAACTCTAATATAGATTGGCACGGTTCGTCCTCCAATGCCAAATACGCGCGTCCCTTCAATTTACTTTTAATTAAACGGGTGAAAGTACGCTCGCAACCGCCCGGAATCAGCTCGTAAGCTCGCTTACACGCTCGCGTGAATTGCAGAACAGGCATGTTTTGCCCATCGTAGTGAGGAACGGCCTCCAAGGCTTGTTTTAGCGACAGTTCATCGTGTTGTGGATTCCCGGATTCGATATTCGAGTCCTGCGGCGTCGACGCGTTAAATTGTGGAATATCTAATGGGACGGTGTCGGCCCTTGAAACTGTTTGTGAATGACGCAAGGCCTCCAATTCACGGCGCATATGTTCTATCTGTTGCATTAGAGACACTGCATTGTCGGCGGGTCTATTACTTTCACAGGTCTCGGCAGTTCGTGGAACGGTGTCGGCAAGCGCGTCTTGAAACTCTATATTTCGGGCTACTCTTTTATCGCGATCCGCATCTACACCTGCGGCGGCGGCTCTAGACGATTGAAAGCGCGTTTTTGTAGGCGTCCGTGTCGCCATGGCTGATCGCGTAAGTTCAAAGCTGAATTTCTCGACTTAACGCGAAGCAATCCCACCGCTGTCACCAATTTTGTGTCACGTCACGAGGGTGGAAAATTTCCGCTTTACTCGGAGGCGACACGCAGCCAATTCGCGGAAACGGCTCGCTTAATTGCGACTAATGCCGGGTTCCTTCCGTGGGACAACGAACGCTTTTACGAACACGCTAACGCGGTAAATGTGGAAAAATACTACCTTTGCCGTCTTGATAGCGAACAAATCAATATTCTTTCCTGAGGTATCTCTGTTTCCGTGGATCGTAGTCTGGTATCGATGCTGCGTAAGGACTGCGAGGCTGAATGTCCAAAGGAATGAGCGCCCAGCGTTGCGGGGATTCAGCAATGTTCGGCTTCCCTGGATCGGATAAGGTTGTCGGCGTGGAACGTTGAGAAGCCACGAGGACGGTGGCGGATGCACAGATCGACGGTAAGGCTTTGGTGCCCACGTATTCACGTACGAGACGGCGTAGGAAGTTCTTCCTTCCCGCACGTCGAGCCTTTCGCTTCGAATTACTGCACATTCGCGTCTAATTTCAGCAGACTAGATACGACTCGGGTAAGCGGCGGTCCGCTCTAGCCTGTCGGTCCAGAGAGTGAAATGTCGACGTTATCTGCACGCAGTCTCACGTATGGGTCAGCGAAGCTAAGCGGCGGTCCGCTCTAACCAGCTGATTACCAATGATCGACTAACGATTGGATTGAATGTAGAATGTCCACGCGTTGGCTCGTGGAAGAACTCGTAGGATAAGAATGAAGTTAATGGAAATTATCAATAACTGAACTAGTAGTTAGGAGGTAAAATCAAAGTATATTCTAAGTTAATCCTAAGCTTACACTGTACTTTCCCTAAGACTAAGTTAAATGTAGACTTAATTGTTTAGAATTGGAATTAGAACTAGACTCTATGATTGGAATTGAACTTGAATTTAGAATAGAATTACGAACACCTCTGACTAAGGTGGATTAGAGCTGTCTAATGATCAGCTTGGAACGAAGCTCGGAGAAGACTGACTCTCCGATCGCGGGTCCGCGACCTCCTTAGGTCGCGTGGCGCGCGAGTCGCTGGAGCCCGGAGTGGGGTGGCCGCTCGGCCCGCGCAGTGGGGCGGCCGGTCGGAGTGGGGCGCGGCTCGTCGGACGCCCGCTCGAGCGTATCGCAACTTATAATTATAGATATTTACGTTGATCTTAGAAGCTATGTGTGTGTTGTCTGCGTATGTACAATGTATGTGTCGAGTACTTAGATCTAGAGTACGATTTACGAATATATACTTTGGAAATAGGAATAACGCTGTAATGGTGTAGGTGATTCGCTGCTGTGCCCAGTGGTCCAGTCGTCTGGTTGGATGCTGCATCTTTCCTGGCTTTGGAAATGCTGCACGTTGTCACACGGTCGATCGGTCGAACTCCTAGATCTTCGTACCTTGATAGCAGCCTTGGCTCGGCGGACGTGGTGTATGTTTGGTTGTGGTGGCGCTCGTCCCGTGTACTTAGGTGCTGCTGACAGTGAGTACGTCGCTGCCGCATGCTGTGGGAGGCGCTGGGGGATGGAAGGCGGTACGCCAGACGTTGCACCTAACACTCCCCAATGCATATCATACCTTATAAAGAAACATAGAAATGAAATGCGATATCGCGGATTAAGGAGCATTAGAGCTCTATTGTTACGATACGTAGACATCTGCTAACTCTATTTCCTGGCAAGGAAGTGTCGCATTTACATCCTTTTGAAGGAAATACGAAGTATACATGACACTTCGCAATGAATATTATATCTTATCATGAAGCATAGAAATGAGATGCGATATCGCGTTTTAAGAAGCTTTAGAACTCTATTGCTTCGATACAGAGACATCTGCAAATGCTATTTTCTAGCAAGGAAGTGTCGCATTTACATTCTTTTGAAGTGAATACGAGGAATACAAAACAATCCACAATGAATATTATACCTGAACTCGAAACATAGAAATGATACGCGATAACGCGGTATAAGAAGCATTAGAACTCTATTACATCGATACGTAGACATCTGCAAACGCTATTTCCTAGCAAGGTAGTGTCGCACTCAGATTCATATGAAATGTATGCGCGGTGTAAGTGACACTTCGTAATGAATATTATATGTTATCACGAAACATAGAAATGGGATGCTATATCGCGTTTTAAGAAGCATTAGAACTCTATTCATACCACACGTAGACATCTGCAAACGCTATTTCCTAGCAAGGAAGTGTCGCATTTACATTCACTTGAAGTGTAGACGAGGAATACATAACACTTCGCAATGAATATTATATCTTATTATGAGGCAGAAATGAGATGCGATATCGCGTTTTAAGAAGCATTAGAACTCTATTGCTACGATACGTAGACATCTGCAAACGCTGCTTCCTAGCAAGGAAGTGTCGCACTTACATTCTTTTGGAGTGAATACGAGGTATACATGACATTTCACAATGAATATTATATCATATCATGAAACATAGAAATTAGATGCGATATTTGGTTTAAGAAGCATTAGAACTATACTGCTTCGATACGTAGACATCTGACAACGCAATTTCCTAGCAAGGAAGTGTCGCATCTACATTCATTTGAAGTGTATTGCAGGTATACCTGACACTTCGCAATGAATATTATATCCTATCATGAAACATAGAAATGAGATGCGATATCGCGTTCTAAAAAGCACTAGAAATCTATTGCTGCGGTACGTAGACATCTGCAAACGCTATTTCCTAGCAAGGAAGTGTCGCATTTACGATCTTTATAAGTGTAGTCGAGATATACATGGCCCTCCTCAATGAATATTGTGTCTTATCATGAAACATCGAAATGAGATGCGATATCGCGGTTTAAGAAGCATTAGAAATCTATTGCTTCGATACGTAGACATCTGCAAACGCTATATCCTAGCAAGGAAGTGTCGCATTCACATTCATTTGATGTGTATGCGTGGTATACATGACACTTCGCAATGAATATTATATCTCATCATGAAGCATAGAAATGAAATGCGATATTTCGTTTAAGAAGCATTAGAACTCTACTGCTCCGATACGTAGACATCTGCCAACGCTATTTCCTAGCAAGGAAGTGTCGCATTTACATTCATTTGAAGTGTATTCCAGGTATACATGACACTTCCCAATGAGTATTATATCCTATCATAAAACATAGAAACGAGATGCGATATTCAGTTTAAGAAGCATTAGAACTCTATTGCTTCGATACGTAGACATCTGGAAAAGCTATTTCCTAATAAGGAAGTGTGGCATTTGCATTCTTTTGAAGTGTAGACGAGGCATACGAAACATTTTGCAATGCATATTATATCATTTCATGCAACATAGAAATGAGATGCGGCATCGCGTTTTAAGGAGCATTAGAACCTTATTGCTTCGATACGTAGACATCTGGAAACGCATTTCCTAGCTAGTATGTGTGGCATTTACATTCTTTTGTAGTGTAGACGAAGTATACATGCCACTCCGTAATGAATATTATATCCTACCATGAAACATAGAAGTGGGATGCGATATCGCGTTTTAAGAAGCATTAGAACTCTATTGCTTCGATATGTAGACATCTGGAAACGTAATTTCCTAGAAAGGAAGTGTCGCATTTACATTCATTTGAAGTGAATACGTGGTATATATACCCCTTCGCAATGAATATTACATCTTATCATGAAACATAGAATTGAGATGCAATATCGCGTTTTGAGAAGCATTAGAACTCTGTTGCTACGATACGTAGACATGTGCAGACGCTATTTAATAGCAGGGAAGTGTCGCATTTACATTCTATTGAAGTGAATACGAGGTATACATGACACATAGCAATGAGTATTATTTCTTATCATGAAACATAGAAATGAGATGCGATATCATGCTTTAAGAAGCATTAGAACTCTACTGCTACGATACGTAGACATCTGCAAACGCTATTTCCTTGGAAGGAAGTGCCGCCTTACATTCTTTTGAAGTGAATACGAGGTATACATGACACCTCGCAATGAATATTATATCTTATCATGAAACATATAAATGAGATGCGTCCTCTCGTTCTAAGAAGCATTAGAACTCTATTGTTTCGATACGTAGACATCTGGAAACGCTATTTCCTAGCATGGAGGTGTTGCATTTACATTCTTTTGAATTGAATACGAGGTATACATGACACGTCGCAATGAATATTATATCTTATCATGAAACATAGAAATGAGTGGCGATATCGCGATTTAAGAAGCATTAGAACTCTATTGCTTCGATACGAAGACTTCTGGTAACGTAATTTTCTAGAAAGAAGTGTTGCATTTACATTCATTTGAAGTGTGTGCCAGGTATACATGACACTTCGCAGTGAATATTATATCTTATCATGAAACATGGAAATGATGCGATATCGCGATTTAAGAAGCTTTAGTACCCTATTGCTTCGATACGTAGACATCTGCAAACGCTACTTCCTAGCAAGGAAGTATCGCATTTGCGTTCCTTTGAAGTGAATACGAGTTACACATGACACTCCGCAATGAATATTATATCTTATCGTAAATCATAGAAATGAGATGCGATATGGCGTTTTAAGAAGCATTAGAACTCTATTGCTTCGATACGTAGACATCTATAAACGCTATTTCCTAGCAAGGAAGTGTCGCATTTGCATTCTCCTGAATTGTATGCGAGGTTTACATACCACGCCACAATGAATATTATCTCTTATCTCGAAACATAGAAATGAGATGCGATATCGCGATATAAGTTGCATTAGAACATTATTGCTTCGATACGTAGACATCTGCAAACGCTATTTCCTAGCAAGGAAGTGTCGAATTACATTTTTTTGAGGTGAATACAAGGTATACATAACACTCCACAATGAATATTATATCTTATCGTGAAACATAGATATGAGATTCGATCTCGCGATATAAGAAGCATTAGAACTTTATTGCTTCGATACGTAGGCATCTGCAAACGCTATTTCCTAGCACGGAAGTGTCGCATTTACATTCTTCTGAAGTGAATACGAGGAATACATGAATATTCGCAATGAATATTATATCTTATCATGAAACATAGAAATGTGATGTGATATCGCGTTTTAAATAGCTTTAGAACTCTATTGCTACGATACGTAGACATCTACAAACGCTATTTCATAGCAAGGACGTGTCGCATTTACACTCTTTTGAAGTGAATGCGAGGTATACATAACATTGCACAATGAATATTATATGTTATCATGAAGCATAGAAATGAGATACGATATCACGATTTAAGATGCATTAGAATTTTATTGCTTCGATACGTAGACATCTGCAAACGCTATTTCATAGCAAGGACGTGTTGCATTTACATTCTTTTGAAGTGAATGCGAGGTATACATAACATTGCACAATGAATACTATATGTTATCATGAAACATAGAAATGAGATGCGATATCAGGATTTAAGATGCATTAGAACTTTATTGCTTCGATACGTAGACATCTGCAAACGCTATTTCCTAATAAGGAAGTGTCGCAATTACATTCGTTTTAAGCGAATACGAGGAATACATGAAACTTCGCAATGAATATTATATGTTATCATGAGACATAGAAATGAGATACGACTTCGCGATTTAAGAAGCATTAGAACTCTATTGCTACGATACGTAGATATCTGAAAACGCTATTTCCTAGCAAGCAAGTTTCGCATTTACATTCTTTTGAGGTGAATACGAGGTATACATGACACTTTGCAATTAATATTATATCTTATCATGAAACATAGAAATGGGATGCGAAATCGCGTTTTGAGAAGCATTCGAACTCTATTGCTACGATACGTAGACAACTGCAAACGCTATTTCCTAGCAAGGAAGTGTCGCACTTACATTCCTCTGAAGTGAATATGAGGTATACATGACACTTCGCAATGAATGTTATATCTTGTCATGAAACATAGAAATGAGGTACGATATCGCGTTTTAAGAAGCATTAGAACTCTATTGCTACGATACGTGTACATCTGCAAACGCCATTTCGTAGCAAGGAAGTATAGCATTTACATTCATTTGAACTGCAGACGAGATATACATAACACTGCACAATGAATATTATATCTTATCATGAAACATAGAAGTGAGATGTGATATCGCATTTTAAGGAGCATTAGAAATCTATTGCTTCGATACGTAGACATGTGCAAACGCTATTTCCTAGCAAGGAAGTGTCGCATTTACATTTATTTGAAATGAATACGAGGTATACATGAGACTTGCAATTAATATTATATCTTATCATGAAACACAGAAATGCGATGCGATATCGCGATTTAAGAAGCATTAGAACTATATTGCTACGATACGTAGACATCTGCAAACGCTATTTCCTAGGAAGGAAGTGCCGCATTTACATTCTTTTGAAGTAAATACGCTTCATACATAGCACTCCACAATGAATATTGTATCTTATCTTGAAACATAGAAATGAGATGCGATATCCCAATTTGAAAAGCATTAGAACTCTATTGGTGCGATACGTAGGCATCTGCAAACGCTATTTAATAGCAAGGAAGTGTCGCATTTACATTAGTTTGAAGTGAACACGAGGTATGCATACCACTCCACAATGAATATTATACCTTATCACGAAACATAGAAATGAGATGCGATATCGCGATTTAAGAAGCATTAGAACTCTATTGCTACGATACGTAGACATCTACAAACGCTATTTCCTAGCAAGGAAGTGCAGCATTTACATTCTTTTGAAGTGAATACAAGGTATACATGACACTTCGCAATGAATATTATACCTTATCATGAAACATCGAAACGTGATGGGACATCTCGTTTTAAGAAGCTTTAGAACGCTATAGTTTCGATGCGTAGACACCTGCAAACGCTATTTCCTAGCAAGGAAGTGTCGTATTTACATTAGTTTGAAGTAAGTGCGAGGTATACATGACACTTGGCAATGAATTTTATATCTTATCATGAAACATAGAAATGAGATGCGGTATCACGATTTAAGAAGCATTAGAACTCTACTGCTTCGATGCGTAGACATATGGAAACGCTATTTCCTGGAAAGGAAGTGTCGCAAATACGTTCATTTGAAGTGTAGATTACGAGGTATACATAACACTCCACAATGAATATTATATCTTATAATGAAGCATAGAAATGAGATGCGATATCGCGATTTAAGAAGCATTAGAAATCTATTGCTTCGATACGTAGACATCTGCAAACGCTATTTCCTAGCAAGGAAGTGTCGCATTTACATTCATTTGATGTGTATGCGGGGTACACATGAAACTTCGCAATGAATATTATATCTTATCATGAAACATAGAAATGGGATGCGATATCGCGTTTTGAAAGGCGTTAGAACTCTATTGCTACGATACGTAGACATCTGCAAACGCTATTTCCTAGCAAGGAAGTGCCGCATTTACATTCTTTTGAAGTAAATACGCTTCATACATAACACTCCACAATGAATAATATACCTTATCATGAAACATAGAAATGAGATGCGATATCGCGATTTAAGAAGCAATAGAACACTATTGCTTCGATACGTAAGCATCTGCAAACGCTATTTCCTAGCAAGGACGTGTCGCATTTACATTCGTTTGAAGTAAGTACGAGGTATACGTGACACTTGGCAATGAATTTTATATCTTATCATGAAACATAGAAATGAGATGCCATATCCTGATTTAAGAAGCATTAGAACTCTACTGCTTCGATGCGTAGACATATGGAAACGCTATTTCCTAGAATGGATGTGTCGCATTCACATTCTTTTGAAGTGAAAACGAGGTATACATGACCCTTCGCAATGAATATTATATCTCACCATGAAACATAAAAATGAGGTGCGACATCTTGTATTAAGAAGCATAAGAACTCTATTGCTTCGATCTGCCAACGCTATTACCTAGCAAGGAAGTGTCGCATTTACATTCATTTGAAGTGTAAACGAGGAATACATAACACTTCGCAATGAATATTATATCTTATCATGGAATGTAATAATAAGATGCGATATCGCGATTTAAGAAGCATTAGAAATCTATTTCTCCGATACATAGACATCTACAAACGCTACTTCCTAGCATGGAAGTGTCGCATTCACATTCTTTTGAAGTGGAAACGAGGTATACATGACACTTCGCAATGAATATCATATCTCACCATGAAACATAAAAATGAGGTGCGACATCTTATATTAAGTAGCATTAGAAATCTATTGTTTCGATACGTAGAAATCTGCCAACGCTATTTCCTAGCTAGGAATTGTCGCATTTACATTCCTTTGAAGTGAATACGAGGTATACATGACCCTTGGCATTGAATATTATATCATACCACGAAACATAGAAATTAGATGCGATATATCGTTTTAAGATGCATTAGAACCCTATTGCTTCGATACGTAGACATCTGCAAACGCTATTTCCTAGCAAGCAAGTGTCGCATTTACATTCATTTGAAGTGTATGCGAGGTATACATTACACTGCGCAATGAATACGATATCTTATCATGAAACATAGGAATTAGATGAGATATCGCGCTTTAAGAAGCATTAGAATTTTATTGCTGCGACACGTATATATCTGGAAACACTATTTCCTAGCAAGGATGTGTCGCATTTACATTCTTTCGAAGTGAATACGAGGTATACATGACACTTCGAATGAATATTGTATCTTATCATGAAACATAGAAATGAGATGCGACATCTCGTTTAAGAAGCATTAGAACACTATTGCTTCGATACGTGGACATCTGCAAATGCTATCTACTAGCAAGGGAGTGTCGCATTTACATTCATTTGAAGTGTAGACGAGAAATACAAAACACTTCGCAATGAATATTATATCTTATGAGGAGACATAGAAATGAGATGCGATATCGCGTTTTAAGAAGCATTAGAACACTGTTGCTTCGATACGTAGACATCTGTAAACGTAATTTCCTACAAAGGAAGTGTCGCATTTACATTCATTTGAAGTGTATGCGAGGTGTACATGACACTTCGCAATGAATATTATATCTTATCATGAAACATAGAAATGTGGTGCGATATCGCCTTTTAAGAAGCATTAGAACTCTAATGCTACGATACGTAGACATCTGCAAACGCTATTTCCTAGCAAGGAAGTGTCGCATTTACATTCATTTGAAGTGTATACCAGGTATACATGACACTTCGCAATGAATATTGTATCTTATCATGAAACATAGAAATGAGATGCGATATCGCGATATAAAAAGCATCAGAACTTTATTGCTACGATACGTAGACATGTGCAAACGCTATTTAATAGCAAGAAAGTGTCGCACTTACATTCTTTTGAAGTGAATACGAGGCACACGTAACACTTCGCAATGAATATTATATCTTATCGTGAATCATAGAAATGAGATGCGACATCTCGTTTTAAGAAGCATTTGAACTCTATTGCTTCGATACGTAGACATCTGCCAACGCTATTTCCTAGCAACGAAGTGTCGCATTTACATTCTTTTGAAGTGATTTCGAGGTATACATGGCACTTCGCAATGAATAGTATATCTAATCGTGAAACATAGAAATGAGATGCGACATCTCGTTTCAAGAAGCATTAGAACTCTATTTCTTCGATGCGTAGACATCTGGAAACGCTATTTCCTAGCAAGGAACTGTCGCATTTACATTCATTGGAAGTGTAGACGAGGAATACATAACACTTCGTAATGAATATTATATCTTATCATGAAGCATAGAAATGTGATGCGATATCGCGTTTTAAGAAGCATCAGAACTCCATTGCTTCGACACGTAGACATCTGCACACGCTATTTAATAGCAAGGAAGTGCCGCATTTAAACTCTTTTGAAATGAATACGAGGTATACATGACACTTCGCATTGAATATTATATCTTATCATGAAGCATAGAAACGATATGCGATATGGCCATGTAAAAGGCACTAGAACCTTATTGCTACGATTCGTAGACATCTGCAAACGCTATTTCCTAGCAGGGAAGTGTCGCATTTACATTCTTCTAAAGTGAATTCGAGGTATACTTGACACTTCGCAAAGAATATTATATCCTATCACGGAACATAGAAATGAGATGCGATATCGCGATTTAAGAAGCATAAGTACTCTACTGCTCCGATACGTAGAAATCTGGAAACGCTATTTCCTAGCATGGAAGTGTCGCATTTGCATTCTATTGAAGTGAGTACGAGGTATACATAACCCTTCGCAATGAATACTATATCCTATCATGAATCATAGAAATGGGATGCGGTATCGCGTTTTAGGAAGCATTAGTATTCTATTGCTTCGATACCTAGAGATCTGGAAACGTAATTTCCTAGCAAGGAAGTGCCGCATTTACATTCTTCTGAAGTGAATACGAGGTATACATGACACTTTGCAGTGAATATTATATCTTATCATGAAACATAGAAATGAGATGCTATCTCGCGTTTTAACAAGAATTAGAACTCTATTTCTACGATACGTAGACATCTGCAAACGCTACTTCCTAGCAAGGAAGTGTCGCATTTACATTCTATTGAAGTGAATACGTGGTATACATAACACTGCACAATAAATATTATATCTTATCATGAAACATAGAAATGAGATGCGATATGACGATTTCAGAAGCATTAGAACTCTATTGCGACGATACGTAGATATCAGCAGACTCTATTTCCTAGCAAAGATGTGTCGCATTTACATTCCTTTACAGTGAATACGAGGTATACATAACACTCCACAATGAATATTATATCTTATCATGAAACATAGAACTGAGATGCGATATCACGTTTTTAGAAGCATTAGAACTCTCTTGCTGCGATACGTAGATATCTGCAAACGCTATTTCCTAGCAAGGAAGTGTCGTATTTTCATTCTTTTGATGTGAATACGGGGTATACATAACACTGCACAATGAATATTATATCTTATCATGAAACATAGAAATGAGATGCGATACCTCGTTTTAAGAAGCATTAGAACTCAATTGCTTCGATACGTAGATATCTGCAAACGCTATTTCTTAGCAAGGACCTGTGGCATTAACATTCTTTTGAGGTGCATACGAGGTCTACGTAACACTCCACAATGAATATTATATCTTATTACGAAACATAGAAATGAGATGCGATATCGCGTTTTAAGAAGCATTAAAACACTATTGCTTGGATACGTAGACATCTGCCATCGCCATTTCCTAGCAAGGAAGTGTCGCATTTACATTCATTTGATGTGTATGGGAGGTATACAAGACACTTCGCAATGAATATTATATTTTATCATGATTCATAGAAATGAGATGAGATATCGCGTTCTAAGAAGGATTAGAACTCTAATGCTACGATACATAGACATCTGCAAACTCTATTTCCCAGCAAGGAAGTGTTGAATTTACATTATATTGAAGTGAATACGAGGTATACATAACACTGCACAATGAATATTATATCTAATCTTGAAACATAGATATGAGATGCGATCTCGCGATATAAGAAGCATTAGAAATCTATTGCTACGATACGTAGACATCTGCAAACGCTATTTCCTAGCAAGGAAGTGTCGCATTTACATTCTTTTGAAGAGAAAACGTAGTATACATGATACTCCGCAATGAATATTATATCTTATCATGAAACATGGAAATGAGATGCGATATGGCGATTTAAGAAGCATTAGAACACTATTGCTTCAATACGTAGACATCTGCAAACGCTATTTCCAAGCAAGGAAGTGTCGCATTTACATTCTTTTGAAGTGAATACGGGGTATACATAACACTGCACAATGAATATTATATCTTGTCATGAAACGTAGAAATGAGATGCCATATGAATATTTAAGAAGCATTAGAACTCTGTTGCTTCGATACGTAGACATTTAAAAACGCTACTTCCTAGCAAGGAAGTGTCGCATTTACATTCTTTTGAAGAGAAAACGTGGTATACATGATACTCCGCAATGAATATTATATCTTATCATCAAACATGGAAATGAGATACCATATGGCGATTTAAGAAGCATTAGTACCCTATTGCTTCCATACGTAGACATTTGCAAACGCTACTTCCTAGCAAGAAAGTGTCGTATTTACATTCTTTTGAAGTGAATACGGGGTATACATAACCCTGCACAATGAATATTATATCTTGTCATGAAACGTAGAAATGAGATGCGATATGAATATTTAAGAAGCATTAGAACTCTGTTGCTTCGATACGTAGACATCTGAAAACGCTCCTTCCTAACAAGGAAGTGTCGCATTTACATTCTTTTGAAGAGAAAACGTGGTATACATGATACTCCGCAATGAATATTATATCTTATCATCAAACATGGAAATGAGATACCACATGGCGATTTAAGAAGCATTAGTACCCTATTGCTTCCATACGTAGACATCTGCAAACGCTACTTCCTAGCAAGGAAGTGTCGCATTTACATTCTCTTGAAGAGAAAACGTAGTATACCTGATACTCCGCAATGAATATTATATCTTATCATGAAACATAGAAATGAGATGCGATATCGCGTTCTGAGAAGCATTAGAACTCTACTGCTACGATATGTAGACATCTGCAAACGCTATTTCCTAGCAAGGAAGTGTCGTATTTACATTCTTTTGAAGTGAATACGGGGTATACATAACAATCCACAATGAATATTATATCTTATCATGAAACATAGAAATGAGATGCGATATCGCGTTTTGAGAAGCATTAGATCTCTAATGCTACGATACGTAGACATCTGCAAACGCAATTTCCTAGCAAGGGAGTGTCGCATTTACATTCTTTTGAAGTGAGTACGAGGAATATATAACACTGCACTATGAATATTATATCTTATCATGAAACATAGAAATGAGAAGCGATATCGCGATTTAAGCAGCATTAGAACACTCTTGCTACGATACGTAGCCATCTGGACACGCTATTTCCTAGCAAGGAAGTGTCAGAAATACATTCTTCTCAAGTGAGTACGAGATATACATAACACTTCGCAATGAATATTATATCTTATCGTGAAACATCGAAATGAGATGCGATATCACGATATAAGAAGCATTAGAACTATGTTGCTTTGATACGTAGACATCTGCAAACGCTATTTCCTAGCAATGAAGTGTAGCATTTACATTCTTTTGAAGTGAATACGAAGTATACATAACACTTCGCAATGAATATTATATCTTATCATAAAACATAGAAATGAGATGCGATATCGGGATTCGCGAAGCATTAGAACCCTATTCCTTCGATACGGGGACATCTGCAAACGCTATTTAATAGCAAGGAAGTGTCGCTGTTACATACTTTTGAAGTGATTGCGGGATATACGTAACACTACACAATGAATAATATACCTTATCACGAAACATAGAAATAAGATGCGGTGTCCCGTTTTAAGAAACATTAGAACACTGTTGCTTCGATACGTAGACATCTGCAAACGCCATTTCCTAGCAGGAAACTGTCGAATTTACATTCTTTTGACGTGAATACGAGGTATACGTGACACTCCGCAATGTATATTATACCTTATCGTAAAACATAGAAATGAGATGCGATACCTCGTTTTAAGGAGCATTAGAACTCTGTTGCATCGATACGTAGACATCTGCCATCGCTAAATCCTAGCAAGGAAGTGTCGCATTTACAATCATTTGAAGTGTATGCGAGGTATACATAACACTGCACAATGAATATTACATCTTATCATGATACATAGAAATGAGATGCGATATGGCGATTTAAGAAGCATTAGAAATCTATTGCTTCGATACGTAGACATCTGCCAACGCTATTTCCTAGCAATGAAGTGTCGCATTTAAATTCGTTTGAAGTGTATGCGAGGTATACAAGACACTTCGCAATGAATATTAAATCTTATCATGAAACATAGAAATGAGATGCAATATCGCGTTTTGAGAGGCATTAGAACTCTAATGCTACGGTACGTAGACATCTGCAAACGCTGTTTCCTAGCAAGGAAGTGTCGCATTTACATTGATTTGAAGTGTATGCGTGGTATACATGACACTTCGCGATGAATATTACATCTTATCATGATACATAGAAATGAGATGCGATATCGCGAATTAAGAAGCATTAGAACTCTATTGCTTCGATACGTAGAAATCTGCAGTCGCCATTGCCTAGCAAGGAAGTGTCGCATTATCATTCATTTGAAGTGTAAGCAAGGTATACATGACACTTCGCAATGAATATTATATCTTATCATGAAACATAGATATGAGATGCGATATCCCCATTTAAGAAGCATTAGAGCTCTATTGCTTCGATAAGTAGACATCCGGAAAAAGCTATTTCCTTGCAAGGAAGTGTCGCATTTATATGCTTTTGAATTGAATACGAGGAACAGATGGCACTACGCAATGGTTATTATATCTTATCATGAACATACAAAAGAGATGCGATATCGCTTTTGAAGAAGCAATAGAAATCAATTGCTACGGTACGTACACATCTGCAAACGCTATTTCCTCGCAAAGAAGTGTCGCATTTACATTCTGTTGATGTGAATACGAGGTATACATGACACTTCGCAATGAATATTATATCTTAGTAAGAAAGGTAGATATGAAAAGCGATATCGCGTTTTAAGGAGCATTAGAACTCTATTGCTACGATACGTAGACATCTGCAAATGCTACTACCTAGCAAGGAAGTGTCGCATTTACATGCTTTTGAAGTAAATACGAGGAATACATGATACTTCGCAATGATTATTATATCTTATCATGAAACATAAAAATGAGATGCGATATCGCGTTTTAAGAAGCATTAGAACCCTATTGCTACGATACGTAGACATCTGCAAACGCTATTTCCTAGCAAAGAAGTGTCGCATTTTGATTCTTTTGAAGTGAATACGAGGGATACATAGCACTCCCCAATCAATATTATATCTTATCATGTAACATACAAATGAGATGCGATATCGCGTTTTAGGAAGCATTAGTACCCTATTGCTACTATACGTAGATATCTGGAAACGCTATTTCCCAGAAAGGAAGAGTCGCATTTACATTCTTTTGATGTGAATACGAGGTATACATGACACTTCGCAATGAATATTATATCTTATCATGAAACATACAAATGAGATGCGATATCGCGTTTTAGGAAGCATTACAGCTCTATTGCTACGATACGAACACATCTGCAAACGCTATTTCCTAGCCAGGAAGGGTCGCATTTACATTCTTTTGAAGTGAACACGATGTATAAGTGACACTTCGCAATGAATATTATATCACATCATGAAACATAGAAGTGAGATGCGATATCGCGTTTTAAGAAGCACTTGATCTCTATAGCTACGATACGATCTCTATAGCTACATTTACATTCATTTGAAGTGTAAGCGAGCTATAAGTGGCACTTCGCAATGAATATTAAATCTTATCATGAAACATAGAAATGAGAAGCGATATCTTGTTTTAAAAAGCTTTAGAACACTATTGCTGCGATACGTAGACAAATGTAAACGCTATTTCCTAGCATCGAAGTGTCCCATTTACATACTTTTGAAGTGAATACGATGTATACATGACACTTCGCAATGTGTATTATATCTTATCATGAAACATAGAAATGAGACGCGATATGGCAATTTAGGAAGATTTAGAAATCTGTTGCTTCGATACGTAGACATCTGCAAACGCTATTTCCTAGCAAGAAAGTGCCGTATTTACAATCATTTGAAGTGTATGAGACGTATACAAGAAACTTCGCAATGAATATTATATCTTATCATGAAACATAGAAATGAGATGCGATATCTCGTTTTAAGAAGCATTAGATCTCTCTTGCTTCGAAACGAAGACATCTGCCATCGATATTTCCTAGCACGGAAGTGTCGCATTTACATTCAGTTGAAGTGTATGCGAGGTATACATGACACTTCGCGATGAATATTACATCTTATCATGAAACATAGATATGAGATGCGATATCGCTATATAAGAAGCATTAGAAATCTATTGCTTCGATACGTAGACATCTGCTAACGCTATTTCCTAGCAAGGAAGTCACGCATTTACATTCTTTTGAAGTGAATACGAGGTATACATGACACTTCGCGATGAATATTATATCTTATCATGAAACATAGAAATGAGATGCGATATCGCGTTTTGAGAAGCATTAGATCTCTAATGATGCGATACGTAGACATCTGCCATCGCTATTTCCTAGCAAGGAAGTGTCTCATTTACATCCATTTGAAGTGTATGCGAGGAATACAAGACACTTTGCAGTGAATCTTATATCTTATCATGAAACATAGTGATAAGATGCGATATCGCGTTCTAAGAAGGATTAGAACTCTATTGCTAGGATACGTAGATATCAGCAGGCGCTATTTCCTAGCAAGGAAGTGTCGCATTTACATTCTTTTGAAGTGAATGCGGGGTATACATAACAATCCACAATGAATATTATATCTTATCATGAAACATAGAAATGAGATGCGATATCGCGTCTTGAAAAGTATTAGAAATCTAATGCTACGATACGTAGTCATCTGCAAACGCTATTTCCTAGCAAGGAAGTGTGGTGTTTACATTCATTTGAAGTGAATACGAGGTATACACAACACTTCGCAATGAATATTATATCTTATTATGAAACATAGAAGTGAGATGCGATATCACGTTTTAAGAATCATTAGAACTCTATTGTTTCGATACGTAGACATGTGGAAACGCTATTTCCTAGCAAGGAATTGTCGCATTTACATTTTTTGAAGTTAATACGAGGTATTCATGACACTTCGCAATGAATATTATATCTTATCATGAATCATAGAAATGAGATGCGACATTTCGTTTTACGAAGCATTAGAACTGTATTGCTTCGATACGTAGACATCTGCAAACGCTATTTCCTAGCAAGGAAGTGTCGCATTTACATTCATTTGAAGTTTATGCGAGGTATACAAGACACTTCGCAATGAATATTATATCTTATCATAAAACATAGAAATGAGATGCGATATCGCGTTTTAAGGAGCATTGGAACTCTATAGCTTCGATGTAGAGATATCTGAAAACGCTATTTCCTAGCAAGGAAGAGTGGCATTTACAATCATTTGAAGTGTATGCGAGGTAAACATAACACTCCACAATGAATGTTATATCTTATCATGTGTCACGTCACGGGTCCGGAAAATTGCAGGATTAACCGCGGGTAACACGTAGCCGATACTCCGAAAGTTCCGCACGATTGCGGTGGACGCTCGGTTCGAATGGGACGCGAAACGTATCAAGACGCGAACACGGTGAGTAGAACGTCACTCACTTATCTTCAGCTGTCTTGCCTTGTTTCTAATTGCGTATCTCGTTGCAGGTAATGGAGGCGCCTTGGATCGCTGAACGGCATTATCCCTCGATACGGGCTGATTGGCGGCAAGGAAATCGGCACCAGCTTCCAAGTCGGCTGTCCAGGAGCAGGCGTCGCGTGGCACTGGAGGTTCTCCTTACAGAAGTAAGTTCTCTTGGCACTAGATGGCATACGTGTCGGCTTCCTTGAAGCTGGATACGGCTTGCTAAGTGGCGGTCCGCTCTAGCAGAGCTTCAACTATCCGTGAACCTTGATCGCGAGAAACTCGTATGAAACCGCAACTAAATGAATTTAGAACTTAAGGGATTTGTAGAGAATTAAAGCACTGATTGACTAAATAAATGAATATATTCTAAAGTAAATACTAAGCATACACATTAACTGTCCCTATTCTAATTTAAAGTAAACGTAGATTATTAAAGATAAACTAAGTCTTGGAAGATTAGAACTGGTATTGGAATTTGTAAAGGGAATTAGAATGAGAACACTCCCAAGTGAAGCGGAGAAAAGCCTAAGGCAGAAGTGACTTGAGGTATCCAAATTGATTAGTCTCGGTTCCCGGCTACGACGATTCTGATCTTCCAGGCGCGCGTCCGCGACCTCCTCGGCGGAACGCGCGAGCCGCGCGCGTCGGGCGCTCGCTTGCGCATCGCACTTAATCTATCTTAAGACTATTTGTTCTGTTGTTCCTGTATGTACATTCGTCTGTAGTGTACTTAATCTAGAGGGATGAACTTAAGAATAAATGCTGGCGAAGTATGAGTAACGTTCGTGAGTTGAATGAAGCTGGTCATCGGACTTGGAGTGGTGGGTACTCAGGTCTCGTTGTCTACGTGGGAGGTTAAGCGGCTGGCTTCTGGAGAGTCCGTTTTCGGCTGCCTTGGCCCGGCTGATGGACGTGTTGTCGTACTGTAACGAGACTTGTTCGGTGCGGCTGAATGCAGCTGGATATGCATAGGGCCTCGTCGGGAGCTGGGGATGATGCTGGAAGGCGGCAGGCGGAACGCCTGACGTAACACATGAAACATAGATATGAGTTGCGATATCGCGTTATATGAAGCTTTAGCACACCATTGCTACGATACATAGACGTCTGCAGACGCTATTTCCTAGCAAGGAAGTGACGCATTATCATTCTTTTGAAGTGAATACAAGGTATACATAACACTGCACAATGAATATTATATCTTATCATGAAACATAGGAATGAGATGCGATGTTGCGTTTTAAGTAGCATTAGAACTCTATTTCTACGATACGTAGACATCCGCAGACGCTATTTCCTAGCAAGGAAGAGTCGTATTTACATTCAATTGAAGTGTATGCGAGGTATACAAGACACTTCGCAATGAATATTATATCTTATCATGAAACATAGAAATGATATGTGATGTCGGGTTTTAAGAAGCATTAGAACTCTATTGCTACGATACGTAGACATCTGCAGACGCTATTTCCTAGCAAAGAAGTGTCGCATTTTGATTCTTTTGAAGTGAATACGAGGGATACATAGCACTCCCCAATCAATATTATATCTTATCATGTAACATACAAATGAGATGCGATATCGCGTTTTAGGAAGCATTAGTACCCTATTGCTACTATACGTAGATATCTGGAAACGCTATTTCCCAGAAAGGAAGAGTCGCATTTACATTCTTTTGATGTGAATACGAGGTATACATGACACTTCGCAATGAATATTATATCTTATCATGAAACATACAAATGAGATGCGATATCGCGTTTTAGGAAGCATTACAGCTCTATTGCTACGATACGAACACATCTGCAAACGCTATTTCCTAGCCAGGAAGGGTCGCATTTACATTCTTTTGAAGTGAACACGATGTATAAGTGACACTTCGCAATGAATATTATATCACATCATGAAACATAGAAGTGAGATGCGATATCGCGTTTTAAGAAGCACTTGATCTCTATAGCTACGATACGATCTCTATAGCTACATTTACATTCATTTGAAGTGTAAGCGAGCTATAAGTGGCACTTCGCAATGAATATTAAATCTTATCATGAAACATAGAAATGAGAAGCGATATCTTGTTTTAAAAAGCTTTAGAACACTATTGCTGCGATACGTAGACAAATGTAAACGCTATTTCCTAGCATCGAAGTGTCCCATTTACATACTTTTGAAGTGAATACGATGTATACAAGACACTTCGCAATGTGTATTATATCTTATCATGAAACATAGAAATGAGACGCGATATGGCAATTTAGGAAGATTTAGAAATCTGTTGCTTCGATACGTAGACATCTGCAAACGCTATTTCCTAGCAAGAAAGTGCCGTATTTACAATCATTTGAAGTGTATGAGACGTATACAAGAAACTTCGCAATGAATATTATATCTTATCATGAAACATAGAAATGAGATGCGATATCTCGTTTTAAGAAGCATTAGATCTCTCTTGCTTCGAAACGAAGACATCTGCCATCGATATTTCCTAGCACGGAAGTGTCGCATTTACATTCAGTTGAAGTGTATGCGAGGTATACATGACACTTCGCGATGAATATTACATCTTATCATGAAACATAGATATGAGATGCGATATCGCTATATAAGAAGCATTAGAAATCTATTGCTTCGATACGTAGACATCTGCTAACGCTATTTCCTAGCAAGGAAGTCACGCATTTACATTCTTTTGAAGTGAATACGAGGTATACATGACACTTCGCGATGAATATTATATCTTATCATGAAACATAGAAATGAGATGCGATATCGCGTTTTGAGAAGCATTAGATCTCTAATGATGCGATACGTAGACATCTGCCATCGCTATTTCCTAGCAAGGAAGTGTCTCATTTACATCCATTTGAAGTGTATGCGAGGAATACAAGACACTTTGCAGTGAATCTTATATCTTATCATGAAACATAGTGATAAGATGCGATATCGCGTTCTAAGAAGGATTAGAACTCTATTGCTAGGATACGTAGATATCAGCAGGCGCTATTTCCTAGCAAGGAAGTGTCGCATTTACATTCTTTTGAAGTGAATGCGGGGTATACATAACAATCCACAATGAATATTATATCTTATCATGAAACATAGAAATGAGATGCGATATCGCGTCTTGAAAAGTATTAGAAATCTAATGCTACGATACGTAGTCATCTGCAAACGCTATTTCCTAGCAAGGAAGTGTGGTGTTTACATTCATTTGAAGTGAATACGAGGTATACACAACACTTCGCAATGAATATTATATCTTATTATGAAACATAGAAGTGAGATGCGATATCACGTTTTAAGAATCATTAGAACTCTATTGTTTCGATACGTAGACATGTGGAAACGCTATTTCCTAGCAAGGAATTGTCGCATTTACATTTTTTGAAGTTAATACGAGGTATTCATGACACTTCGCAATGAATATTATATCTTATCATGAATCATAGAAATGAGATGCGACATTTCGTTTTACGAAGCATTAGAACTGTATTGCTTCGATACGTAGACATCTGCAAACGCTATTTCCTAGCAAGGAAGTGTCGCATTTACATTCATTTGAAGTTTATGCGAGGTATACAAGACACTTCGCAATGAATATTATATCTTATCATAAAACATAGAAATGAGATGCGATATCGCGTTTTAAGGAGCATTGGAACTCTATAGCTTCGATGTAGAGATATCTGAAAACGCTATTTCCTAGCAAGGAAGAGTGGCATTTACAATCATTTGAAGTGTATGCGAGGTAAACATAACACTCCACAATGAATGTTATATCTTATCATGTGTCACGTCACGGGTCCGGAAAATTGCAGGATTAACCGCGGGTAACACGTAGCCGATACTCCGAAAGTTCCGCACGATTGCGGTGGACGCTCGGTTCGAATGGGACGCGAAACGTATCAAGACGCGAACACGGTGAGTAGAACGTCACTCACTTATCTTCAGCTGTCTTGCCTTGTTTCTAATTGCGTATCTCGTTGCAGGTAATGGAGGCGCCTTGGATCGCTGAACGGCATTATCCCTCGATACGGGCTGATTGGCGGCAAGGAAATCGGCACCAGCTTCCAAGTCGGCTGTCCAGGAGCAGGCGTCGCGTGGCACTGGAGGTTCTCCTTACAGAAGTAAGTTCTCTTGGCACTAGATGGCATACGTGTCGGCTTCCTTGAAGCTGGATACGGCTTGCTAAGTGGCGGTCCGCTCTAGCAGAGCTTCAACTATCCGTGAACCTTGATCGCGAGAAACTCGTATGAAACCGCAACTAAATGAATTTAGAACTTAAGGGATTTGTAGAGAATTAAAGCACTGATTGACTAAATAAATGAATATATTCTAAAGTAAATACTAAGCATACACATTAACTGTCCCTATTCTAATTTAAAGTAAACGTAGATTATTAAAGATAAACTAAGTCTTGGAAGATTAGAACTGGTATTGGAATTTGTAAAGGGAATTAGAATGAGAACACTCCCAAGTGAAGCGGAGAAAAGCCTAAGGCAGAAGTGACTTGAGGTATCCAAATTGATTAGTCTCGGTTCCCGGCTACGACGATTCTGATCTTCCAGGCGCGCGTCCGCGACCTCCTCGGCGGAACGCGCGAGCCGCGCGCGTCGGGCGCTCGCTTGCGCATCGCACTTAATCTATCTTAAGACTATTTGTTCTGTTGTTCCTGTATGTACATTCGTCTGTAGTGTACTTAATCTAGAGGGATGAACTTAAGAATAAATGCTGGCGAAGTATGAGTAACGTTCGTGAGTTGAATGAAGCTGGTCATCGGACTTGGAGTGGTGGGTACTCAGGTCTCGTTGTCTACGTGGGAGGTTAAGCGGCTGGCTTCTGGAGAGTCCGTTTTCGGCTGCCTTGGCCGGCTGATGGACGTGTTGTCGTACTGTAACGAGACTTGTTCGGTGCGGCTGAATGCAGCTGGATATGCATAGGGCCTCGTCGGGAGCTGGGGATGATGCTGGAAGGCGGCAGGCGGAACGCCTGACGTAACACATGAAACATAGATATGAGTTGCGATATCGCGTTATATGAAGCTTTAGCACACCATTGCTACGATACATAGACGTCTGCAGACGCTATTTCCTAGCAAGGAAGTGACGCATTATCATTCTTTTGAAGTGAATACAAGGTATACATAACACTGCACAATGAATATTATATCTTATCATGAAACATAGGAATGAGATGCGATGTTGCGTTTTAAGTAGCATTAGAACTCTATTTCTACGATACGTAGACATCCGCAGACGCTATTTCCTAGCAAGGAAGAGTCGTATTTACATTCAATTGAAGTGTATGCGAGGTATACAAGACACTTCGCAATGAATATTATATCTCATCATGAAACATAGAAATGATATGTGATGTCGGGTTTTAAGAAGCATTAGAACTCTATTGCTACGATACGTAGACATCTGCAGACGCTATTTCCTAGCAAGCAAGTGTCGTATTTACATTCAATTGAAGTGTACGCATGGTATACAAGACACTTCGCAATGAATATTATATCTTATCATGAAACATAGAAATGAGATGCGATATCGCGATTTTAGGAGCATTAGAAACCTATTGCTTCGATACGTAGACATCTGGAAACGCTATTTCCTAGCAAGGAAGTGTCGCATTTACATTGTTTTGAAGTGAATACGAGGTATACATGACATTTCGCAATGAATATTGTATCTTATCATGAAACATAGAAATGCCATGCGATATCGCGATTTAAGAAGCAGTAGATCTCTATTGCTTCGATACGTGGACATCTGCCAACGCTATTTCCAAAGCAAGGAAGTGTCGCATTTACATTCATTTGATGTGTATGCGAGGTATACAAGACACTTCGCAATGAATATTATATCTTATCATGATACATAGGAATGAAATGGGATATCGCGATTTAAGAAGCATTAGAACACTAATGCTACGATACGTAGACATCTGCAAACGCTATTTCCCAGCAAGAAAGTGTCGCATATACATTCTTTTGAAGCGAATACGAGGTACAAATAACACTGCACAATGAATATTATATCTCATCATGAAACATAGAAATGAGATGCGATATCGAAATTTAAGCAGCATTAGAACTCTACTGCTTCGATATGTATACACCTGCCAATACTATCTCCTAGCAAGGAAGAGTCGCATTTACATTCATTTGAAGTGTATGCGAGGTATACATAACACTGCACAATGAATATTATATCTCATCATGAAACATAGAAATGAGATGCGATATCGCGATTTAAGAAGCATTGGAACTCTATTGCTTCGATACGTAGACATGTGCAAACGCTACTTCCTAGCAAGGAAGTGTCGTATTTACATTGTTTTGAAGTGAATGCGAGGTATACAAGACACTTCGCAATGAATATTATATCTTATCATGAAACATAGAAATGAGATGCGATGTCGGGTTTTAAGAAGCATTAGAACTCTATTGCTACGATACGTAGACATCTGCAGACGCTATTTTCTAGCAAGGAAGTGTCGCATTTACATTCTTTTGAAGTGAAGACGAGATATACATAACACTGCACAATAAATATTATATCTTATCATGAAACATAGAAATGAGATGCAATATCGCGATTTTAGGAGCATTAGAAACCTATTGTTTCGATACGTAGACGTCTGGAAACGCTATTTCCTAGCAAGGAAGTGTCGCATTTACATTGTTTTGAAGTGAATACGAGGTATACATGACACATCGCAATGAATATTGTATCTTATCATGAAACATAGAAATGTCATGCGATATCGCGATTTAAGAAGCAGTAGATCTCTATTGCTTCGATACGTGGACATCGGCCAACGCTATTTCCAAAGCAAGGAAGTGACGCATTTACATTCATTTGAAGTGTAGACGAGATATACATAACACTGCACAATGAATATTATAACTTATCATGAGACATAGAAATGAGATGCGATATCGCGATTTATGAAACATTAGAAATTTACTGCTACGATACCTAGTCATCGGCAAACGCTATTTCCTAGCAAGGAAGTGTCGCATTTACATTCTTTTGAATGGAATGCGTGGTATACATGACATTTCGCAATGAATATTATATCTTATCATGAAACATAGAAATGAGATTCGATATCGCGTTTTAAGAAGCATTGGAAGTCTATTGCTACGATACGTAGACATCTGCAAACGTTTTTTCCTAGCAAGGAAGTGTCGCATTTACATTCATTTGAAGTGAGTACGAGGTATACATGACACTTCACAATGAATATTATACCTGATCACGAAACATAGAAATGAGGTGCGATATCGCGATTTAAGAAGCGTTAGAACACTATTGCTTTGATACGTATACATCTGCAAACGCTATTTCCTAGCAAGGAAGTGTCGCATACACATTCGTTTGAAGTAAATACGAGGTATACATGACACTTCGCAATGAATATTATATCTTATCATGAAACATAGAAATGTGGTGCGATATCGCGCTTTAAGAAACATTAGAACACTAGTGCCTCGATACGTAGACATCTGCAAACGCTAGTTCCTAGCAGGGAAGAGTCGCATTTACATTCATTTGGTGTGTAGACGAGATATACATAGCACTGCACAAGGAATATTATATCTTATCATGAAACGTAGAGGTGAGTTACTATATCTCGTTTTAAGAAGCATTAGATCTCTCTTGCTTCGAAACGAAGACATCTGCCATCGATATTTCCTAGCACGGAAGTGTCGCATTTACATTCAGTTGAAGTGTATGCGAGGTATACATGACACTTCGCGATGAATATTACATCTTATCATGAAACATAGATATGAGATGCGATATCGCTATATAAGAAGCATTAGAAATCTATTGCTTCGATACGTAGACATCTGCTAACGCTATTTCCTAGCAAGGAAGTCACGCATTTACATTCTTTTGAAGTGAATACGAGGTATACATGACACTTCGCGATGAATATTATATCTTATCATGAAACATAGAAATGAGATGCGATATCGCGTTTTGAGAAGCATTAGATCTCTAATGATGCGATACGTAGACATCTGCCATCGCTATTTCCTAGCAAGGAAGTGTCTCATTTACATCCATTTGAAGTGTATGCGAGGAATACAAGACACTTTGCAGTGAATCTTATATCTTATCATGAAACATAGTGATAAGATGCGATATCGCGTTCTAAGAAGGATTAGAACTCTATTGCTAGGATACGTAGATATCAGCAGGCGCTATTTCCTAGCAAGGAAGTGTCGCATTTACATTCTTTTGAAGTGAATGCGGGGGTATACATAACAATCCACAATGAATATTATATCTTATCATGAAACATAGAAATGAGATGCGATATCGCGTCTTGAAAAGTATTAGAAATCTAATGCTACGATACGTAGTCATCTGCAAACGCTATTTCCTAGCAAGGAAGTGTGGTGTTTACATTCATTTGAAGTGAATACGAGGTATACACAACACTTCGCAATGAATATTATATCTTATTATGAAACATAGAAGTGAGATGCGATATCACGTTTAAGAATCATTAGAACTCTATTGTTTCGATACGTAGACATGTGGAAACGCTATTTCCTAGCAAGGAATTGTCGCATTTACATTTTTTGAAGTTAATACGAGGTATTCATGACACTTCGCAATGAATATTATATCTTATCATGAATCATAGAAATGAGATGCGACATTTCGTTTTACGAAGCATTAGAACTGTATTGCTTCGATACGTAGACATCTGCAAACGCTATTTCCTAGCAAGGAAGTGTCGCATTTACATTCATTTGAAGTTTATGCGAGGTATACAAGACACTTCGCAATGAATATTATATCTTATCATAAAACATAGAAATGAGATGCGATATCGCGTTTTAAGGAGCATTGGAACTCTATAGCTTCGATGTAGAGATATCTGAAACGCTATTTCCTAGCAAGGAAGAGTGGCATTTACAATCATTTGAAGTGTATGCGAGGTAAACATAACACTCCACAATGAATGTTATATCTTATCATGTGTCACGTCACGGGTCCGGAAAATTGCAGGATTAACCGCGGGTAACACGTAGCCGATACTCCGAAAGTTCCGCACGATTGCGGTGGACGCTCGGTTCGAATGGGACGCGAAACGTATCAAGACGCGAACACGGTGAGTAGAACGTCACTCACTTATCTTCAGCTGTCTTGCCTTGTTTCTAATTGCGTATCTCGTTGCAGGTAATGGAGGCGCCTTGGATCGCTGAACGGCATTATCCCTCGATACGGGCTGATTGGCGGAAAGGCAAGGAAATCGGCACCAGCTTCCAAGTCGGCTGTCCAGGAGCAGGCGTCGCGTGGCACTGGAGGTTCTCCTTACAGAAGTAAGTTCTCTTGGCACTAGATGGCATACGTGTCGGCTTCCTTGAAGCTGGATACGGCTTGCTAAGTGGCGGTCCGCTCTAGCAGAGCTTCAACTATCCGTGAACCTTGATCGCGAGAAACTCGTATGAAACCGCAACTAAATGAATTTAGAACTTAAGGGATTTGTAGAGAATTAAAGCACTGATTGACTAAATAAATGAATATATTCTAAAGTAAATACTAAGCATACACATTAACTGTCCCTATTCTAATTTAAAGTAAACGTAGATTATTAAAGATAAACTAAGTCTTGGAAGATTAGAACTGGTATTGGAATTTGTAAAGGGAATTAGAATGAGAACACTCCCAAGTGAAGCGGAGAAAAGCCTAAGGCAGAAGTGACTTGAGGTATCCAAATTGATTAGTCTCGGTTCCCGGCTACGACGATTCTGATCTTCCAGGCGCGCGTCCGCGACCTCCTCGGCGGAACGCGCGAGCCGCGCGCGTCGGGCGCTCGCTTGCGCATCGCACTTAATCTATCTTAAGACTATTTGTTCTGTTGTTCCTGTATGTACATTCGTCTGTAGTGTACTTAATCTAGAGGGATGAACTTAAGAATAAATGCTGGCGAAGTATGAGTAACGTTCGTGAGTTGAATGAAGCTGGTCATCGGACTTGGAGTGGTGGGTACTCAGGTCTCGTTGTCTACGTGGGAGATTAAGCGGCTGGCTTCTGGAGAGTCCGTTTTCGGCTGCCTTGGCCCGGCTGATGGACGTGTTGTCGTACTGTAACGAGACCTGTTCGGTGCGGCTGAATGCAGCTGGATATGCATAGGGCCTCGTCGGGAGCTGGGGATGATGCTGGAAGGCGGCAGGCGGAACGCCTGACGTAACACATGAAACATAGATATGAGTTGCGATATCGCGTTATATGAAGCTTTAGCACACCATTGCTACGATACATAGACGTCTGCAGACGCTATTTCCTAGCAAGGAAGTGACGCATTATCATTCTTTTGAAGTGAATACAAGGTATACATAACACTGCACAATGAATATTATATCTTATCATGAAACATAGGAATGAGATGCGATGTTGCGTTTTAAGTAGCATTAGAACTCTATTTCTACGATACGTAGACATCCGCAGACGCTATTTCCTAGCAAGGAAGAGTCGTATTTACATTCAATTGAAGTGTATGCGAGGTATACAAGACACTTCGCAATGAATATTATATCTTATCATGAAACATAGAAATGATATGCGATGTCGGGTTTTAAGAAGCATTAGAACTCTATTGCTACGATACGTAGACATCTGCAGACGCTATTTCCTAGCAAGCAAGTGTCGTATTTACATTCAATTGAAGTGTACGCATGGTATACAAGACACTTCGCAATGAATATTATATCTTATCATGAAACATAGAAATGAGATGCGATATCGCGATTTTAGGAGCATTAGAAACCTATTGCTTCGATACGTAGACATCTGGAAACGCTATTTCCTAGCAAGGAAGTGTCGCATTTACATTGTTTTGAAGTGAATACGAGGTATACATGACACTTCGCAATGAATATTGTATCTTATCATGAAACATAGAAATGCCATGCGATATCGCGATTTAAGAAGCAGTAGATCTCTATTGCTTCGATACGTGGACATCTGCCAACGCTATTTCCAAAGCAAGGAAGTGTCGCATTTACATTCATTTGATGTGTTTGCGAGGTATACAAGACACTTCGCAATGAATATTATATCTTATCATGATACATAGGAATGAAATGGGATATCGCGATTTAAGAAGCATTAGAACACTAATGCTACGATACGTAGACACCTGCAAACGCTATTTCCCAGCAAGAAAGTGTCGCATATACATTCTTTTGAAGCGAATACGAGGTACAAATAACACTGCACAATGAATATTATATCTCATCATGAAACATAGAAATGAGATGCGATATCGAAATTTAAGCAGCATTAGAACTCTACTGCTTCGATATGTATACACCTGCCAATACTATCTCCTAGCAAGGAAGAGTCGCATTTACATTCATTTGAAGTGTATGCGAGGTATACATGACACTGCACAATGAATATTATATCTCATCATGAAACATAGAAATGAGATGCGATATCGCGATTTAAGAAGCATTGGAACTCTATTGCTTCGATACGTAGACATGTGCAAACGCTACTTCCTAGCAAGGAAGTGTCGTATTTACATTGTTTTGAAGTGAATGCGAGGTATACAAGACACTTCGCAATGAATATTATATCTTATCATGAAACATAGAAATGAGATGCGATGTCGGGTTTTAAGAAGCATTAGAACTCTATTGCTACGATACGTAGACATCTGCAGACGCTATTTTCTAGCAAGGAAGTGTCGCATTTACATTCTTTTGAAGTGAAGACGAGATATACATAACACTGCACAATAAATATTATATCTTATCATGAAACATAGAAATGAGATGCAATATCGCGATTTTAGGAGCATTAGAAACCTATTGTTTCGATACGTAGACGTCTGGAAACGCTATTTCCTAGCAAGGAAGTGTCGCATTTACATTGTTTTGAAGTGAATACGAGGTATACATGGCACTTCGCAATGAATATTGTATCTTATCATGAAGCATAGAAATGTCATGCGATATCGCGATTTAAGAAGCAGTAGATCTCTATTGCTTCGATACGTGGACATCGGCCAACGCTATTTCCAAAGCAAGGAAGTGACGCATTTACATTCATTTGAAGTGTAGACGAGATATACATAACACTGCACAATGAATATTATAACTTATCATGAGACATAGAAATGAGATGCGATATCGCGATTTATGAAACATTAGAAATTTACTGCTACGATACCTAGTCATCGGCAAACGCTATTTCCTAGCAAGGAAGTGTCGCATTTACATTCTTTTGAATGGAATGCGTGGTATACATGACATTTCGCAATGAATATTATATCTTATCATGAAACATAGAAATGAGATTCGATATCGCGTTTTAAGAAGCATTGGAAGTCTATTGCTACGATACGTAGACATCTGCAAACGTTTTTTCCTAGCAAGGAAGTGTCGCATTTACATTCATTTGAAGTGAGTACGAGGTATACATGACACTTCACAATGAATATTATACCTGATCACGAAACATAGAAATGAGGTGCGATATCGCGATTTAAGAAGCGTTAGAACACTATTGCTTTGATACGTATACATCTGCAAACGCTATTTCCTAGCAAGGAAGTGTCGCATACACATTCGTTTGAAGTAAATACGAGGTATACATGACACTTCGCAATGAATATTATATCTTATCATGAAACATAGAAATGTGGTGCGATATCGCGCTTTAAGAAACATTAGAACACTAGTGCCTCGATACGTAGACATCTGCAAACGCTAGTTCCTAGCAGGGAAGAGTCGCATTTACATTCATTTGGTGTGTAGACGAGATATACATAGCACTGCACAAGGAATATTATATCTTATCATGAAACGTAGAGGTGAGTTACTATATCGCGATTTAAGAAGCATTAGAACTCTGTTGCTTCGATACGTAGACATCTGCCATCGCTAATTCCTAGGCAGTAAGTGTCGCATTTACATTCGTTTGAAGTGTATGCGAGGTATGCATGACACTTCGCAATGAATATTATATCTTATCATGAAACATAGAAATGAGTTGCGATATCGCGTTTTAAGAAGCATTAGAAAACTATTTCTTCAACACGTAGACATCTGCAATCACTATTTCCTAGCAAGGAAGTGTCGCATTCACATTCTTTTGAAGTGAATACGAGGTATACATGACACTTCGCAATGAATATTATATCTTATCATGAAACATAGAAATGAGATGCGACATCTCATTTTAAGAAGCATTGAAACTCTATTGCTTCGATACGTAGACATCTGGAAACGCTATATCCTAGCAAGGAAGTGTCGCATTTACATTCTTCTGAGGAGGATACGAGGTATACATAACACTTCGCAATGAATATTATATCTTATCATGAGACATAGAAATGAGATGCGATATCGCGTTTTAAGAAGCATTAAAACACTATTGCTTCGATACGAAGACATCTGGAATCGCTGTATCCTCGCAAGGAAGTGTCGCATTTACATTCTTTTGAGGTGAATACGAGGTATACATATCACACCAGAATGAATATTGTATCTCATCCTGAAACATACAAATGAAATGCGACATTGCGATATAAGAAGCATTAGAACTCAATTGCTACGGTACGTAGACATCTGCAAACGCTATTTCCTAGCAAGGAAGTGTCGCATTTACATTCTTCTGAAGTGAGTACGATGCATACATAACACTCCACAATGAATATTATATCTTATCACGAAACATAGAAATGAGGTGCGATCTCGCGATTTAAGAAGCATTAGAACACTATTGCTTCGATACGTAGACATCTGGAAACGCTATTTCCTAGAAAGGATGTGTCGCTTTTACATTCATTTGAAGCGTAGATAAGGAATACATAACACTTCGCAATGAATATTATATCTTATCGTGTGACATAGAAATGAGATGCGATATCCCGTTTTAAGAAGCATTAGAACTCTATTGCTTCGATACCTAGACATCTGGAAACGCTACTTCCTAGCAAGGAAGTTTCGTATTTACATTCTTTTGATGTGAAAACGATGTATACATGACACTTCGCCATGAATATTATATCTTATCGTGAAACATAGAAATGAGATACGATTTCTAGTTTCAAGAAGCATTAGAACTCTATTGCTTCGTTACGTAGATATCTGCAAACTCTATTTCCCAGCATGGAAGTGTCGCATTTACATTCGTTTCAAGTGTATGCGAGGTATACGTGATACTTTGCAATGTATATTATATCTTATCATGAATCATAGGAATGAGATGCGATATCGCGTTTTGAGAATCATTAGAACTCTATTGCTTCGATACATAGATATCTGGAAACGCTACTTCCTAGCATGGAAGTGTCGCATTTACTTTCTTTTAAGGTGGAAACGAGGTATTGTCACGTCCCAGAGTGCCGATGCACTCGATACGTTAAAACGAGTTTAAGCCGGTTCCCGAAATCAACGCGAATTGCGCGGAGCTGGGTTCGTTGGCGGTTAGGACGCGGTTTACCGAATAAAACGTACAGCACTTACCTTTTTCGATGCATAGAATTCCTATTTGCTTTCCCATTCCAGGTATCGTGGACGTCGTGGGTCGGAGACCGGGATCGCAGCGGCGTACGGCTGGAACGGCGGAACGGTTATCGGAACAAGGCGCCACGCAGGTTGATCCTGGCTGGTGCGTATCGTCGCTGAAATTTGTCGGTCCTTTGCTCGTACGGGACGTACGGCGGCGAAAACCTCCTTGACGGGAACGGAAGCTGCTCGATGGTGATCCGGATACGGGTACTCGTGTGTACCTCCCACGTATTCTCGAATAAGACGTCGAATATATTCTTTCCGTCCCGCGCGTCGTGCACGCTTTCTCGGAGGCTCAAAGTTCATCGAGAGTATTTGCGCTTTGACGGAGTACTGCTCGGCTAAGCGTTGGTTCGCTCTAGCTTGCAGGGATCCGCGTGGGCGCAAGATACTCGGTTACGGTAGCAGTGAAGTAAGAGCGGCTAAGCGTTGGTTCGCTCTAACCGTCCAGCTTCAAGACTATCGCAGACGAATTCGGAACTAGTAAGATATTCGCGAGCGTACCCACGAATTAGAATTGGGAATTGTGATTGAATATTGAATAAAGAGGAGTTGGATCTGGGAAAAGCTAATGTATATTCTATAATTTCACTACCCCAATACACTTCGACTAATTCTAAGATATTGAATAAGATTACAATAAGAGATTGAAATAGAACTAAGTTTACGTTAAGGACTCCGCTAAGGGAGATGCGATAAAAAGAGAAGCATTAGAGCTGAGAGCTCGTTGCTTGGGAGCCAAGTGCTCGATTCGGAGGCGAGATAGGAACTGACTCCGGATCAGCGCGTCCGCGACCTCCTCGGGTCGCGAGGCGCGCGAGTCGCTGGGCCCCGGAGTGGGGACGGCGCGTGGCGGAAGAGCGGGGAGGCCGCTCGTGGAGGGGACGACCGCGTTACGCGGTGAGCCGCGCGCGTCGGCCGCGCGCTCGAGCGTGAACGCGTCTTAATTCTAGCGCACTTATATTATGTACATTTCCTTAATTCTATGTGTTTGTGGTGTGTGTATGTACATGAATGTGTCGTGTGCTTATACTTAAGACCGCATGTACGCGAACAGGGAATATGGGTGCGTAATTGCGGGTGATTCCAGGAAGTAGTTGTCGTATCGCTCCTCTGGAGATGACGTGGGTGGAGACGTCCTTGTGGGGGTGGAAGGTGGTACGCCTGACGTTACAGTATACATAGCACTCCACAATAAATAATATATCTTAACATGAAACATAGAAATGAGATGCGATATCGCGTTTTAAGAAGCATTAGAACACTATTGCTTCGATACGTAGACATCTGGAAACGCTATTTCCTAGAAAGGAAGTGTCGCATTTACATTCATTTGAAGCGTAGATAAGGAATACATAACACTTCGCAATGAATATTATATCTTATCGTGTGACAGAGAAATGAGATGCGATATCCCGTTTTAAGAAGCATTATAACTCTATTGCTTCGAACTCTATTCGCTAGACATCTGGAAACGCTACTTCCTAGGAAGGAAGTGTCGTATATACATTCTTTTGATGACAATTCGAGGAATACACGGCACGTCATAATGAATATTATATCTTATCATAAAACATAGAAATGAGGAGCGATATCTCGTTCTAAGAAGCATTAGAGCTCTATTGCTTCGACACGTAGATTTCTGCCATCGCTATTCCCTAGGAAGGAACTCTCGCATTTACATTCTGTTGATGTGAATACGAGGTATACATGACACTTCGCAATGAATATTATATCTTATCGTGAAACATAGAAATGAGATTCGATTTCTAGTTTCAAGAAGCATTAGAAATCTATTGCTTCGATACGTAGACATCTGCAAACGCTACATCCTAGCAAGGAAGTGTAGCATTTACATTCTTTTGAAGTGAATACGAAGTATACATGACACTCCGCAATGAATATTATATCTTATCATAAAACATAGAAATGAGATGCGCTATTGCGTTCTAAGAGGGATTAGAACTCTAATGCTTCGATACGTAGACATCTGCCAACGCTATTTCCTAGTGTGACATCAGGCGTAGCGCCTGCCACCCATTACATACGTCAGCAACCTCGGAACCTCCAGCATCGACCCCTGGACAGAGGCAACCTGCAATACTCGCCTGAAGTATCGGCAACCAGCAGAGTTCGCGCGCGCACGACCGCACGCACTCAGTCGTACCTGCAAGGAACGCTGTCTCGCTCGCACCTACGAGCAACCCTATCGCCCTCTCATCAGGAATTCCGCCCAACAGAGAGAAGAAGCCGCAGTCCGTCGCTGCAATGGGGTCTTTTCCAGTTCTGGGAATCTACGTTGCCTGAACCTACATACTATTTCTAGAATAAGCCTATAATACTCATAGATATAAGTACTCGACACGAATTGTAACACACCACAACACACATGTAATTCTAAGTCCTCATTCTTAAGATTAGACGCTAGATGCGCCCAGGCTATCGGCACGAGCCGCTAGCCCCACCACGAGCCGCGAGTCCCCACTCGCTGGACCGCGCACACCCTACCACGAGCGCCTGCGACCGTAGCGCCCCGCGAACCGAGGAGGTCCCAGACGCGCCTCGAGAGACACATTCGAGTCCTCGGGCTTCTAGAGTTAACATCGATCTTCCATCTCAAGCCGCCTCAATGTGGGGTCTAGGCTACGCGTTGCTATTTCCATTTAATTAGTTCTAACTTAGAATAATTTCACTTTTGTACACTGTAACTTAGAATATATTTTACTTTAGTTACTAAATCCAATCTACAAGTTCTTTTACCAGTTCTACTAGTTCCTATTCCAATAATTACTATATCTAAACATAATATACTAGTTCTTACGTTAAAACATTATTCTTAAACTACAAATTCTACGACGTGTTCCTTCCAACAATTGGGTTGCGTTTGTTCACCTTGAAGGAGTATAGAACTCAGCATTGCGACGTTGCAATAGAGCGGACTGCGGCTTATCCTTCTGAACATTGCCTGAAAGTACAGAAAAACTGGGTGAATGAAACGTGGATCCGGTTCGCGAAGAACACGACGCGCGGGTCGTAAGAATTTTATTCGTTCACTTGCTCGTGAATACCTGGGAGATACACCCCGAGTCCTCGTACCGCAGCAACCTGTCGTCATCGTTCCGGTTCAGTCACAGTTTTCCGAAATGCCGATCAACGCCGATTCGCCTGCCTCTGCAGCCAACGTCTCTGCAATATCCACAGTCTCCGCTGAATCTACTCTGCATCCAGACCGCTGTTTCCCGTTTTGCTGGAAGTTAATCAAAGTCACCGTCAACATCAACCGACCGATCGCTGTATCGATACCTACCAACGACCCTCGACGCACATTGTACATGCATATCGAGACTGAAGCCAGCGAAAGGTAAGGCTTTTCCATCATATCGCGAGTGTTTTTACCGCGTCGCGTAAGCCAAAAATATCGGGCCCGGTCGTAACGCGTTCCCGCGTACCGAAATCCGTATAAATAGGCTCGTGTCGTGAAGCCTCCGGATAAACGAAAAATTCTTTCGCCGAACGTGACACTAGCAAGGAAGTGTCGCATTTACATTCTTTTGAAGTGAATACGAGGTATACATAACACTTCAAAATGAATATTATATCTTACCATGAATTATAGGAATGAGGAGCGATATCGCTATTTAAGAAGCATTAGAACTTTATTGCTACGATACCTAGACACCTGCAAACGCTATTTCCTAGAAGGAAGTGTCGCATTTACATTCCTTTTAAGTGTAGACGAGATATACATAACCAATCGCAAAGAATATTATATCATATCATGAATCATAGAAATGAGATGCGATATCTCGTTTTAAGAAGCATTAGAACACTGTTGCTTCGATACGTAGACATCTGCCATCGCTATATCCTAGCAAGGAAGTGTCGCATTTACATTCTCTTGAAGGGAATCCGAAGTATACATGACACTCCGCAATGAATATTATATCTTATCATAAAACATAGAAATGAGATGCGATATCTCGTTTTAAGAAGCATTAGAACTCTGTTGCTTCGATACGTAGACATCTGCAGACGCTATTTCCTAGCAAGGAATTGTCGCATTTACATTTTTTGAAGTTAATACGAGGTATTCATGACACTTCGCAATGAATATTATATCTTATCATGAATCATAGAAATGAGATGCGACATTTCGTTTTACGAAGCATTAGAACTGTATTGCTTCGATACGTAGACAACTGCCACCGCTATTTCCTAGCAAGGAAGTGTCGCATTTACATTCTTTTGAAGTGAATACGGGGTATGCATAACACTGAACAATGAAAATTATACCTGATCATGAAACATAGAAACGAGAAGCGATATGGCGATTTAAGAAGCATTAGAGCTCTAATGCTTCGATAAGTAGACATCTACAGACGCTATTTCCTAGCAAGGAAGTGTCGCATTTACAATCCTTTAAAGTGAATACGAGGTATACATAACACTCCACAATGAATATTATATCTTATCATGAAACATAGAAATGAGATGCGATATGACGATTTAAGAAGCATAAGAACTCTATTGCTTCGATACGTAGACATCTGCAAACGCTACTTCCTAGCAAGGAAGTGTCGCATTTACATTAATTTGAAGTGTATGCGAGGTATACAAGACACTTCGCAATGAAAATTACGTCTTATCATGATTCACAGAATTGAGATGCGATATCGCGTTTTGAGAAGCATTAGAACTCTATAGCTACGATACGTAGACATCTGCAAACGCTATTTCCTAGCAAGGAAGTGTCGTATTTACATTCTTTGAAGTGAATACGGGGTGTACATAACACTGCACAATGAATATTATATCTTATCATGAAGCATACAAATGAGATGCGATATGGCGATTTAAGAAGCATTAGAACTCTGTTGCTTCGATACGTAGACATCTGCAGACGCTATTCCCTAGCAAGGAAGTAGTGTTGCATTTACATTCTTTTGAAGTGAATACGAGGTATACATAACACTTCACAATGAATATTATATCTTAGCATGAAGCATATAAATGGGGAGCGATTTCGCGTTTTAAGAAGCATTAGAACTCTATTGCTTCGTTACGTAGACAACTGCCACCGCTATTTCCTAGCAAGGAAGTGTCGCATTTACATTCTTTTGAAGTGAATATGGGGTATGCATAACATTGAACAATGAATATTATACCTTATCATGAAACATAGAAATGAGATGCGATATGGCGATTTAAGAAGCATTAGAACCCTAATGCTTCAATACGTAGACATCTGCAAACGCCATTTCCAAGCAAGGAAGTGTCGCATTTACATTCTTTTGAGTGAGTACGAAGTATACATGACGCTCCGCAATGAATATTATATCTTATCATAAAACATAGAAATGAGATGCGATATCTAGTTTTAAGAAGCATTAGAACTCTGTTGCTTCGATCCGTAGACATCTCCCATTGCTATTTCCTAGCGAGGAAGTGTCTCATTTACATTCTTTTGAAGTGAATTCGATGTATACGAACCAGTCCACAATGAATATTATATATTATCATGAAGGATAGAAATGAGATGCGATATCGCGATTTAAGAAGCATTAGAACTCTAATGCTTCGATACGTAGATATCTGCAAATGCAATTCCCGAGCAAGGAACTGTCGCATTTCCATTCGTTTGAAGTGTATGCGAGGTATACAAGACACTTCGCAATGAATATTATATCTTATCATAAAACATAGGATTGAGATGCGAAATCTCGTTATAAGAAGCATTAGAACTATATTGCTTCGATACGCAGACATCTGCAGACGCTATTCCCTAGCAAGGAACTGTCGCATTTACATTCTTTTGAAGTGAATACGTGGTATCCATGACACTTCGCAATTAATATTATATCTTATCATGAAACATAGAAATGTGATGCGATATGGCGATTTAAGAAGCATTAGAACCCTAATGCTTCAATACGTAGACATCTGCAAATGCCATTTCCAAGCAAGGAAGTGTCGCATTTACATTCTTTTGAGTGAGTACGAAGTATACATGACGCTCCGCAATGAATATTATATCTTATCATAAAACATAGAAATGAGATGCGATATCTAGTTTTAAGAAGCATTAGAACTCTGTTGCTTCGATCCGTAGACATCTCCCATTGCTATTTCCTAGCAGGGAAGTGTCGCATATACATTCATTTGAAGTGTATGCGAGGTATAATTGACAAATCGCAATGAATAATATATCTTATCATGAAAGATAGAAATGAGATGGGATATCGCGTTTTATGAATCATAAGAACTCTATTGCTACGATACGTAGACATCTGCAAACGCTATTTTCTAGCAAGGAAGTCTCGCAATTTTATTCTTTTGAAGTGAATACGAGGTATGCATGACAATTCGCAATGAATATTATATCTTGTCATGAAACATAGAAATGAGATGCGATATCGCGTTTTAAGAAGCATTAGAACCCTATTGCTTCGATACGTAGACATCTGCAAACGCTATTTCCTAGCAGAGAAGTGTCGCATTTTCATTCTTTCGAAGTGAATACGAGGTATACATGAACCTTCGCAGTGAATATTATATCTAATCATGAGACATAGAAATGACATGCGATATCTCGTTTTAAGAAGCATTATATCTCTATTGCTTCGATACGTAGACATCTGCAAACGCTATTTCCTAGCAAGGAAGTGTCGCATTTACATTCTTTTGATGTGAATACGAGGTATACATGACACTTCGCAATGAATATTATACCTTATCATGAAACATAGAAATGAGATGCGATATCGCGTTTTGAGAAGCATTAGAACCCTAATGCTACGATACGTAGGCATCTGCAACCGCTATTTCCTAGCAAGGAAGTGTCGCATTTACATTCATTTGAAGTGTATGCGACGTATACAAGACACTTCGCAATGAATATTATATCTTATCATGAATCATAGAAATGTGATGCGATATCGCGTTTTAAGAAGCATTAGAACTCGATTGCTTCGATACGTAGACATCTGCAAGCGCTATTTCCTAGCAATGAAGTGCCGCATTTACAATCTTTTGAAGTGTATACGAGGTATACATAACACTTCGCAATGAATATTATATCTTATCGTGAAGCATAGAAATGAGAAGCGATATCGCGTTTTAAGTAGCATTAGAACTCTATTGCTTCGATACGTAGACATCTGCAAACGCTATTTCCTAGCAAGGAACTGCAGCATTTACGTTCATTTGAAGTGTATGCGAGGTATAAGTGACACTTCGCAATGAATATTATATCTTATCATGGAACATAGAAATGAGATGCGATATCGCGTTTTGAGAAGCAATAGAACACCATTGCTACGATACGTAGACTTCTGCAAACGCTATTTCCTAGCAAGGAAGCGTCGAATTTACATTCTTTTGAAGTGAATACGAGGTATACATGACACTTCGCAAAGAATATTTTATCTTATCATGAAACTTAGGAATGAGATGCGATATCGCGTTTTAAGAAGCATTAGAACTCTATTGCTACGATACGTAGACATCTGCAAACGCTATTTCCTAGCAACGAAGTGTCGCATTTACATTCCTTTGAAGTGAATACGAGGTATACATGACACTTCGCAAAGAATATTAGAGCTTATCATGAAACAAAGTAATGCGATGCGATATCGCGTTTTAAGAAGCATTAGAATTCTATTGCTACGACACGTAGACATCTGTAAACGCTATTTCCTAGCAATGAAGTGTCGCATTTACATTCTTTTGAAGTGAAAACGAGGTATACATGACACTCCGCAATGAATATTATATCTTATCGTAAAACATAGGAAAGGGATGCGATATCGCGTTTTAAGAAGCGTTAGAACTCTATTGCTACGATACGTAGACATCTGGAAACGGTACTTCCTAGCAAGGAAGTGTCGCATTTACATTCATCTGAAGTGAATACGAGATATACATAACGCTCCACAATGAATATTATATCTTATCATGAACCAGAAATGAGGAGCGATATCGCGTTTTAAGAAGCTTTAGAACTCTACTGCTTCGATACGGAGACATCTGCAAACGCTATTTCCTAGCAAGGAAGTGCTGCATTTACATTCATTTGAAGTGTGGACGAGGAATACATAACACTTCGCAGTGAATATTATATCTTATCATGAAGCGTTGAAATGAGATGCTATATCTCGTTTTAAGAAGCATTACAACTCTATTGCTTCGATACGTAGATATCTGCAAACTCTATTTCCTAGCAAGGAAGTGTCGCATTTACATTCATTTGATGTGTATGCGAGGTACACATGACACTTCGCAATGAATATTGTATCTTATCATGAAACATAGAAATGAGATGCGATATCGCGTTTTGAGAAGCATTAGAACAACATTGCTACGATACGTAGACATCTGCAAACGCTATTTCCTGGCAACGAAGTGTCGCATTTACATTCCTTTGAAGTGAATACAAGGTATACATGACACTTCGCAAAGAATATTATATCTTATCATGAAACATAGGAAAGGGATGCGATATCGCGTTTTAAGAAGCGTTAGAACTCTATTGCTACGATACGTAGACATCTGGAAACGGTACTTCCTAGCAAGGAAGTGTCGCATTTACATTCATCTGAAGTGAATACGAGATATACATAACGCTCCACAATGAATATTATATCTTATCATGAACCAGAAATGGAATGCGATATCGTGTTTTGAGAAGCATTAGAAATCTATTGCTACGATACGTAGACATCTGTAAACGCTACTTCCTAGCAAGGAAGTGTCGCATTTATATTCATTTCAAGTGTATGAGTGGTATACATGACACTTCGCAATGAATATTATATCTTATCATGAAACATAGAAATGAGATGCGATATCTCGTTTTAAGAAGCATTAGAAATCTATTTCTTCGATAAGTAGACCTCTACAGACGCTATTTGCAAGTCCGGAAGTGTCGCATTTACATTCATTTGAAGTGAATACGAGGCATACATGACACTTCTCGATGAACATTATATCTTGTCATAAAATATAGAAATGAGAAGCGATATCTTGTTTTAAGAAGCATTAGAACTCTATTGCTTCGATACGTAGACATCTGCCAACGCTATTTCCTAGCAAGGAAGTGCCGCACTTACATTCTTTTGAAGTATAGACGAGATATACACAACACTTCGCATTGTATATTATATTTTTTCATGAAATATAGAAATGAGAAGCGATAACTCGTTTTAAGAAACAAAAGAAATCTATTGCTTCGATACGTAGATATCTGCAAACGCTATTTCCTATCAAGGAACTGTCGCATTTGTATCCATTTAAAGTGTATGCGAGGTATACATGACACTCCATAATGAATATTATATCTTATCATGAAACATAGAAATGAGATGCGATATCGCAATTACAGAAGCGTTAGAACTCTATTGCTTCGATACGTAGACATCTGGAAACGCTATTACCTAGAAAGCAAGTGTCGCATTTACAGTCTTTTGAAGTTAATACGAGGTATACATGACACTTCGCAATGAACATTATATCTTATCATGAAACATAGAAATGGGATGCGATATCGCATTTTAAGAAGCATTAGAACTCCATTTCTTCTATATGCAGACATCTGCAAACTCTATATCCTATCAAGCAAGTGTCGCATTTACATTCATTTGAAGTGTATGCGAGGTATACATGACACTTTGCAATGAATATCATATCTTATAGTGAAACATAGAAATGAGATGCTATATCGCGTTTTAAGAAGCATTAGAACTCCATTGCTTCGATACGTAGACAACTGCAAACGCTACTTCCTAGCAAGGTAGTGTTGCACTTACATTCATTTGAAGAGTATACGAGGCACACGTAATACTTCGCAATGAGTATTATATCTTATCATGAAACATAGAAATGAGATGCGATATCGCGTTTCAAGAAGCATTAGAACTCTATTTCTTCGATGCGTAGACATCTGGAAACGCTATTTCCTAGCAGGGAACTGTGGCATTTACATTCATTTGAAGTGTAGACGAGGTATGCATAACACTTCGAAATGAGTATTATATCTTATCATGAAACATGGAAATGAGATGCGATATCTCGTTTTATGAATCATTAGAACGCTATTGCTTCGATACGTAGACATCTGCAAGTGCCACTTCCTAGAGTCGAAGTGTCGCATTTACATTCTTTTGAAGTGAATACGATGTATACATGACACTTCGCAATGAATATTCTATCTTACCATGAAACATAGAAATGTGATGCGATATCTCGTTTTAAGAAGCGTTAGAACTCTTTTGCTTCGATACGTAGACATCTGCAAACGCTATTTCCTAGCAAGGAAGTGTCGCATTTACATTAATTTGAAGTGTATGCGAGATACACATGACACATCGTAATGAATATTATGTCTTATCATGAAACATGGAAATGAGATGCGATGTCGCGATTTAAGATGCATGAGAACTCTATTGCTTCGATACGTAGACATCTGCAAACGATACTTCCTAGCAAGGAAGTGTCGCACTTACATTCTTTTGGAGCGAATACGAAGTATACATGACACATCGCAATGAATATTATATCTCATCATGAAACATAGAAATGAGATGCGATATTTGGTTTAAGAAGCATTAGAACTCTACTGCTTCGATACGTAGACATCTGCCAACGCTATTTCCTAGCAAGGAAGTGTCCCATTTACATTCATTTGAAGTGAATACGAAGTATACATGACACTCCGCAATGAATATTATATCTTATCATGAAACATAGACGTGAGATGCGATATCGCGATTTAAGATGCATGGGAACTCTATTGCTTCGATACGTAGACATCTGCAAACGCTACTTCCTAGCAAGGAAGTGTCGCATTTACATTGATTTGGTGAGTATGCGAGGTATACAAGACAGTTCGCAATGAATATTATATCTTATCATGAAGCATATAAACGGGGAGTGTTTTCGCGTTCTAAGAAGCATTAGAACCCTGATGCTTCGATACGTAGACATCTGCCATCGCTATTTGCTAGGAAGGAAGTGTCGCATTTACATTCTTTTGAAGTGTATGCGAGCTATACATGACAATTCGTAATGAATATTATATCTTATAATGAAACATAGAAGTGTTATGCGATATCGCGTCTTAAGAAGCATTAGAACTCCATTCCTACGATACTTAGACATCTGCAAACGATATTTCTTAGCATGGGAGTGTCGCATTTACGTTCATTTGAATTGTATGCGAGATATACATAACACTCCACAATGAATATTATATCTTATCATGAAACGTGGAAGTGAGATGCAATATCGCGATTTTAGAAGCATTAGATCTCTCTTGCTTCGAAACGTAGACATCTGCAGACGCTATTTCCCAGGAAGGAAGTGCGGCATTTACATTCTCTTGAAGTGAATACGAGGTATATATAACACTGCACAATGAATATTATATCTTATCATGAAACATAGAAATGAGATGCGATATAGCGAATTAAGAAGTATTAGAACTCTATTGCTTCGATACATAGACATCTGCAAGCGCTATATCCTGGCAATGAAGTGTCGCAATTACATCCTTTTGAAGTGAATACGAAGTATACTTGACACTCCGCAATGAATATTGTATCTCATCATGAAACATACAAGTGAGATGCGATATCGCGATTTTAGAAACATTAGAACTCTATTGCTACGATACGTAGATATCTGCAGATGCTATTTCCTAGGAAGGAAGTGTCGCATTTATATCCTTTCGAAGTGAATACGAGGTATATATAACACTGCACAATGAATATTATATCTTATCATGAAACATAGAAATGAGATGCGATATGACGATTTAAGAAGCATTAGAACTCTATTGCTACGATACGTAGACATCTGCAGACGCTATTTCCTAGAAAGGAAGTGTCGCATTTACATTCATTTGAAGTGTATGCGAGGTACACATGACACTTCGCAATGAATATTGTATCTCATAATGAAACATTGAAATGAGATGCGATATCGCGTTTTAAGAAGCATTAGAACTCTATTGCTACGATACGTAGTCATCTGCAGACTCTATTTCCCAGCAAGGAAGTGTCGCATTTACATTCTTTTGAAGTGAGTACGAGGTATACATAACACTCCACAATGAATATTATATCTTATCATGAAACATAGAAATGAGATGCGATATAGCGAATTAAGAAGTATTAGAACTCTATTGCTTCGATACGTAGACATCTGCAAACGCCACTTCCTTGCAAGGAAGTGTCGCATTTATAATCATTTGATGTGTATGCGAGGTATACATAACAGTCCACAATGAAAATTATATCTTATCATGAAACATAGAATTGAGATGAGATATCGCGTTTTGAGAGGCATTAAAACTCTCTTGCTACTATGCGTAAACATCTGCAAACGTTATTTCCTAGCAAGGAAGTGTCGCTTTCACATTCTTTTGAAGTGAATACGAGGTATACATAACACTCCACAATGAACATTATACCTTATCATGAAACATAGAAATGGGATGCGATATCGCGTTTTAAGAAGCATTAGAACACTATTGCTACGATACGTAGACATCTGCAAACGCTATTCCCCAGCAAGGAAGTGTCGCCTTTACTTTCATTTGAGGTGAATACGAGGTATACATAACACTCCACAATGAAAATTATATCTTATCGTGAAACATAGAAATGAGGAGCGGTATCGCGTTTTAAGAAACATTAGAACACATTTGCTACGATACGTAGACATCTGCGAACGCTATTACCTAGCAAGGAAGTGTCGCATTTACATTCTTTTGAAGTGTAGGTGAGATATACATAACACTGCACAATGAATATTATATCTTATCATGAAACGTGGAAGTGAGATGCAATATCGCGATTTTAGAAGCATTAGAACTCTATTGCTTCGATACATACACATCTGCAAGCGCTATATCCTGGCAATGAAGTGTCGCAATTACATCCTTTTGAAGTGAATACGAAGTATACATGACACTCCGCAATGATTATTGTATCTCATCATGAAACATACAAGTGAGATGCGATATCGCGATTTAAGATGCATTGGAACTCTATTGCTTCGATACGTAGACATCTGCAAACGCTACCTCCTAGCAAGGAAGTGTCGCATTTACATTCGTTTGAAGTGAATACGAAATATATATGACACTCCGCAATGAATATTGTATCTTATGATAAAACATAGACATGAGATGCGATATCGCGTTCTAAGAAGGATTAGAACTCTAATGCTACGATACGTAGACATCTGCCATCGCTATTTCCAAGCAAGGAAGTGTCGCATTTACATTCTTTTGAAGTGAATACGAGGTATACATAACACTGTACAATGAATATTCTATCTTATCATGAAACATAGGAATGAGATGCGATATCGCGATCTAAGAAGCATTAGAACACTATTGCTTCAATACGTTGACATCTGCAAACGCTATTTCCCAGGAAGGAAGTGCGGCATTTACATTCTCTTGAAGTGAATACGAGGTATACATGACACCTCGTAATGAACATTATATCTTATCATGAAACATAGAAATGAACTGCGATATCTCGTTTCACGAAGCATTGGAACTCTATTGCTTCGATACGTAGATATCAGCAAACGCTATTTCCTAGCAAGGAAGTGTTGCATCTACATTCATTTGATGCGTGGACGAGGAATACATAACACTTCGCAATGAATATTATATCTTATCATGAAACATCGAAATGTGATGCGATATCGCGTTTTTAGAAGCATTGGAACTCTATTGCTGCGATACGTACACATCTGCAAACGCTATGTCCTACCAAGGAAGTGTCGCATTTACATTAATTTGAAGTGTGTAGGAGGTATACATGACACTCCACAATGAATATTATATCTTATCATGAAAGGTAGAAATGTAATGCGATATCGCGTTTTAAGAATCATTAGAACTCTATTGCTACGGATACGTAGACATCTGCAAACGCTATTTCCTAGCAAGGAAGTGTCGCATTTACATTCATATGAAGTGAATACGAGGTATACATGACACTCCGCAATGAATATTATATCTTATCGTAAAACATAGGAGTGAGATGCAATATCTCGTTTTAGGAGGCATTAGTACTCTGTTGCGTCCATACGTAGACATCTGTCATTGCTATATCCTAGCAAGGAAGTGATGCATTTACATTCATCTGAAGTGAATACGAGATATACATAACACTCCACAATGTATATCATATCTTATCATGAACCAGAAATGAGGAGCGATATCGCGTTTTAAGAAGCTTTAGAACTCTACTGCTTCGATACGGAGACATCTCCAAACGCTATTTCCTAGCAAGGAAGTGCTGCATTTACATTCATTTGAAGTGTGGACGAGGAATACATAACACTTCACAGTGAATATTATATCTTATCATGAAACGTTGAAATGAGATGCTATATCTCGTTTTAAGAAGCATTACAACTCTACTGCTTCGATACGTAGATATCTGCAAACTCTATTTCCTAGCAAGGAAGTGTTGCATTTACATTCATTTGATGTGTATGCGAGGTACACATGACACTTCGCAATGAATATTATATCTTATCATGGAACATAGAAATGAGATGCGATATCGCGTTTTGAGAAGCAATAGAACACCATTGCTACGATACGTAGACTTCTGCAAACGCTATTTCCTAGCAAGGAAGCGTCGAATTTACATTCTTTTGAAGTGAATACGAGGTATACATGACACTTCGCAAAGAATATTTTATCTTATCATGAAACTTAGGAATGAGATGCGATATCGCGTTTTAAGAAGCATTGGAACTCTATTGCTACGATACGTAGACATCTGCAAACGCTATTTCCTAGCAACGAAGTGTCGCATTTACATTCCTTTGAAGTGAGTACGAGGTATACATGACACTTCGCAAAGAATATTAGAGCTTATCATGAAACAAAGTAATGCGATGCGATATCGCGTTTTAAGAAGCATTAGAATTCTATTGCTACGACACGTAGACATCTGTAAACGCTATTTCCTAGCAATGAAGTGTCGCATTTACATTCTTTTGAAGTGAAAACGAGGTATACATGACACTCCGCAATGAATATTATATCTTATCGTAAAACATAGGAGTGAGATAGAATATCTCGTTTTAAGAGGCATTAGTACTCTGTTGCGTCCATACGTAGACATCTGCCATTGCTATATCCTAGCAAGGAAGTGTTGTATTTACATTCATCTGAAGTGAATACGAGATATACATAACACTCCACAATGAATATTATATCTTATCATGAACCAGAAATGAGGAGCGATATCGCGTTTTAAGAAGCTTTAGAACTCTACTGCTTCGATACGGAGACATCTGCAAACGCTATTTCCTAGCAAGGAAGTGCTGCATTTACATTCATTTGAAGTGTGGACGAGGAATACATAACACTTCGCAGTGAATATTATATCTTATCATGAAGCGTTGAAATGAGATGCTATATCTCGTTTTAAGAAGCACTACAACTCTATTGCTTCGATACGTAGATATCTGCAAACTCTATTTCCTAGCAAGGAATTGTCGCATTTACATTCATTTGATGTGTATGCGAGGTACACATGACACTTCGCAATGAATATTATATCTTATCATGAAACATAGAAATGAGATGCGATATCGCGTTTTGAGAAGCATTAGAACAACATTGCTACGATACGTAGACATCTGGAAACGGTACTTCCTAGCAAGGAAGTGTCGCATTGACATTCTTTGTAAGTGTTAACGAGATAAACATATCCCTCCTCAGTGAATATTATAACTTATCGTGAAACAAAGGAATGGGATGCGATATCACGTTTTGAGAAGCAGTAGAACTCCAATGCTACGATACGCAGACATCTGCAAACGCTATTCCCTAGCAAGGAAGTGTCGCATTTACATTCTTTTGAAGTGAATGCGTGGTATACATGACACTCCGCAATGAATATTTAATCTTATCATGAAACATAGAAATGAGATGCGATATCGCGATTTATAAGGCATTAGAACTCTATTGCTTCGATACGTAGACTTCTGCAAACGCTATGTCCTAGCAAGGAAGTGTCGCATTTACATTCATCTGAAGTGAATACGAGATATACATAACGCTCCACAATGAATATTATATCTTATCATGAACCAGAAATGAAATGCGATATCGTGTTATGAGAAGCATTAGAAATCTATTGCTACGATACGTAGACATCTGTAAACGCTACTTCCTAGCAAGGAAGTGTCGCATTTATATTCATTTCAAGTGTATGAGTGGTATACGTGACACTTCGCAATGAATATTATATCTTATCATGAAACATAGAAATGAGATGCGATATCTCGTTTTAAGAAGCATTAGAACTCTATTGCTTCGATAAGTAGACCTCTACAGACGCTATTTGCAAGTCCGGAAGTGTCGCATTTACATTCATTTGAAGTGAATACGAGGCATACATGACACTTCTCGATGAACATTATATCTTGTCATAAAATATAGAAATGAGAAGCGATATCTTGTTTTAAGAAGCATTAGAACTCTATTGCTTCGATACGTAGACATCTGCCAACGCTATTTCCTAGCAAGGAAGTGCCGCACTTACATTCTTTTGAAGTATAGACGAGATATACACAACACTTCGCATTGTATATTATATTTTTTCATGAAATATAGAAATGAGATGCGATAACTCGTTTTAAGAAACAAAAGAAATCCATTGCTTCGATACGTGGATATCTGCAAACGCTATTTCCTATCAAGGAACTGTCGCATTTGTATCCATTTAAAGTGTATGCGAGGTATACATGACACTCCACAATGAATATTATATCTTATCATGAAACATAGAAATGGGATGCGATATCGCGTTTTAAGAAGCATTAGAACTCCATTTCTTCTATATGCAGACATCTGCAAACTCTATATCCTATCAAGCAAGTGTCGCATTTACATTCATTTGAAGTGTATGCGAGGTATACATGACACTTTGCAATGAATATCATATCTTATAGTGAAACATAGAAATGAGATGCTATATCGCGTTTTAAGAAGCATTAGAACTCCATTGCTTCGATACGTAGACAACTGCAAACGCTACTTCCTAGCAAGGTAGTGTTGCACTTACATTCATTTGAAGAGTATACGAGGCACACGTAATACTTCGCAATGAGTATTATATCTTATCATGAAACATAGAAATGAGATGCGATATCGCGTTTCAAGAAGCATTAGAACTCTATTTCTTCGATGCGTAGACATCTGGAAACGCTATTTCCTAGCAGGGAACTGTGGCATTTACATTCATTTGAAGTGTAGACGAGGTATGCATAACACTTCGAAATGAGTATTATATCTTATCATGAAAGATGGAAATGAGATGCGATATCTCGTTTTATGAATCATTAGAACGCTATTGCTTCGATACGTAGACATCTGCAAGTGCCACTTCCTAGAGTCGAAGTGTCGCATTTACATTCTTTTGAAGTGAATACGATGTATACATGACACTTCGCAATGAATATTCTATCTTACCATGAAACATAGAAATGTGATGCGATATCTCGTTTTAAGAAGCGTTAGAACTCTTTTGCTTCGATACGTAGACATCTGCAAACGCTATTTCCTAGCAAGGAAGTGTCGCATTTACATTAATTTGAAGTTGAGACAAGGAATACATAACACTTTGCAAATCATATTATATCTTACCATGAAACATAGAAATGAGATGCGATATCGCGTTTTAAGAAGCATTAGAACTCTATTGCTACGATACGTAGACATCTGCAAACGCTATTTCCTTGCAAGGAAGTGTCGCATTTACATTCATTTGAAGTGTAGACGGGGAATACGTGATACTTCGCAAATCATATTATATCTTACCATGAAACATAGAAATGAGATGCGATATCGCGATTTAAGAAGATTTAGAACACTATTGCTTCGATACGTAGACATCTGCAAACGCTATTTCCTTGCAAGGAAGTGTCGCATTTACATTCATTGGAATCGTAGAGGAGGAATGCATAACACTTTCCAATGAATATTATATCTTATCATGAAACATAGATATGAGATGCAATATCTCGTTTTAAGAAGCATTTGAACTCTATTGCTTCGATACGTAGACATCTGCAAACGCTATTTCCCTGCAAGGAAGTGTCGCATTTACATTCATTTGAGGTGTAGACGAGGAATACATAACAGTTCGCAAATCATATTATATCTTACCATGAAACATAGAAATGAGATGCGATATCGCGTTTTAAGAAGCATTAGAAATCTATTGCTACGATACGTAGACATCTGCAAACGCTATTTCCTTGCAAGGAAGTGTCGCATTTACATTCATTTGAATCTTAGTCGAGGAATGCATAATACTTCGCTATGAATATTATATCTTATCATAAAACATAGATATGAGATGCAGTATCTCGTTTTAAGAAGCATTTAAACTCTATTGCTTCGATACGTAGACATCTGCAGACGCTATTTCCTAGCAAGGAAGTGTCGCATTTACATTCATTTGATGTGTAGACGAGGAATACATGACACTTCGCAAATCATATTACATCTTACCATGAAACATAGAAATGAGATGCGATATCGCGTTTTAAGAAGAATTAGAACACCATTGCTACGATAGGTAGACATCTGCAGACGCTATTTCCTAGCAAGGAAGTGTCGCATTTACATTCATTTGAAGTGTAGACGAGGAATACATAACACTTCGCAAATCATATTATATCTTACCATAAAACATAGAAATGAGATGCGATATCGCGTTTTAAGAAGCATCAGAAATCCATTGCTACGATACGTAGACATCTGCAAACGCTATTTCCTTGCAAGGAAGTGTCGCATTTACATTCATTTGAAGTGTAGACGAGAAATACATAACACTTCTCAAATCATATTATATCTTACCATAAGACATAGAAATGAGATGCGATATCGCGTTTTAAGAAGCATCAGAAATCCATTGCTACGATACGTAGACATCTGCAAGCGCTATTTCCTTGCAAGGAAGTGTCGCATTTACATTCATTTGAAGTGTAGACGAGGAATACATAACACTTCGCAAATCATATTATACCTTACCATGAAACATAGAAATGAGATGCGATATCGCGTTTTAAGAAGAATTAGAACACCATTGCTACGATAGGTAGACATTTGAAAACGCTATTTCCTTGCAAGGAAGTGTCGCATTTACATTCATTTGAACCGTAGACGAGAAAAAGCATAACACTTCGCAATGAATATTATATCTTATCATGAAACATAGATATGAGATGCAATATCTCGTTTTAAGAAGCATTTGAACTCTATTGCTTCGATACGTAGATATATGCAAACGCTATTTCCTTGCAAGGAAGTGTCGCATTCACATTCATTTGAAGTGTAGACGAGGTATACACAACACTTCGCAAATCATGTTATATCTTACCATGAAACATAGAAATGAGATGCGATATCGCGTTGTAAGAAGCATTAGAACTCTATTGCTTCGATACGTAGACATCTGCAAACGCTATTTCCTTGCAAGGAAGTGTCGCATTTACATTCACTTGAAGTGTAGGCGAGGAATACATAACACTTCGCAAATCATATTATATCTTACCATGAAATATAGAAAGGAGATGCGATATCGCGTTTTAAGAAGCATTAGAACACCATTGCTATGATAGGTAGACATCTGCAGACGCTATTTCCTAGCAAGGAAGTGTCGCATTTACATTCATTTGAAGTGTAGACGAGGAATACATAACACTTCGCAAATCATATTATATCTTACCATAAAACATAGAAATGAGATGCGATATCGCGTTTTAAGAAGCATCAGAAATCCATTGCTACGATACGTAGACATCTGCAAGCGCTATTTCCTTGCAAGGAAGTGTCGCATTTACATTCATTTGAAGTGTAGACGAGGAATACAAAACACTTCGCAAATCATATTATACCTTACCATGAAACATAGAAATGAGATGCGATATCGCGTTTTAAGAAGAATTAGAACACTATTGCTACGATAGGTAGACATTTGCAAACGCTATTTCCTTGCAAGGAAGTATAGCATTCACATTCATTTGAAGTGTAGACGAGGAATACATGACACTTCGCAAATCATGTTATATCTTACCATGAAACATAGAAATGAGATGCGATATCGCGTTTTAGGAAGCATTAGAAAGCTATTGCTACGTTACGTAGACATCTGCAAACGCTATTTCCTATCGAGGAAGTATCGCATTCACATTCATTTGAAGTGTAGACGAGGAATACATAACACTTCGCAAATCATATTATATCTTACCATGAATCATAGAAATGAGATGCGATATCGCGTTTTAAGTATCATAAGAACTCTATTGTTACGATACGTAGACATCTGCAAACGCTATTTCCTTGGAAGGAGGTGTCGCATTTACGTTCATTTGAATCGTAGACGAGGAATGCATAACACTTCGCAAATCATATTATATCTTACCATGAAACATAGAAATGAGATGCGATATCGCGTTTTAAGAAGCATTTGAACTCTATTTCTTCGATACGTAGACATCTGCAAACGCTATTTCCTTGCGAGGAAGTGTCGCATTTACATACTGTTGAAGTGTAGACGAGGAATACATAACACTTCGCAAATCATATTATATCTTACCATGAAATATAGAAAGGAGATGCGATATCGCGTTTTAAGAAGCATTAGAACTCTATTGCTACGATACCTAGACATCTGCAGACTCTATTTCCTAGCAAGGAAGTGTCGCATTTACTTTCATTTGAATCGTAGACGAGGAATGCATAACACTTCGCAAATCATATTATACCTTACCATGAAACATAGAAATGAGATGCGATATCGCGTTTTAAGAAGAATTAGAACACCATTGCTACGATAGGTAGACATCTGCAGACGCTATTTCCTAGCAAGGAAGTGTCGCATTTACATTCATTTGAAGTGAATACGAGGTATACATGACACTTCGCAAAGAATATTATATCTTATCATGAAACTTAGGAATGAGATGCGATATCGCGTTTTAAGAAGCATTAGAACTCTATTGCTACGATACGTAGACATCTGCAAACGCTATTTCCTAGCAACGATGTGTCGCATTTACATTCCTTTGAAGTGAATACAAGGTATACATGACACTTCGCAAAGAATATTATAGCTTATCATGAAACAAAGGAATGCGATGCGAAATCGCGTTTTAAGAAGCATTAGAATTCTATTGCTACGACACGGAGACATCTGCAAACGCTATTTCCTAGCAAGGAAGTGCTGCATTTACATTCATTTGAAGTGTAGACGAGGAATACATAACACTTCGTAAGTATATTATATCTTATCATGAGGCACAGAAATGAGATGCGATATCGCGATTTATAAGGCATTAGAACTCTATTGCTTCGATACGTAGACTTCTGCAAACGCTACATCCTGGCAAGGAAGTGTCGCATTTACATTCATCTGAAGTATATGCGAGATATACATAACACTCCACAATGAATATTATATCTTATCATGAACCAGAAATGAGGAGCGATATCGCGTTTTAAGAAGCTTTAGAACTCTATTGCTACGATACGTAGATATCTGGAAACGCTATTTCCTAGGAAGGAAGTGTCGCATTTACATTCATCTGAAGTGAATACGAGGTATGCATAACACTCCACAATGAATATTATATCTTGTCATGAAACATAGAAATGAGATGCGATATCGCGATTTATAAGGCATTAGAACTCTATTGCTTCGATACGTAGACTTTTGCAAACGCTATATCCTAGCAAGGAAGTGTCGCATTTACATTCATCTGAAGTGAATACGAGGTATACATAACACTCCACAATGAATATTATATCTTATCATGAACCAGAAATGAGGAGAAATATCGCGTTTTAAGAAGCTTTAGAACTCTACTGCTTCGATACGGAGACATCTGCAAACGCTATTTCCTAGCAAGGAAGTGCTGCATTTACATTCATTTGAAGTGTGGACGAGGAATACATAACACTTCGCAATGAATATTATATCTCATCATGAAACGTTGAAATGAGATGCGATATCTCGTTTTAAGAAGCATTAGAACTCTATTGCTTCGATACGTAGATATCTGCAAACGCTATTTACTAGCAAGGAAGTGTCGCATTTACATTCGTTTGATGTGTATGCGAGGTACACATGACACTGCGCAATGAATATTATATCTTATCGTGAAACATAGAAATGAGATGCGATATCGCGTTTGGAGAAGCATTAGAACTCTATTGCTTCGATACGTAGACATCTGCAAACGCTACTTCCTAGCAAGGATGTGTCGCATTTACATTCTTTTGAAGTGAATACGATGTATACATGACACTCCGCAATGAATATTATATCTTATCGTAAAACATAGGAGTGAGATGCAATATCTCGTTTTAAGAAGCATTAGTACTCTGTTGCGTCCATACGTAGACATCTGCCATTGCTATATCCTAGCAAGGAAGTGTTGCATTTACATTCATCTGAAGTGAATACGAGATATACATAACACTCCACAATGAATATTATATCTTATCATGAACCAGAAATGAGGAGCGATATCGCGTTTTAAGAAGCTTTAGAACTCTACTGCTTCGATACGGAGACATCTGCAAACGCTATTTCCTAGCAAGGAAGAGCTGCATTTACATTCATTTGAAGTGTGGACGAGGAATACATAACACTTCGCAGTGAATATTATATCTTATCATGACACGTTGAAATGAGATGCTATATCTCGTTTTAAAAAGCATTACAACTCTATTGCTTCGATACGTAGATATCTGCAAACTCTATTTCCTAGCAAGGAAGTGTCGCATTTACATTCATTTGATGTGTATCCGAGGTACACATGACACTTCGCAATGAATATTATATGGTATCATGAAACATAGAAATGAGATGCGATATCGCGTTTTGAGAAGCATTAGAACACCATTGCTACGATACGTAGACTTCTGCAAACGCTATTTCCTAGCAAGGAAGCGTCGAATTTACATTCTTTTGAAGTGAATACGAGGTATACATGACACTTCGCAAAGAATATTATATCTTATCATGAAACTTAGGAATGAGATGCGATATCGCGTTTTAAGAAGCATTAGAACTCTATTGCTACGATACGTAGACATCTGCAAACGCTATTTCCTAGCAACGATGTGTCGCATTTACATTCCTTTGAAGTGAATACAAGGTATACATGACACTTCGCAAAGAATATTATAGCTTATCATGAAACAAAGGAATGCGATGCGATATCGCGTTTTAAGAAGCATTAGAATTCTATTGCTACGACACGGAGACATCTGCAAACGCTATTTCCTAGCAAGGAAGTGCTGCATTTACATTCATTTGAAGTGTAGACGAGGAATACATAACACTTCGTAAGTATATTATATCTTATCATGAGGCACAGAAATGAGATGCGATATCGCGATTTATAAGGCATTAGAACTCTATTGCTTCGATACGTAGACTTCTGCAAACGCTATTTAATAGCAAGGAAGTGTCGCACTTACATCCCTTTGAAGTGAATGCGAGCTATACATAACACTGCACTATGAATATTATATCTTAGCAAGAAACATAGAAATGAGATGCGATATTGCGAATTAAGAAGCATTAGAACTCTATTGCCTCGATACGTAGACATCAGGAAACGATATTTCCTAGAAAGGAAGTGTCGCATTTACATTCATTTGAAGTGTAGACGAGGAATACATAACACTTCGCAATGAATATTATATCTTATGATGAAACGTAGAAATGAGATGCGATATCGCGGTTTGAGAAGCACCAGAGCTCTATTTCTACGATACGTAGACATCTGGAAACGTAGTTTGCTAGAAAGTAAGTGTCGCATTTATATTCATTTGAAGTGTAGACAAGATATACATAACCCTCCTCAACGAATATTGTATCTTATGATGAAACATAGAAATGAGATGCGATATCGCGTTTTAAGAAGCATTAGAACTCTATTGCTACAATACGTAGACATCTGCAAACGCTATTTCCTAGCATTGAAGTGTCGTATTTACATTCTTTTGATGTGAATACGAGGTATACATAACACTCCAAAATGAATTTTATATCTTATCATGAAACATAGAAATGAGATGCGATATCGTGTTTTGAGAAGCATTAGAAATCTATTGCTACGATACGTAGACATCTGGAAACGCTATTACCTAGAAAGCAAGTGTCGCATTCACATTCTTTTGAAGTGAATACGAAGTATACATGACAATCCGCAATGAATATTATATCTTATCCTAAAACATAGAAATGAGATGCTATATCTCGTTTTAAGAAATATTAGAACTCTATTGCTACGATACGTAGATATCTGCAAACGCTATTTCCTAGGAAGGAAGTGTCGCATTTACACTCCTTTGACGTGAATACGAGGTGTACATGGCACTTCGCAATGAATATTATATCTTCTCATGAAACATAGAAATGAGTCGCGATATCGTGTTTTAGGAAGAGTTAGAACTCTATTGCTACGATACGTAGTCATCTGCAAACAGTACTTCCTAGCAAGGAAGTTTCGCATTTACATTCTATTGATGTGAACACGAGGTATACATAACACTCCACAATGAATATTATATCTTATCATTAAACATAGAAATGAGATGCTGTATCCCGCTTTAAGATGCATCAGAATTCTATTGCTACGATACGTAGACATCTGCAAACGCTATTTCCTAGCAAGGAAGTGTCGCATTTATATTCCTTTGACGTTAATACGAGGTGTCCATGACACTCCGGAATGAATATTATATCTTCTCATGAAACATAGAAATGAGTCCCGATATCTTGTTTTAGGAAGCGTTAGAACACTATTGCTACGATACGTAGAAATCTGCAAACGCTATTTCCTAGCAAGGAAGTGTCGCATTTACTTTCATTTGAGGTGAATACGAGGTATACATAACACTCCACAATGAAAACTATATCTTATCGTGAAACATAGAAATGAGGAGCGGTATCGCGTTTTAAGAAGCATTAGAACACTTTTGCTACGATACGTAGACATCTGCGAACGCTATTCCCTAGCAAGGAAGTGTCGCATTTACATTCTTTTGAAGTGAATGCGAGGTATACATATCATTCCACAATGAATATTATATCTTATCATGAAACATAGAAATGTGATGCGATTTGGCGATTTAAGAAGCATTAGAACTCTATTGCTTCGATACGTAGACATCTGGAAACGCTAATTCCTAGCATGGAAGTCTGGCACATTCATTCAATTGAAGTGTACACGAGGTATGCGTAACACTTCGCAATGAGTATCATATCACATCATGAAACATAGAAATGAGATGTGATATCACGTTTTAAGAAGCATCAGAACTCTATTACTACGATACGTAGACATCTGCAAACGCTATTTCCTAGGAAGAATGTGTCGCATTTACATTCTTTGGAAGTGAATACGAAGTATGCATGACACTCCGCAATGAATATTATATCTTATCATAAAACGTAGAAGTGAGATGCTATATCGCGTCTTAAGAAGCATTAGAACCCTATTGCTTCGATACGCAGACATCTGCAAACGCTATTTCCTAGCAAGGAAGTGTCGCATTTACATTCCTTTGACGTGAATACGAGGTGCACATGACACTTCGCAATGAAAATTGTATCTTCTCGTGAAACATAGAAATGAGTCGCGATATCTTGTTTTAGGAAGCGTCAGAACTCTATTGCTACGATACGTAGACATCTGCAAACGCTATTTCCTAACAATGGAGTGTCGCATTTGCATTCGTTTGAAGTGTATGCGAGGTATAAGTGACACTTCGCATTGAATATTATATCCTATCATGAAACATAGAAATGTGATGCGATATCTTGTTATAAGAAGCTTTAGAACTCTATAGCTACGATACGTAGAGTTCTGCAAACGCTATTTCCAAGGAAGGAAGTGTTGCATTTACATTCTTTTGAAGTGAGGACGAGGTATACATGACACGTCGCAATGAATATTATACCATATCATGAAACATAGAAATGTGTTGCGATACAGCGTTATGAGAAGCACTTGAACTCTAATTCTACGTTTCGATGACATCTGCAAACGCTATTTCCTAGCAAGGAAGTGTCGCTTTTACATTCATTTGAAGTGTATGCGAGGTATACATGACACTTCGCAATGAATACTATATCTTATCATGAAACATAGAAATGAGATGCGATATGCGTTTTAAGAAGAATTAGAACTCTATTACTACGATACGTAGATATCTGCAGACGCTATTTCCTAGGAAGGAAGTGTCGTATTTACATTCTTTTGAAGTGAATACGAGGCATACGTGACACTTCGCAATGAATACTATAGCTTATCATGGAACATAGAAATGAGATGCGACATCGCGTTTTATGAAGCATTAGAACTAAATTGCTACGATACGTAGACATCTGCAAACGCTACTTTCTAGGAAGGAAGTGTCGCACTTACATTCTTTTGAAGTGAATACGAGGCATACGTGACACTCCACAATGAATATTATATCTTGTCATGAAACATAGAAATGTGATGCGATATCGCGTTTTAAGCAGCATTAGAACTCTACTTCTTCGATACGTAGACATCTGGAAACGCTATTTCCTAGAAAGGATATGTCGCATTTACATTCATTTGATTTGCATGCGAGGTATACACAACACTCCACAATGAATATTATATCTTATGATGAAACACAGGAACGAGATGCGATATCGCGATTTAAGAAGTATTAGAATTCTATTGCTACGATACGTAGACATCTGAAATCGCTATCTAATAGCAAGGAAGTGTTGCACTTACATTCTTTTGAAGTGAATACGAGGGATACATAACACTGCACAGTGAATATTATATCATATTATGAGACATAGAAATGTGATGCGATATCGCTTTCTAAGAAGCGTTAGAACGCTATTGCTACGATACGTAGACATCTGCAAACGCTATTTCCTAGCATGGAAGTGTCGCATTTACATTCTTTCGAAGTGAATACGAGGTATACATAACACTGCACAGTGAATATTATATCTTATTATGAGACATAGAAATTAGATGCGTTTCGCGATATAAGAAGCATTGGAACTCAGTTGCTTCGATACGTAGACATCTGCAAACGCTACTGCCAATCAAGGAAGTGCAGCATTTACATTCATTTGAAGTGAATACGAGGTATTCATGACACTTCGCAATGAATATTATATCTTATCTTGAAACGTAGAAATGAGATGCGATATCGCGTTTTAAGAAGAATTAGAACTCTATTGCTTCGGTACGTAGACATCTGGAAACGCTATTTCCTAGCAACGAAGTCTTGCATTTACATTCTTTTGAAGTATAGACAAGGAATACATAACACATCGCAACGAATATTATATCTTATCATCAAACATAGAAATGAGATGCGATATCGCGGTAGAAGTAGCATTAGAACTCTAATGCTTCGATACGTAGACATCTGCAGACGGTTCTTCCTAGCAAGGAATTGTCGCATTTACATTAGTTTGAAGTGAATACGAGGTATACGTGACACTTCGGAATGAATATTATATCTTAACATGAAACATAGAAATGAGATGCGATATCGCAATTTAAGAAGCATTAGAACACTATTGCTTCGATACGTAGACATCTGCAAACGCTATTTCCTAGCAAGCAAGTGACGCATTATCATTCATTTGAAGTGTAGACGAGGAATACATAACACTTCGTAAGTATATTATATCTTATCATGAGGCACAGAAATGAGATGCGATATCGCGATTTATAAGGCATTAGAACTCTATTGCTTCGATACGTAGACTTCTGCAAACGCTACATCCTGGCAAGGAAGTGTCGCATTTACATTCATCTGAAGTATATACGAGATATACATAACACTCCACAATGAATATTATATCTTATCATGAACCAGAAATGAGGAGCGATATCGCGTTTTAAGAAGCTTTAGAACTCTATTGCTACGATACGTAGATATCTGGAAACGCTATTTCCTAGCAAGGAAGTGACGCAATTACATTCATTTGAAGTGTGTGCGAGGTATACATGACACTTCGCAATGAATACTATATCTTATCATGAAACATAGAAATGAGATGCGATATGCGTTTTAAGAAGAATTAGAACTCCATTACTACGATACGTAGATATCTGCAGACGCTATTTCCTAGGAAGGAAGTGTCGTATTTACATTCTTTTGAAGTGAATACGAGGCATACGTGACACTTCGCAATGAATACTATAGCTTATCATGGAACATAGAAATGAGATGCGACATAGCGTTTTATGAAGCATTAGAACTAAATTGCTACGATACGTAGACATCTGCAAACGCTACTTCCTAGCAAGGAAGTGTCGCACTTGCATTCTTTTGAAGTGAATACGAGGCATACGTGACACTCCACAATGAATATTATATCTTGTCATGAAACATAGAAATGTGATGCGATATCGCGTTTTAAGAAGCATTAGAACTCTACTTCTTCGATACGTAGACATCTGGAAACGCTATTTCCTAGAAAGGATATGTCGCATTTACATTCATTTGATTTGCATGCGAGGTATACACAACACTCCACAATGAATATTATATCTTATGATGAAACACAGGAACGAGATGCGATATCGCGATTTAAGAAGTATTAGAATTCTATTGCTACGATACGTAGACATCTGCAATCGCTATCTAATAGCAAGGAAGTGTTGCACTTACATTCTTTTGAAGTGAATACGAGGGATACATAACACTGCACAGTGAATATTATATCATATTATGAGACATAGAAATGAGATGCGATATCGCTTTCTAAGAAGCGTTAGAACGCTATTGCTACGATACGTAGACATCTGCAAACGCTATTTCCTAGCATGGAAGTGTCGCATTTACATTCTTTCGAAGTGAATACGAGGTATACATAACACTGCACAGTGAATATTATATCTTATTATGAGACATAGAAATTAGATGCGTTTCGCGATTTAAGAAGCATTGGAACTCAGTTGCTTCGATACGTAGACATCTGCAAACGCTACTGCCAATCAAGGAAGTGCAGCATTTACATTCATTTGAAGTGAATACGAGGTATTCATGACACTTCGCAATGAATATTATATCTTATCATGAAACATAGAAATGAGATGCGGTATCGCGTTCCAAGAAGCATTAGAACCCTATTGCTCCGATAAGTAGACATCTGCAAACGCTACTTCCTAGCAATGAAGTGCCGCATTTACATTCTCTTGAAGTGAATACGTGGTATACATGACACTTCGCAATGAATATTATATCTTATCATGAAACATAGAAATGAGATGCGATATCGCGAATTAAGAATCGTTAGAACTCTATTGCTACGATACGTAGACGTTTGCAAACGCTATTTCCTAGCAAGGAAGTGTCGCATTTACATTCACTTGAAGTGTAGACGAGGTATACATGACACTTGGCAATGACTATTATATCCTATCATGAAACATAGAAATGAGATACGATATCGCGTTTTAAGAAGCATTAAAACTCTATTGCTTCGATACGTAGACATCTGGAAACGCTATTTCTAAGCAAGGAAGTGTCGCCTTTACATTCTTATTAAGTGTAGACGAGATATACATAATCATTCGCAATGAATATTATATCTTATCATGAAACATAGAAATGAGATGCGATATCGCGATTTAAGCAGCATTAGAACTCTATTGCCTCGATACGTACACGTCTGCCATCGCTATTTCCTAGCAAGGAAGTGTCGCATTTACATTCATTTGAAGTGTATGCGAGGTATACATAACACTCCACATTGAATGTTATATCTTATCATGAAACATAGAAATGAGATGCGATATCGCGATTTAAAAGGCATTAGAAATCTATTGCTACTATACGTAGACATCTGCAAACGCTATTTCCTAGCAAGGAAGTGTCGCATTTACTTTCTTCTGAAGTATACATGTCACTTCGCATTGAATATTATATCTTATCATGAAACATAGATATGAGATGTGATATCGCGATTTAAGGTGGATTAGAAGACTATTGCATCGATACGTAGACATCTGCAAACGCTACTTCCTAAGAAGGATGTGTCGCATTTACATTCTTCTGAAGTGAATACGAGGAATACATAACAATTCGCAATGAATATTATATCTTATCATGAAACATAGAAATGAGATGCGATATCGCGAATTAAGAATCGTTAGAACTCTATTGCTACGATACGTAGACGTTTGCAAACGCTATTTAATAGCAAGGAAGTGTCGCATTTACATTCATTTGGAGTGTATGCGAGATATACATAACACTGCACAATGAATATTATATCTTATCATGAAACGTAGAAATGAGATGCGATATTGCGTTTTAAGAAGCGTTAGAAATCTATTGCTTCGAAAAGTAGACATCTGGAAACGTAATTTCCTAGAAACGAAGAGTCGCATTTACATTCTTTTGAAGTGAATACGAGGTATACATAACACTCCACAATGAATATTATATCTTATCTTGAAACGTAGAAATGAGATGCGATATCGCGTTTTAAGAAGAATTAGAACTCTATTGCTTCGGTACGTAGACATCTGGAAATGCTATTTCCTAGCAACGAAGTCTTGCATTTACATTCTTTTGAAGTGTAGACAAGGAATACATAACACATCGCAACGAATATTATATCTTATCATCAAACATAGAAATGAGATGCGATATCGCGATAGAAGTAGCATTAGAACTCTAACGCTTCGATACGTAGACATCTGCAGACGGTTCTTCCTAGCAAGCAAGTGACGCATTATCATTCTTTTGAAGTGTATACGTGGCATACATGACACTTCATAATGAATATTTTACCTTATCATGAAACATAGAAATGAGATGCGATATGGAGATTTAAGAAGCAGTAGATCTCTATTGCTTCGATACGTAGACATCTGCCAACGCTATTTCCTAGCAAGGAAGTGTAGCATTTACATTCTTTTGAAGTGAATACGAGGTATACATGACACTTGGCAATTAATATTGTATCGTATCATGAAACATAGAAATGAGATGCGATATCGCGTTTTAAGAAGAATTAGAACTCTATTGCTACGATACGTAGAATCTGCAAACGCTATTTCCTAGCAAGGAAGCATCGCATTTATATTCTTTTGAAGTGTATGCGAGATATACAAGACACTACGCAATGAATATTATATCTTACCATGAAACATAGAAATGAGATGCGATATGGCGATTTAAGAAGCATAAGAACCCTATTGCTTCGATACGTAGACATCTCCATCGCTATTTCCTAGCAAGGAAGTGTCGCATTTACATTCATTTGAAGTGTATTTGAGGTATACATGTCACTACGCAATGAATATTGTATAATATCATGAAATATAGAAATGAGATGCGATATCGCGTTATAAGAGGCATTGGAACTCTAATGCTACGGTACGTAGACATCTGCACACGCTATTTCCTAGCAAGGATGTGTCGCATTTACATTCATTTGAAGTGTATGCGAGGAATACATGACACTTCGCAATGAATGTTATATCTTATTATGAAACATAGAAATGAGATGCGATATCGCGTTTTAAGAAGCATTAGAATTCTACGGCTTCGATACGTATACATCTGCAAACGCTATATCCTAGCAAGCAAGTGTCACATTTACATTCTTTTGAAGTGAATACGAGTTAAACATGACACTTCGCATTGAATATTATACCTTATCACGAAACATAGAAATGAGATGCGATATCGCGACTTAAGAGGCATTAGAAATCCATTGCTTCGATACGGAGATATCTGAAAACGCTATTCCCTAGCAAGGAAGCTTCGCCTTTACATTCTTATGAAGTGAATACGAGGTAAGCATAACACTCCACAATGAATATTATATCTTATCACGGAACATAGAAATGAGATGCGATATCGCGACTCAAGGAGCATCAGAACTCTATAGCTACGATACGTAGACATCTGCAATGGGTATTTCCTAGCAACGAAGTGTCGCCTTTACATTCCTCTGAAGAGAATACGAGGAACACATGACACTTCGCACTGATTATTATATCTTATCATGAAACATAGAAATTTGATGCCATATCGCGTTTTAAGAAGCATTAGAACTCTATTACTGCGGTACATAGACATCTGCAAACGCTATTTAATAGGAAGGAAGAGTCGCATTTACATTCTTTTGATGTAAGAACGAGGTATACATGACACTTCGCAATGAATATTATACCTTATCATGGAACATGGAAATGAGATGCGATATGGCGATTTAAGAAGCATTAGAACCCTATTGCTTCGATACGTAGACATCTGCCATCGCTATATCGTAGCAAGGATGTTTCGCATTTACATTCATTTGAAGTGTATGCGAGGTATACATGACACTTCGCAATGAATATTATATCTTATCATGGAACATAGAAATGAGATGCGATATCGCGTTTTAATAACCATTAGAGATCTATTGCAACGATAGGTAGACATCTGCAGACGCTATTTCCTAACAATGATGTGTCGCATTTACATTCTTTTGACGTGAATTCGTGGTATACATAACACTCCACAATGAATATCACATCTTATCATGAGACATAGAAGTGAGATGCGATATCGCGTTTTAAGAAGCAGTAGAACTCTATTGCTATGATACGTGGACATCTCCAAACGCTACTTCCTAGCAATAAAGTGTCGCATTTACATTCTTTTGAAGTGAATACGAGTTATACATGACACTTCGCATTGAATATTATACCTTATCATGGAACATAGAAATGAAATTCGATATCGCTATATAAGAAGCATTGGAACGCTATTGCTACGATACGTAGACATCTGCAGACGCTATTTCCTAGCTAGGAAGTGTCGCATTTACATGCATGTGAAGTGTATGCGAGATATACATAATACTTCGCAATGAATATTACATCTAATCATGAAACATAGAAGTTTGACACGATGTCGCGTTTTAAGAAGAATTAGAACTCTATTACTGCGGTACGTAGACATCTGCAAACGCTATTTCCTTGCATCGAAGTGTCGCATTTACATTCATTTGAAGTCAATGCAAGGTATACATGTCACTCCACAATGAATATTATATCTTATCATGAAACATAGAAATGAGATGCGATATCGCGTTTTAAGAAGCATTAGAACTCTATTACTGCGGTAAGTAGACATCTGCAAACGCTATTTCCTAGCATGTAAGTGTCGCATTTACATTCATTTGAAGTGAATGCAAGGTATACATATCACTCCACAATGAATATTATATCTTATCATGAAACGTAGGAATGAGATGCGATTTCGCGATTTATGAAGCATTAGAACTCTATTGCTACGATACGTAAACATCTGCAACCGCTACTTCCTAGCAAGGAAGTGTCGCATTTACATTCTTTTGAAGTGAATACGATGTATACATAACACTCCACAATGAATATTATATCTTATCATGAAACACAGAAACGAGATCCGATATGACTGTTTAAGAAGATTTAGAATTCTATAGCTTCGATACGTAGATATCTGCAACCGCTATTTCCTAGCAAGGAAGTGTCACATTTACATTCTTTTGAAGTGAATACGAGGTATACACAACACTGTACAATGAATATTGTATCTTATCATGAAACATAGAAATGAGATGCGATATGGCGATTTTGGAAGCATTAGAACTCTATTACTGCGGTAAGTAGACATCTGCAAACGCTATTTCCTAGCAAGGAAGTGTCGCATTTACATTCTTTTGAAGTGAATACGATGTATACATAACACTCCACAATGAATATTATATCTTATCATGAAACACAGGAACGAGATCCGATATGACTGTTTAAGAAGATTTAGAATTCTATAGCTTCGATACGTAGATATCTGCAAACGCTATTTCCTAGCAAGGAAGTGTCACATTTACATTCTTTTGAAGTGAATACGAGGTATACACAACACTGTACAATGAATATTGTATCTTATCATGAAACATAGAAATGAGATGCGATATGGCGATTTTGGAAGCATTAGAACTCTATTACTGCGGTAAGTAGACATCTGCAAACGCTATTTCCTAGGAAGGAAGTGTCGCATTTATATTCTTTTGAAGTGAATACGAGGTATACATATCACTGCGCATAGAATATTATGTCTTATCACGGAACATAGAAATGAGATGCGATATCGCGATTTAAGAAGCATTAGAACTCTACTGCTTCGATACGTAGTCATCTGCAAGCGCTATTTCCTAGCAGGGAAGTGTCGCATTTACATTCTTTTGAAGTGAATACGAGCTATACATGACACTTCGCAATGAATATTATATCTTATCATGAAACATAGGAATGAGATGCGATATCGCGTTTTAAGAAGCACTAGAACTCTATTGTTGAGATACGTAGATATCTGCAAACGCTATTTCTTAGCTAGGAAGTGTCACTATTACATTCTTTTGAAGTGAATACGAGGTATACATAACACTCAAGGATGAATATTCTACCTTATCACGAAACATAGAAATGAGATGCGATATCGCGTTTTAAGAAGCATTAGAACTATATTGCTGCGATACGTAGACATCTCTTAAACGCTATTTCCCAGTAAGGAACTGTCGCATTTACATTCATTTGAAGTGAATACTAGATATGCATGGCACTTTGCAATGAATATTATATCTTATCATGAAGCATGGAAGTGAGGTGCGACATCGCGTTTAAAGAAGCATTAGAACTCCATTGTTTCGATACGGAGACATCTGCAAACGCTATTTCCTGGCAAAGATGTGTCGCATTTACATTCTTTTTAAGTGAATACGAAGTCTACATGACACTTCGCAATTAATATTATATCTTATCATGAAACATAGAAATGAAATGCGGTATCCCGTTTTAAGAAGCATTAGAGCACTATTGCTTCGATACGTAGACATCTGCAAACGCTATTTAATAGGAAGGAAGTGTCGCATTTACATTCTTTTGAGGTGAATACGAAGTAGACATAACACTCCACGATGAATATTATATCTTATCACGAAACATAGAAATAAGATGCGATATCGTGTTTGACGAAGCATTAGAACCCTATTGCTACGATACGTAGACATCTGAAAACGCTTCTTCCTAGCATGGAAGTATCGCATTTACATTCTTTTGAAGTGTATGCGAAGTATACATAACACTGCACGATGTATAGTATATCTTATCATAAACATAGAAATGAGATGCGGCATCGACCGTTGAGAAGCATGAGAACTCTATGGCTTCGATACGTAGACATCTGGAAACGCTATTTCCTAGAAAGGAAGTGTCGCATTTAGATTCATTTGAAGTGTAGACGAGGAATACATAACACTTCGCAATGAATATTATCTCTTATCATGAGACATAGGAATGAGATGCGACATTGCGATTCAAAAAGCATTAAAACTCTATTGCTACGATATGCAGACATCTGCAAACGCTACTTCCTAGCAAGGATGTGTCGCATATGGATTCGTTTGAAGTGAATACGAGGTATACATAACACTCCACAATGAATATTATACCTGGACATGAAACATAGAAATGAAATGCGATATCGCGATTTACGAAGCATTAGAACACTATTCCTTCGATACGGAGAAATCTGCAAACGCTATTTCCTGGCAAGGAAGTGTCGCATTTACATTCATTTCAAGTGTATGCGAGGTATAAGTGACATTTCGCAATGAATATTATATCTTATCATGAAACAGAAATGAAATGCGATATTGCATTTTAAGAAGCATTAGAAATCTATTGCTTCGTTACGTAGACATCTGCGAACGCTATTTCCTAGGAACGAAGTGTCGCATTTACATTCATTTGCAGTGTACGCAAGGTATAAGTGACACTTCGCAATGAATATTATATCTTATGAAACACAGAAATGAGATGCGAAATCGCGATTTAAAAAGCACTAGAACTCTATTGCTACGATACGTAGACATCTGCTATCGCTATTTCCTAGCAAGGAAGTGTCGCCATTACATTCCTTTGAAGGAAATAGCAGGTATACATGACACTTCGCACTGAATATTAATACTTATCACGAAACATAGAAATGAAATGCGACATCTCGTTTTAAGAAGCATTAGAACTCTATTGCTTCGATACGTGGACATCCGCAAACGCTACTTCCTAGCAAGGAAGTGTCGCATTTACAATCATTTGAAAGAAATACGGGGTATATACGACACTCCGCAATGAATATTATATCTTACCGTGAATGATAGAAATGCGATGCGATATCTCGTTTAGAGAAGCCTTAGAACTCTGTTGCTTCGATACAGTTACATTCATTTGAAGTGTATGCGAGGTATACATAACATTGCACAATGAATATTATATCTTATCATAAAACATAGAAATAAGAAGCGATATCGCGTTTTAAGAAGCATTAGAAATCTGTTGCTACGATACGTAGACATATGCAGACCCCATTTCCTAGCAAGGAAGTGTCGCATTTACAATCTTCTGAACTGAATACGAGGTATACTTAACACTCCACAATGAATATTGTATCATATCATGAAACCAAGAAATTAGGATCGATTTCGCGTTTTCCGAAGCATTAGAACTCCATTGCTACGATACGTAGACATCTGCAGACGCTATTTCCTAGCAAGGAAGTGTCGCATTTACATTTTTTTGAAGTGAATACGTGGTATACATAACACTCCACAATGGATATTATATCTTATCACGGAACATAGAAATGAGATGCGATATCGCGATTTAGGAAGCATTAGAACTCTATTGCTTCGATACATAGATATCTGCAGACGCTATTTCCTAGCAAGGAAGCGTCGCATTTACATTACTTTGAAGTGAATTCCAGGTATACATGACATTTCGCTATGAATATTATCTCTTATCATGAATCATATAAATGAGATGCGATATAGCGTTTTGAGAAGCATTAGAACTCTATTGCTACGATATGTAGACATCTGCAAACGTTATTTTCTAGCATGGAAGTGTCGCATTTACATTCCTTTAAAGTGAATACGAGGTACACATGACACTTCGCAATGAATATTATATCTTATCGTGAAACAGAAGTGAGATGCGACATCTCGTTTTAAGAAGCATTAGAACTCTATTGCTTCGATACGGAGACATCTGCAAACGCTATTTCGTAGCAATTAAGTGTAGCATTTACATTCATTTGAAGTGTATGCGAGGTAGAAGTGACACTTCGCAATGATTATTTTATCTTACAATGAAACATAGAAGTGAGATGCGATATCGCGTTTTAAGAAGCATTAGAACTCCATTGCTACGATACGTAGACATCTGGAAACGCTTTTTCCTAGCAAGGAAGTGTCGCATTTACATTCTTTTGAAGTGAATTCGCGGTGTACATGACACTTCGCATTGAATATTATATCTTATCATGAAACATAGTCATGGGATGCGATATCGCGTTTCAAGAAGCATTAGAACACTATTTCTGCGATACATAGACATCTGCAAACGCTATTTCCTAGCAATGGAGCGTCGCATTTACATTCATTTGAAGTGTATGCGAGGTATAAGTGACACTTCGCAATGATTATTTTATCTTACCTTGAAACATAGAAATGAGATGCGATATTGCGTTTTACGAAACATAAGATCTCTATTGCTACGATACGTAGGCTTCTGCAAAAGCTATTTCCTAGCATGGAAGTGTCGCATTTACATTCCTTTGAAGTGAATTCAGGGTATAAGTGACACTTCGCAATGATTATTTTATCTTACAATGAAACATAGAAGTAAGATGCGATATCGCGTTTTAAGAAGCATTAGAACTCTATTGCTACGATACGTAGACATCTGGAAACGCTTTTTCCTAGCAAGGAAGTGTCGCATTTACATTCATTTGAAGTGTGTGCGAGGTATACATGACATATCGCAATGAATATTATATCTTATCATGAAACATAGAAGTGAGATGCGATATCGCGTTTTGAGAAGCATTAGAACTCTAATGATACGATACGTAGACATCTGCAAACGCTATTTCCTAGCAAGGAAGTGTCGCATTTTCATTCATTTGAAGTGTATGCGAGGTATACATGACACATCGCAATGAATATTATATCTTATCGTGAAACATAGACATGAGATGCGATTACTCGCATTAGGAAGCATAGGAACTCTATTGTTTCTATACGTAGACATCAGGAAACGCTATTTCTTAGCAAGGAAGTGTCGCATTTACATTCTTTTGAAGTGAATACGAGGTATACATGACACTCCACAATGAGTATTATATCTAATCATTAGAAATCTATTGTTGCGATACGTAGACATCTGGAAACGCTATTTCTTAGCTACGGTGTGTCGCTATTACATACTTTTGAAGTGAATACGAGGTATACATAACACTCCACGACGAATATTGTACCTTATCACGGAACATAGAAATGAAATGAGATATCGCGATTTAAGAAGCATTAGAACCCTATTGTTTCCATACGATGACATCTGCAAACGCTATTTCCTAGAAAGGAAGTATCGCATTTACATTCTTTTGAAGTGAACACGAGGTATACCTAAGACTCCACAATGAATATTATATCTTATCATGAAACATAGAAATGAGAAACGCTATGGCGTTTTAAGAAGCGGTAGAACTCTATTGCTACGATACGTAGACATCTGGAAACGCTATATTCTAGCATGGAAGTGTCGCATTTACATTCTTTTGAAGTGAATACGAGGTATACATAACACTTCACAATGAATATTATATCTTATCATGAAACATAGAAGTGAGATGCGATATGGCGATTTAACAAGCATTATAACTCTATTGCTTCGATACGTAGACATCTGCGAACGCTATTTCCTAGCAAGGAAGTGTCGCACTTACATTCATTTGAAGTGTGGACGAGATATACATAACACTGCACAATGAATATTATATCTTATCGTGAAACGTAGAATTGAGGTGCGATAACGAGATTTAAGAAGCATTGGAACACTATTGCTTCGATGCGTAGACATCTGCAAACCCTACTTCCTAGCAAGGATGTGTCGCATTTACATTCTTTTGAAGTGAATACGAAGTATACATGGCACTACGCAATGAATATTATATCTTATCATGAAACATAGAAATGAGATGCGATATGGCGATTTATGAAGCATTAGAACTCTATTGCTTCGATACGTAGACATCTGGAAACGTAATTTCCTAGAAAGGAAGTGTCGCACTTACATTCAATTGAAGTGCAGACGAGGAACACATAACACTTCGCAATGAATATTATATCTTATCATAAGACATAGAAATGAGATGCGATATTTCGTTTTGAGAAGCATTAGAACTCTATTGCTACGATGCGTAGACATCTGCAAACGCTATTTCCTAGCAAGGAAGTGTCGCATTTACGTTCATGTGAAGTGTGCACGAGGAATACATGACACTTCGCAATGAATATATCTTATCATGAAACATAGAAATGAAATGCGATATCGCGCTTTAAGATGCTAGAGAATTCTATTGCTTCGATACGTAGACATCTGGAAACGTAATTTCCTAGAAAGGAAGTGTCGCATTTACATTCAATTGAAGCGCAGACGAGGAACACATGACACTTCGCAATGAATATTATATCTTATCATAAGACATAGAAATGTGATGCGATATCACGTTTTAAGGTGCACTAGAACTCTATTGCTTCGATACGTAGACATCTGCAACGCTATTTCGCAGCAAGGAACTGTCGCATTTACACTCATTTGAAGTGTATGCGAGGTATACATGACAATTCGCAATGAATACTATATCTTATCATGATACATAGAAATGAGATGCAGTATCCCGTTTTAAGAAGCATTAGACCTCTATTCTTTCGATACGTAGACATGTGTAAACGCTATTTCATAGCAAAGAAGTGTCGCATTTACACTCTTTTGAAGTGACTACGAAGTATACATGACACTTCGCAATGAATATTATATCTCAACATGATACATACGAATGAGATGCGATATTGCGTTTTAAGGAGCATTAGAACACTATTTCTGCGATACGTAGACATCTGCAAACGCTATTTCCTAGCAATGAAGTGTCGCATTTACATTCTTTTGAAGTGAATACAAGGTATACATGATACTTCGCAATGAATATTATATCTTATCATGAAACATAGAAACGAGATGCGACATCTCGTTTTCAGAAGCATTAGAACTCTATTGGTTCGATACGTAGACATCTGGAAACGCTATTTCCTAGCAAGGAAGCGTCGCATATACATTCTTTTGAAGCGAATACGAGGTATAAGTGACACATCACAATGATTATTTTATCTTACCATGAAACATATAAATGAATTGCGATATCGCGTATTACGAAACATTAGAACTCTATTGCTTCGATACGGAGACATCTGCAAACACTTTTTCTAGCAAGGAAGTGTCGCATTTACATTCATTTGAAGTGAATACGAGCTATACATAACACTCCAGAATGAATATTATATCTTATCATGAAACATAGAAATGAGGAGCGATATCGCGTTTTAAGAAGCATTAGAAATCTATTTCTTCGATACGTAGATATCTGCAGACGCTATTTCCTAGCAAGGAAGTGTCGTATTTACATTCTTTTGAAGTGAATACGAGGTATACATAACACTCCACAATGAATATTATATCTTATCATGAAACGTAGAATTGATGTGCGATATCGCGATTTAAGAAGCATTGGAACACTATTGCTTCGATACGTAGACATCTGCCATCGCTATATCCTAGCAAGGAAGTGTCGCAGTTACATTCATTTGAAGTGTATGCGAGGTATACATAACACTGCACAATGAATATTATATCTTGACATGAAACATCGAAATTAGATGCGATGTCTAGATTTATGAAGCATTAGGACTCTATTGCTTCGATACGTAGACATCTGCAAACGCTACTTCCTAGCAAGGAAGCGTCGCATTTATATTCTTTTGAAGTGAATACGAGGTATACATAACACTCCACAAAGAATATTATATATTATCATGAAACATAAAAATGAGATGCGATATGGCGATTTAAGAAGCATTAGAACCCTATTGCTTCGACACGTAGACATCTGCTATCGCTATATCCTAGGAAGGAAGTGTCGTATTTACATTCATTTGAAGTGTATGTGAGGCATACATGTCACTTCGCAATGAATATTATATCTTATCATGAAATATAGAAATAAGATACGATATCGCGATTTAAGAAGCACTAGAACCCTATTGCTACAATACGTAGATATTTACAGACGCTATTTCCTGGCAAGGAAGTGTCGCATTTACATTCAGTTGAAGTGTATGCGAGGTATACATAACACTGCACAATGAATATTATATCAAATCATGAAACACAGAAATGAGATGCGATATCTCGTTTTAAGAAGCATTAGAACTTTATTGTTTCGATACGTAAACATCTGGAAACTCTATTCCCTGGAAATTAAGTGTTGCATTTACATTCATTTGAAGTGTAAACGAAGAATACATAACACTTCGCAATGAATATTATATCTTATCATGAGACATAGGAATGAGATGCGATATCGCGTTTTAAGATGCATTAGAACTATATTGCTTCGATACGTAAACATCTGGAAACGCTATTTCCTAGAAAGGAAGTGTCGCATTTACATTCATTTGAAGTGTAGACGAGGAATACATAACACTTCGCAATGAATATTATATCTTATCATGAGACATAGGAATGAGATGCGATATCGCGTTTTAAGATGCATTAGAACTATACTGCTTCGATACGTAGTCATCTGCAAACGCTATTTCCTAGCAAGTAAGTGTCGCATATACATTCATTTGAAGCGTATGCGAGGTATAAGTGACACTTCGCAATGAATATTATATCTCATCACGAAACTTAGAAATGTGATGCGATTTCGCGTTTCTAAGAGCATTAGAACTCTATTGCTTCGATACGTAGACATCTGGAAACGTAATTTCCTAGAAAGGAAGTGCCGCACTTACATTCAATTGAAGTGCAGACGTGGAACACATAACACTTCGCAATGAATATTATATCTTATCATAAGACATAGAAATGAGATGCGATATCTCGTTTTGAGAAGCATTAGAACTCTATTGCTACGATGCGTAGACATCTGCAAACGCTATTTCCTTGCAAGGAAGTGTCGCATTTACGTTCATGTGAAGTGTGCACGAGGAATACATAACACTTCGCAATGAATATTATATCTTATCATGAGACATAGAAACGAGATGCGATATCGCGTTTTAAGACGCATTAGAACTCTATTGCTTCGATACGTAAACATCTGGAAACGCTATTTCCTAGAAAGGAAGTGTCGCATTTACATTCATTTGAAGTGTAGACGAGGAATACATAACACTTCGCAATGAATATTATATCTTATCATGAGACATAGGAATGAGATGCGATATCGCGTTTTAAGATGCATTAGAACTATATTGCTTCGATACGTAGTCATCTGCAAACGCTATTTCCTAGCAAGTAAGTGTCGCATATACATTCATTTGAAGCGTATGCGAGGTATAAGTGACACTTCGCAATGAATATTATATCTCATCACGAAACTTAGAAATGAGATGCGATTTCGCGTTTCTAAGAGCATTAGAACTCTATTGCTTCGATACGTAGACATCTGGAAACGTAATTTCCTAGAAAGGAAGTGTCGCACTTACATTCAATTGAAGTGCAGACGAGGAACACATAACACTTCGCAATGAATATTATACCTTATCATGAAACATGGAAATGAGATGCGATGCGATATCATCATTTAAGACGTAGACATCTGCAGGCGCTATTTCCTAGCAAGGAAGTGTCGCACTTACATTCTTTTGAAGTGAATACGAGGTTAACATAACACTCTACAATGAATATTATATCTTATCATGAAACATTGAAATGAGATGCGATATCGCGTTCTAAGAAGCGTTAGAATTCTATTGCTTCGGTACGTAGACATCTGCAAACGCTATTTCGTAGCAAGGAAGTATCGCATTTACATTCTTTTGAAGCGAATACGAGGTATACATAGCAATCCACAATGAATATTATATCTTATCACGAAATATAGAAATGTGTTGCGATATCCCGATTTAAGAAGCATTACAACTCTATTGTTTCGATACGTAGACATCTGGAAACGTTATTTCCTAGCAAGGATGTGTCGCATTTACATTCTTTTGAAGCGAATGCGAGGAATACATAGCACTCCACAATGAATATTATATCTTATAACGAAACATAGAAATGAGATGCGATATCGCGTTTTAAGAAGCGTTAGAATTCTATTGCTACGATACGTAGACATCTGCAGTCGCTATTTCCTAGCAAGGAAGTGTCACATTTACATTCTTTTGAAGTGAATACGAGTTATACATGGCACTTCGCATTGAATATTATACCTTATCATGAAACATGGAAATGAGATGCGATATCGCGATTTAAGAAGCATTAGAACTCTATTGCTTCGATACGTAGACATCTACAAACACTACTTCCTAGCAAGGAAGTGTCGCATTTACATTCTTTTGAAGTGAATACGAGTTATACATGGCACTTCGCATTGAATATTATACCTTATCATGAAACATGGAAATGAGATGCGATGCGATATCATCATTTAAGACGTAGACATCTGCAGACGCTATTTCCTAGCAAGGAAGTGTCGCACTTACATTCTTTTGAAGTGAATACGAGGTTAACATAACACTCCACAATGAATATTATATCTTATCATGAAACATTGAAATGAGATGCGATATCGCGTTCTAAGAAGCGTTAGAATTCTATTGCTTCGGTACGTAGACATCTGCAAACGCTATTTCCAAGCAAGGAAGTGTCGCATTTACATTATTTTGAAGTGCATACGAGGTATACATATCACAGCATAATGAATATTATATCTTATCATGAAACATAGAAATGAGGTGCGATATCTCGCTTTGGGAAGCTTTAGAACTCTATTGTTAGGATGCGTCGACATCTGCAAACGCTATTTCCAAGCAAGGAAGTGTCGCATTTACATTATTTTGAAGTGCATACGAGGTATACATAACACAGCATAATGAATATTATATCTTATAACGAAACATAGAAATGAGATGCGATGTCGCGTTTTAAGAAGCATTAGATATCTGTTGCTTCGATACGTAGACATCTGCAAACGCTGTTTCCTAGCAAGGAAGTGTCGCATTTACATTCATTTGATGTGTACGCGAGGTATATGTGACACTTCGCAATTAATATTATATCGTATCATGAAACACAGAAATGAGATGCGATTTCGCGTTTTAAGTATTATTAGATTTCTATTGCTACGATACGTAGACACCTGCAAACGCTATTTCGAAGCAAGAAAGTGTCGTATTTACATCCTTTTGAAAAGAATACGAGGTATACATGAGCCTCCGCAATGAATATTATACCTTATCATTAAACATAGAAATGAGATGCGATATGGCGATTTAAGAAGCATTAGAATTCTATTGCTACGAAACGTAGATATCTGCAGACGCTATTTCCTAGCAAGGAAGTGTCGCATTTACATTCTTTTGAAGTGAATACGAGGTATACATGACAATTCGCAATGAATATTATATCTTATCATGAAACATGGAAATGGGATGCGATATCGCGTTATAAGAAGCATTGGAACTCTATTGCTTCGATACGTAGACATCTGGAAACGCTACTTCCTAGCATGGAAGTGTCGCATTTACATTCATTTGAAGGTTAAACGAGGAATACATAACACTTCGGAATGAATATTATATATTTTCATGAAACATGGAAGTGAGATGCGATGTCGCATTTTTTGAAACATTAGAACTCTTTCGCTTCGATACGTAGACATCTGCAAACGCTATTTCCTAGGAAGGAAGTGTCGCATTTACATTCATTTGAAGTAAATACGAGGTATACATGACACTTCGCAATGAATATTATGTCTTATCAAGAAACATAGGAATGATATGCGATATCGCGTTTTGGGAAGCAGAGCACTCTATTGCTTCGGTACGTAGATATCTGCAAACGTTATTTCCTACCAAGGAAGTGTCGCATTTACATTCATTTGGTGTGAATACGAGGTATACATGACACTTCGCATTGAATATTACATCTTATCATGAAACATAGAAATGAGATGCGATATCGAGTTTCAAGAAGCATTAGAACCCTATTGCTTCGATGCGTAGGCATCTGGAAACGCTATTTCCTAGCAAGGAAGTGTCGCATTTACATTCATTCGAAGTGAATACGAGGTATACATGACACTTCGCAATGAATGTTATATCTTATCATGAAACATAGAAATGAGATGCGATATCTCGTTTTAAGAAGCATTAGAACTATATTGCTTCGATACGTAGACATCTGCAAACGCTATATCCTAGGGAGGAAGTGTCGCATTTGCATTCATTTGAAGTGTATGCGAGGAATACATGACAATTTGCGATGTATATTATGTCTTATCATGAAATATACAAATGAGATGCGATATCGCGTTTTGAGAAGCATTAGAGCTCTATTGCTATGATACGTAGACATCTGCAGACGCTATTTCCTAGAAAGGAAGTGTCGCATTTACATTCTTTTGAAGTGAATACGAGGTATACATGACACTTCGCAATGAAGATTATATCCTGTCATGAAACATAGAAATGGGATGCGTCTCTCGCTTGAAGAAGCATTAGAAATCTATTGCTTCGATACGTTGACATCTGCAAACGCAATTTCCTAGCAAGGCAGTGTCGCACTTACATTCATTTGAAGTGTATGCGAGGTATACATGACACTTCGCAATGAATATTATATCTTATCATGAAACATAGAAATGAAATGCGATATCGCGATTTATGAACCATTAGGACTCTATTGCATTTATACGTAGACATCTGCAAACGCTATTTCCAAGCATGGAAGTATCGCATTTACATTCATTTGAAGTGTATGCGAGGTATAGGTGACACTTCGCAACGAATATTATATCTTATCATGAAACATAGAAATGAGATGCGATATCGCGTTGAATAATGTAATAGAACTCTATTGCATCGAACAGTATACATCTTATAATGCTATTCCTTTTTAAGGGAGAGTAGTGCTCACATTCTTTTGAAGTGTAGAAGAGATAAACATAACGCTTTGAGTTAAATATTACATCTTACATTAAACACTGAATTGAGATGCAACATCGCGATTCAATCTCTGTTTCGCTCTGGCATCGCTGTTTCAATCTCACCGACAAGCACTACTGTCTCACTCCCACTAATGAGTATATCTGCCTCGCTCGCACCAAAGACGAACACCCTTGTCTACCTCGCACGGGTGATTTCGTCTTGCTGAAAGGGACAGTCGAAGCCCATAACCTCAATGGGAACTATTCCAATTCAGGGAGACGACTTTAACAGAACCTGTGTTCTACTTTTGTGCGTATATATATATATATATATATATACTATATCCGGACTAATGTATTCCTGCATATAAGAATTCATATATCGAAGTTACACACGTTAAGAATGCAAGACACGAACAACACACACGTAATTGTAAGTTCATGCTATACTACTTCATTATACTATTTCATAAGTTAAACGCGAAAGACGCGCCCCTAGTCCCACCGGGAGACGCGAGTCCCCACTCGCTGGGCCTCATGCTCCTCGCAACGATCCCTTAATCCCCCACTCGCTGGACCACATGCTTTCATGATTTTTCTAGTAAATATTTCAAATTGGTATAAATATTAATACATATTTTATATTTTAGTTAATTCAAAATACAATATCCCTTCAAGATACTCCATTACATCTAAAATCCTATCTAATTTCATATCATTTCATAATGTTTTAATTAAATATTTGAAATTGGTTTATATAATTACACTTATCATATATTTTAGTTACTTAAAAATAGATCATTCAATTCGCTTTTTCTCCATCGAGGCTTGCAAATCCCTCTTCGTTATTCTTATAATTCATACTTTAGAAGGTATGTAGTACGTATTGATTGTCCGACGCTGAAAATACCTCAAACACTTCTGCTTTTCGCAGCTTAGCGTACATGCAATCTCCTATCAACATTGTGTCTATATTTTATTTGCTTCGGTTCTTATACTGTGTATAGTCTTCTTTAGGATTCGTCGCGATTAGATCGTTTCTTAGAGCCATTTTGATGATCTTTTCCACTCTATGGTTGTTCTTCTTACCATCCCAGATTACCGATTTTTCGATCCTGCTTCGCTGCAGATGATACATTTCGGTTTATTCGCGATGTAACCGATCATCGTATAGATAGGGGATCCGCATCTTCTGCAGATTCCCTTATTATCTTTGAATTCTTCGCAATTTCTGCCGATATGTCACAGTTTATGGTATTTGATGCATCTCTCTATTTTCGGTAGTACTTTGTAGGGACAAGGTGTTAATGCTATTCTGAGTCGTTTGACCTTCTCCAGCTCTTTACTGTATTCCTGTACAAATTCAACTAACGCGACTCCGTTCCTCTCCACGTCTGCTTTAACAACTTGACCATTCTTTCGATTATTTTCAGTCTTCATTTTATGTACTCCTTCATTTCTTCTCTAGTCACCTAACGGGTATATGTCCCTTAGTTGGAGCATGATACTCGCACTCGTATGTGATTCTTCGAATTCTTTTTCCAGAGTTCCTTTCTTCTCCTTTATTTTGTTCTCTATACCTGTTTTCTTGTTAAGTTCCAGGATTATATCTCCCGCTCTCGATTTTCTTGCGTCATCTTTTCCTATTTCTCTCGTTTCTTCTGCTTTTCCTCATCCCATTGTTTGTCCCCGAATGCTTACTGCTTCTCTAATTGTTTCATTTTTTTCTGTACCGTTCGCAACTAGTTCGATCTCAGTTTTTTTTTATATGCCTGATGTTTCCCATTAATGATTTCTAATATGTCATTAACTTCGTCGTATCCTCGCTCATAATATCTATCATTACGTCTGATGTGTGGCTGCCTATTCTTCTATTTGATAGTGAGGACGTTATTCTCATCAGTAGCTTTTCCATTATCCTGGTCTTTCTTTTTGGTTCCCTTACATCGGCTTTCTTTTTCTCCTTTATATATGCATTTCGTATCCATTTCTATTTTCCTATCCTTTTGTGTTATTGACTGGGGGCTACGAACCGCCTGCTCAATCTTTAATCTTCTGCCTTTACCCGATGGGGCTGATTCCATATCCCGAGCCAGCCTCACCTTTCAGCAGTATATGCACAGCAGCCTCACTCACTTCGGCAGTGGGGACTCGGGGGTAGGGGGGGGCTGCAGGCCCTCCACCATCCTACTGCCTGCCCTGATACGGGCGAGGGACTCCCAGGACCACTTGAACTACAACTAGCATCTATCTTATACTATAACCGATTCGTAGTTATGCGTTTTCCATTAAGCTGGCCGGAATCAGTGATATTGATTCGTCCAGTCTAAAGTATTATTTTCTTTTTAAGTTTCTCGATTTTCTTATTTTCTCTCACGATATCGTCTATTTCGTTGTACCTTGCCCGGACGGTATGGTATATAATCTGTTGTTCGATATTTGTAGGATTTCCTCTTAATAAATGCAATGCTTCCACAGATTTTCTTTTCCTTTCTCTTTAGTTACGTTGTTGTTATTTTATCCTCTCGATCATCCACATTTCCTCTCTGCACCATCGCGGAACCGGCGTTATACGATTACATCATGATGGCGCCCCGGTCTCGCTACCCCGAGATCGAATGTTCTCCCTTGCATCCGTTGATTTGTATATGTGACATATTGGAGAATATTTCCTCTTATCCTTTGTATTTTTCGAATTACGTTTTAATTACATATATATTAGATATGCGTCAAAATATCGGACTTCCGTACGATTTTTTAGTAAAGTCTTATTCCTTTCCGACTGTTCGTTTTCATTTCACGATAGGCGCTCCTGTATTCGATGCAGACCCGCTCCGATTGAACCAGCCGATTATTATATTATATTACGTGAATAAACGTTCAATCGGAGCAGATTTCTGCCACACCGTAACTGTGGAAGGCTTACTGCATAGCCTCATCCCTGTGAAAGTTGCGGAAGTTGCTTCCGCCCCGAGATGGAAGTGTGCTTATGTTAGATTTAGTTAGGTTACGCTAGGTTATGTTAGGTTGGGTTATGTTTGGGAATGTTTGTAGGTTGCTCAGTTATGTTGGGTTAGATTTAAAAAAGCGTAGGTTTGATTTGTTTATGTTTACGAAAGGTAATGCTAGATTGTGTTAGGTTGGGTTAGATTTGAGCGAAGGCAGGTTAAGTCAGATTAGGTGTAACTGAGATTAGGTTGGTTTGAATTAAGTTTGGTGCATGTTAGATTATGTTAAGCCAAGTAAGAGATGGATTACCGATAGCTTGACAATGCCATTCGTCGATAGTTCTTGAATTCCTGGCTATTGGCAATACCAGCCGTCATTATGTCATAATTTATCGACCACAGGCATCATCTACTGTCGTTATATCGTAAGCTACCGACCGCAGCCAACACCAGTCGTTCATAAGTCTTGAGTTACCTACTATTGGCTGCACCAGCTGTATGTGAAAGCATGCGCTATCGGTTGTTGGTAACACCAGTCGTATATAATTTATGGATTATTAAGCACAAGCAGCACTACCCGTCGGTCGATTGTGAATAACCGACCACCAGCAGCACCATCCATCGGTAACTTATAAGTTATTCTTAATGGGAACATTCAACCGTAGGCATGTATTGACTCGTTTCGCCATCTCTTCAATCTGTGCTGAAACAGAATTGCGAACAGCTTGAGCAGTTTTCACAGAGATGACTCCACCGGTCTGACAACAACGAACGCCACATATAGGTTCTCACAAAACCATTTGCCACACAACTCAGTGCTGAAAGGGTTAATGCTGTTAGCGCTATTTCTTTAACCAGGCATAGAATCCATTGGTATGAAAAATTATGATCTTGTGAATAATATTAAGGTATGCTTACCATATTCAATGAAAGGCACAGATCCTCATATAGTAAATATCAGCCCATCACTAAGTGTAAAAATTAAACGAATATGGTTTCAAACTCGTGTCGATTATATAATATCCAAGTTTGGAATGTTAATGTGTGCTCTTGGAAGGACCGATGAATGATGGTATTGCTGTGAATGCACTCTTGTCAAAGACTGCAGTAACTTATATATATTTCTAATTTCATTTTTAAGAAAAATAATTCTCTCAATTTAAGATTGCCTTACGCACGTGTTGTTTTAGGTATACGCATGGCTGCGATAGAGATGTTAGTTGGTTCAGAATCACAAAATTATAGTGGGAAGCTGGAAATAATGGGTGATGCAATGTACGCATTTATTTTGCAAAGACAGTAAATCTGTTACTAATCAGTCTTTAATCGATGAGGCAATATTAAAAAACTGAAGGGATGTCTGATTTTACCCACTCTGCGGGTAATACAGGTGTGAATAATTAACTAAAGGTTTACAATTAATACATGAATGTATAATTTATATTTTAGTAAACAAATCAATTTATTTTACAGAATAAAAATATTATTGATAAGATAAATTGTTGCCAGATTCTTTCCTAGAGGAGAATTTGGAACATATAGATTTGGATAATTATGTATAACAATTGAAAAGAACGAACAAATTATACAGATAAGTCAGAGGAAAAGATCATGCAAATATTAATTGTCATCTAAACTAATTTAAACAGCCAGTTCGTTAACAAAACTGTAAGCTCAAATACTATATTGTTCATTATGTTAAAAAAAAATGTATTAGACCTCGTACATTACAGCACATCATAGATCAGTCTGATTAATTGCCCAAGCAACCATAATTCAAGAGTTAATTAACATCATATTTGCAAAAATTTACAATATGAAAATTTCGTAAATTTTAATAGTGACGAAGCTGGTACACGGTTTTTGGATCTTAAAAATGGTAAAAACCTAGTCAAACACTAGGTACAACATTAACAATGGATTCTCAAAATTTTCTCGCAATGCTTTCTCATAAAAGAAATATATTTCTTATGTTCAAATTAATTAGAAATGCAAAATAATTTTACTAATAACATAATATTATATATCTTTCGGAGAATTAAAACTTGCATCGACAATGGGAAAGTTGAAAATTAGCGGTGATCTACGAAATGCAATGAAATTAGAGAAATTAATGGTCAATTTAAAGTCGAAACTTACTTTGAAAAATGAAATACCGTCTTCTTAGAAAGAACCGACATATTAACTATGTAAGGAAAAATTATTCCTACTTCTAAAAATTTTGTTACTTTTTGTAAAATTTTAATATGATAATATAAAATATTAAAAATATTGAAAAAACTAAAGTAAAATATATTTTTATATATTATTGTAATATATTTTGTAACGCTAAATGATAAAAATTAAATACATTACGTTTGAATATATTTATTTATTATATTATTATTATGTTATTTATTATATTATGTTACTCACATTTAATATTTTCTTTGGAAACAATGAGCAAAGATATAACGTACTTTCTTATTACAGTCCTAGCTGCTTCACAAGTTCTGAAAATGACAAAATAGACCAACGCCAGCAAAAAGTATAATGTTTCATAATTATTTTATAGTTGAAAGATTATCAAGCTTTATGCCTGGATGGATGCTTATATATATACCTCTCAAAATGAAATGAGATCGCAAAGTGATATCTACACACCTGTGTGCTGCAATTTTGACACATTAAAATTTCTGATAAAAGCATATAAATGTTTATAATCTAATTATCAATTACAAACGGAATTCTACAATTTATCCACGTAATAGTCCTTTCTTTTTGTACGCATCCTCCAATACATACACAATATCTTTAGGAGTACCACCTAATAGGTTTCATAGTTTCGATTCTAGTAAATAGAGTAAAATGGCATAAGAATTTCTGCTGAATATCAAGGGGATGTGAAGCTACTATTGTACTGCATACAGAATTTTTCACTGGAATAATTATTCTTCCAATGTGTCAACTCCAGATTTGTTTGAATTGTTCTGGTTTAGAAAACTAAAACTGAATGACATATCCCTTTACACTGCACGGCGGTAACCACAAAACTTAACAGATCCAAGGTTCCTTTATCTCAGACTAAGGCCTGCTTTCTTTGTGCCCAATCTTCTTTACATTGCGTTACATTCTTAAGACTGTTCGTAAGTTACAAAGAACAGAAACGCTACATGGATTATAAAAGTGTAATATTTCAATTCATATAATCGTCAACATTTTAAATCCGTTTACGTTGCTTTGCTTGTTGTATACGTTTATCAGCTGGCGCTGAACCAACTGCTACTGCCACCATCCCTTTCTAAAACTTGGAAAATCCACCAGATCTAATGAAACCTTGCTTAGATTGCAAATGTGTTTTCCACATTATTCACAGTAATAGTTTCTTGCTACTGGATAGCGTTCCCAAATCTCTACGTATCGAAGCAATAGAGTTCTAATGCTTCATTAAACGCCATATCGCATTTCATATCAACAGATCGAAGTGTGTTAATAGATTTTAATGCTATATACATCTCATTATACTTATCTGCATCTACACTTCAGTAGAATGCCATTTTTAAATTTCCATGCATGTGGACAGTGTTTCCAGATGCCAACGTGACGAAGCAATAGACTTCTAATACTTCATTCATCACGAAAATGGAAATAGAATAAAATAAGGACTCCACTATGTTAGATGTGAATGAGTTGGATGCACTGAGCTGGGAGCTCGTATACCTGAGGTACAACTGTTCTGTTCGTGTCGGAGATCGAAACTCCTTAGAGTCAATTGCTCTGTTCGAATCGGTGAATGAGACTGAGACTGGATCGGCGCGTCCGCAACCTCCTCGGGTCGCGCGGCACACGAGTCGCTGGGCCCCAGAGTGGGGATAGCGTGTGGACCGATGAGCGGAGTACGGATACGTAACCATTGGAGATTCGAGTCCGTAGCCGTCATAGATCTCTTCGCCCTCGCAACGTGCGATGGAATCCTCCCTCTGGTGTATGTGGCGTCGCCACCTCGTTCTGTGGCAGCGAGTAGGTGGGTTGCCCGCATACAGTGGATCCGGATGCTGTAGGAGATGCAGATGCCGATCTGGGGACGCCAAGGACGGTGGTAAGCGTCTGGGCATAGCAGGCGGTACGTCTGACGCCACAATTCACATTCTCTTGCTTTTGCAGTGTTGAAGATATAAACATAAAGCATTGCATTGAATTTTCCATCTTATCATGAAACATTGAAATAAAATGCGACATCGCGTCGATGGAAGTATTAGAACTAGTAGTGTAACACCTCTGCATTGACACGCAGAAATTATGGGGCGCCATCTCTTTGCATGGGACTGTATAATACATATTCTTTTGAACGGTAAAAGCAGATAAGCATAAGCTACAGATAGAAAATTGCATCTTACTTTTTTTGATACGTTGAAGTGAGATGCGATCGTGGAATATTCTGGATTGCGAGCGAGACCGAGAGTGCGGAATAGATGAGGTTTTCATATGAATATTTTAAAACGATGAAGCAGTTGTTCATTAGCATTCTTTCGAGTTATATCACCGTTGAGAAGAACTATATAATGATTTACAAAACCTTGTAGTTGTCTATAGTTAATAAGTTTTCTACAGTTTTTGGGCTCAGGAGTGGTAATTATCAAGAAGACATTCAAGAATTAAATTGGATACGTTCTAAAGATTGGAATATTATCGAGTATTTGAAAACAGAACGTTGGAGAAAGTTACTTGACGGTCTAGAACGTTCGAGAAGTTATTCATGCGACCCGAGTGCAGTTTTGAGAGATATTGCGAGGATGAAAAATAAACTTTCATGTAGAGACAATTCGAGTTTATACGCAAGTGTCGAGTATAAATTTTCACCATCAAAGGTTAGAGTAAAATCACAGTTACTGCGCTAAAAAAGATATTAATGGAACATAAACTATCAACTGCTAGTTCGAAAGCTAAATTAATTGGATATTGACTAGATTATTGATTAGATGGATATTGACGCAGACGGAACGAGGATAGATGGCAAGCAGAAAGAAGTTCGTGAAGATAATGAAGGGTAGTGTGCTAATATATCATCAAACGTGCAGTCAGCAATGAATCTACAGCAACGAGAAACTGATTTTTTTTTAAGGAAAAAGAATTAGCAGAAGGTGAGCTGGCCATGCTGCGTCTTGAGTTAGATGCAATACGAAGGACAATTCATTTAATTACAGGTTGAGCAAAATTTGGAAAATGAGCAACGACGATCGACGCGTAATTTTGGAAGCGTACAATATGATGTCGTTAGTGGCGGTGACAATCTCTTGGCATTGAATAATGGCAATGAATGCAATGTTTTATCTCAATTCTGTTAGCCGCGAACGAATATTTCGGCAGTTGCAAATTTAATTTTTAAATTTGTTGGAAAATCTTGTGATAGTGAAATTTGGAAGAAGTAGATCAAATTATTGAAGACGATATATAAATTGGAAGATGACGTTGCATAATTACCTATGGGTTTGCGACTGAAGGGAAAAGCACTTCAATCGTTTCATTCTAAACGAGGATATATAACTATGCCATTCAACCGACTGCTGGAACAATTAAGAGTTACGTTTTATCATCCACAAAGCAAAATTGAAATAAGGAAGAAATTTGAAGTATGATTATAGAAGAGGAACCAGACATTTCATGAATATTTGCACGAGAAGATCATTCTCGGAAATCGAGTACCAACTAACGACGATGAAATACTTGAATATCTGATTGACGGCATCCCCGATTAAATGCTCCGGAACCAGGCGCGTATTCAACAGTTTACAACAACCGATCAACTTTCGAAAGCGTTTGAAAACGTAATTCTTCGAGATCAAGGTTTATCGAGTGTGCTAATGTCAACAAAATCTGAGAAGTGTGAAGACAGTTTCGTTAGAAATGAACGAAAAGAGGTAGTCAGTGTTGGTAAGATGAAGGCGTTCACCGGTAATATTGTACGATGTTATATTTGTGGTGGGCACGATCATATTAGCGTGAATTGTCCAACGAATGATTGCGGTGTAAAATGTTTTATATGTCAAGAACCTGGACATATTGCGTCGAAATGTCCCAAGAAATTTAAAACGAGTGAAGAGAGTTGCGCGACATTAGGTGTATCGTACCGAAAGTATCTCAAAAATGATTTACTTAACGGATACGAGATCGAAGCATTAATGGATTCAGGAAGTGATTTTAGTTTAATTCACACCGACGAGTTTATTAAGTTCGGTTCTCCGCAATTACGACACGATGAATTACATTTCGATGGTATAGGTTCAAAGAATGATACAACATTTGGTGAATTTCGAGCAGAAATTACCGCAGATGGGCACTCATATCCGATTTGTATACATGTAATCTCTCATACTATTGTTCGACACAAGTTGCTGATAGCAACGAATTTCTTAAATGTAACTGATGTTAGCACTAGAGGTTGTAAAGTAAACTTTCGTCCATTACCGAAAGTAACGCGCGAAATTGTTGAAAGAGAAAATATTGTACCGGAAATATTTAAAATAGATGTAACGAGTGACGTGTTAGATGTAAATCAAGTTGGTGTGTCTCATGTATTAGTTCCTAATTAGCGAGTGGCGATAGAATATCTTGTTAGCAATTACAAGTCGAGTAAAACCTTTGAACCTTAAATTGCAATGAAATTAATATTGAAAGGCGAAGAGTCTGTATATCAATCGGCGAGACGATTGCTATCGCCGCAAAAAAGAGATTGTTAATGTGTAGATAGAACAGAGGATTGCGACAAATTAATATCGACAAATTAATAAGAAGATTATTAAATATAGATATCCGTTACAACTGATTGAAGATCAATTAGATCTGTTACAAGTCGCGTGCATTTTCAATACTCTTGACTTGAAAAACGGTTTCTTTCACGTGCGACAGGATAAATCAAGTCGAAAATATACAGCAATTGTTGTACCAGATGGTCATTATGAATTCTTACGAGTCCCTTTTGGTTTATGTAATTCTCCAGCAGTTTTTCAAAGATTTATAAATACCATATTTAGAGATCTTATTCGTGAGGAAATTGTTTTAGCATACATGAATGATTTGATTGTTTCATCAAATGATACTGAACGTGGGATCAAATTCTTGAAAGGGTTTTAATTGTAGCGTGCGGAGCCGGTTTAATATTCAGTTGAGAAGAAAGTTGTTTCGGGTAAACTTCTGTCGAGTTCCTCGGGCATATAATAAACAATGGTTGTTTTCGCCCCTCACTGAAACTGATGCAGTCAGACGATTTATAGAGTCGAAAAATGTTAAACACGTACAAAGTTTACTTGGACTCATCGGGTATTTTCGTAAATTTATCCGTGAATACCCTGTAATTGCGCGACCTTTGCCTAACCTTCTGCAAGCGAATGCTAAATTCTGCTCTGGAGCGACTTAAATGGAAGCATTCATACGACTTATACCTTTATTGAGTGAGAAACCAATGTTGAATTTGGTTCAAGTAGAAGTAGAGATGGAGTTGCATACAGATGCTTCTGCGTTAGGGTACGGAGCGATTTTATTTCAAAGAAATAACGAAGATAAATCTTTTCACCCTGTATATTATTTTCTAGTGGTAAGACAACTCCTACTGCATCTAAATACAGTAGCTATGAGTTCGAAGTTTCAGCAATGGTAAAAGCGTTGAAGAAATTAGGACTTCATTTATTAGGAATTTCGTTTGTTATTGTTTTTGATTGCCGAGCTATTACTCTTACAATAAATAAGAAAGATCTTTGTTCATCCAGAGAAGCACATGATTCAGGTTGATGCGCTTAGTAGAAAACCTCCTCCTACGAATTTCTTAATCGATGAATCTGATGCAAGTCTTACGGATCGTTTGCGGGAGGCACAGAAAAAAGATGAGACTGTAATGAAACTTCGAGATTTAGTACTTCAAAACAAGACGAATGATTATGTTCTGCGGGAAAATTTACTGTACAGAGAGTCTGCAGGTGGTATTCAACTAGTAGTACCATGTCGGATGCAGATATAAGAAATAGGGCGAGCTCATGAGTGAACATTTTTCTGTGGTCAAGACTGAAGCTATCGTACGTAAAGATTATTGGATTCCAAATCTTCGGCAGCAAGTTGAAAAGGTGGTAAGAAAATGTGTTGCATGCATTTTAACCGAAAGATGCAGGGGTCGCAGGAGTATCATTTAAATCCGATTGAAAATGGGAGTATTCCTTTTGATACATTTCATATCGATCATCTTAGACCGTTACCATCAACAAATAAATCGTATCAGTACATATTTGAAGTGGTAAATGCTTTTACAAAATTTATGTGACTTTATGCTACAAAATCTACTACTACAGATGAAGTTTTGACACGCTTGAAGAAGCAAGCGACTGTTTTCTGTAATCTGCGTCGAATAATTTCTGATAGGGGAACGGCTTTCACAGCAAAGGATTTCAAGCAATATTCTCGAGAAGAAAATATAGAACATGATTCAACTACAACTGGAAATCCTAGAGCTAATGGTCAAGTTGAACGTCGTAATAGAACATTCATACTGTTGTCAGCAAAATTAGCTACACCTAAGCACTGTGAATGATGTAAGTATTTAGAAGTAGATCAACAATGTTTGAAATCAACAATACATCGAAGTATTGGTACGTCACCGTTTCATCTTCTCTTTGGGACACATGCTCGACTTAAAGGTTATCTTGACATCCGAGACATACTTGAAAAGGAATGGATCGCACTTTTTCAAGATAAACGGGATGAAGTACGACTTCAAGCAAGTAAAAATATATCCAGGATCCAATAAGAGAATAGGCGAACTTTTAACAAAAGTAGACGAAAAGCTAGAATTTATCGTGAAGGAGATCTAGTAGGAATTAAACGTATGCAACAGAGTCCTGGTCTAAATATACCTCATAAATATTTTGAACCGTATGATGTTGCACGAGTTTTACGCAATCAACGATTTGTAGTTTGAAAGGTATGGCAAGGAGAAGGACCCCTATAAACATCGACGTCACCAGATTCTATGAAATTGTGGATCGAAGAAATCTATGATATTTATCTGAAATCGAAGACGACATGAATGAAGACATTCGGAACGATTATTCATGCAGGACGGCCGAGTGAAGAATAACGAAATTCTCTTAATTTAAAAGCTAATCAATAATTCAAGTTTTAAATATTAGGTGCGTGGAATATTAAAGAATGTGAGCGAGAGCGAATGTGCGGAATAAATGATATTTCGTGTGTATGTTTTAAAACGATGAAGCAGTTGTTTATTAGCAATCCTTGGAGTAATATATCAGTTGAAAGGAACTATTTAATGATTTACAAAACCTTGTAATTGTCTTTAATTAATGAGTTTCCTACAATATGCATAGGAGATTACAGGTTACTTAATTCGATACGTACAAATAAAATGCACAGTCGCATTGCATGGAGCATTAGAACTCCATTGTTTTTACAAGTAAACACTGTGAAACGCCACCCTGTTGCATGGAAATGTAGAATTCACAACCTTCTGAAGTGTAGAAGCAGATAAGCATAGTGCTATGCATGAAAGATTACACCAACCTTACTTTGATACGTTGAAATGAGATGCGCTAATGCATTGCATGGTGCACTCCAGATCTACTTCTTTGACACGCAGACACTATGAAGCGCCATCCTGCTGGATGGAAATGTAGCATTCACAATCTGCTGATGTGTTGAAGCAGATGAACATAATGCTATTCATAGAAGATTACAGCTAACATACTTTGAAACGCTAAACAAGATAAGCCATTGCAATGCATGCATCATTAGTACAGTAGTACTGACGCGCAGACAATGTGAAGCACCATCCCGTTGCATGAAACTATAGAACTCACATTATTGAAGATTGTAGAAGCAGATAAGTACATTGAAACGTTGATATGAGATGCGACATCGCATTGCATGGAGCATTAAGACTCTCCTCATTTGACACGCAGACACTGTGAAGCGCCATTCCGTTGCATCGAATCGTAGAATTCACTTTCTTTTAAAGTGTAAAAGCAGATGAGCATAATTCTATGCATAGAGGATTGCAGTTTACTTTGATTGAAACGTTGGAATGAGATTTGCCCCAGTATTGAATGGGGTATTAGAACTTCGTTGCTTTGACACGTAGACATTATGAAGCTCCTTCCTGTTGCATGGAACTGTAGAACTTACACTCTTTTAGAGTAGAAGCAGCCGGCATAATGCCATGCATAGTAGATTACAGATTACTTACTTCTATACGTTGAAATGAGATGCGCTATCGCATGGCATGGGGCATTAAAACCCTACTTCTTTGATACGCAGACACTATGCAGACGGACCCCGTTGCATTGAACTATAGAATTCACATTCTTGTGAAGTGTACACGCAGACAAGTATAATGCTATTCACAGAAGGTTACAGCTTACAAGGTTTGTAATGTTGAAACGGAATGGCCCATTGCATGGCATGTAGCATTAGAGCTCTATTGTTACGACACGCAGACAATGCGATGCGTAATCCTGTTTCAAGAAACTGCAGAATTCACATATCTTTGAAGTGTAAAAGCTGACAAGCGTAATCCTATGCATAGAATGTTTCAGCTTACTTACTTGGAAACATTGATGTGAGATTCGCCACTGCATGTCATGGAGCATTAGGATCCTGTTGTTCCAACAGGCAGACTGTACGAAGGGCTATCTTGTTGCATGGACATATAGAATTAACGTTCTTTTGAAGTGTAGTGGCAGATAATTATAATGCTATACATAACAGCTTACTGCTGTTGCATTATTTCAAATGTCAACGGAGAAACAAAAATGAATCTTGAGTTAGGAAATAGAATCCAGTATATAAACTGTGAAATAGTTCTGTCGGTTCGAGTAGAGTTCACGACTGTTTATACCTAGTGGCCTGAAAGGAAAACACGTGCAGACTTTGCGTCGTCTATTTCTTTAGGAGGGAGAATGCTATATTTCCTATGCGGTGTTCTCACAATTATTAGAGCGTTTAAAACGTAAAGACGTACCTTCAAACCTTAAGAATAAAGTTACAGACTATAAAGAACTTTGGACAGCTTTTCATTTATATTTACCTATAATTCAATAGGTTATGGGCACAGTTTACGTATTTTAATAGTATTGACACTTTAGTAGATATTCTTTTTAGTGATAACTTTTGTGTACGTGATTATGTGATTATAAGTGTAATATCAGAAGTATATATAAGTGTTTAAACTATTAAAGGAACATTGTTAGCGAATATAAACCTTTCCTTATGAAAAAAAAGAGAAATATGGAAAGTACGAAAACCAAGAGGAACATTAAACAATTTGATGGTGATCGCTACAGTATGTTGCAATTAAGAATTGGTGCACTGTTAAGCGAATTGGATAATTATTGATGAACCCATTCCAGTAAAAATAACTGAAAATTGGAGGAGAGCAGAGAGGATGCTGAATATTTAGCAGATTCCATTTTGAGCTTCGCAAATAATGCGAAAACTGCTGCTGAAGTTTTGCAGAAATTGGATGGCATATATGAAAGGGATAATTTAGCAACGCAATTGGCTGTTAGAAAAAAACTATTAAGTTTAAAACTACAGGGAGAGCAGCCCTTGATCAAACATTTTACACCACTCAACGACATAATCACGGAACTTTTAGTAGCGTATGTAAAATTAGAAGAAACGGATAAAGCTTTTCATTTACTACTAATCCTTCCAACGTGCTATGGCGAGTAATTACGGCAATAGAACATTTCCCGAGGACAATCTAACATTAGCATTTGTAGAAACTGGTTTATTGGTCCATGAAGTAAAATTACGAACAGGCTGCTCGACAAGCGCGAAAGTATTACATACTGAGAAGATACATACAGATAGAGATAATTTAAATGGCCAAAGAAACGATAAATATAAAATGCCATGATAGTGGGCGAAAGGGCATAAAATAAAAGAATGTTGCTATTATAAAAGAACGGTCCAGCACGCGGAAAAGAAAAAGGTGATCGCCCAAGCAGCTCAAGTAACAGAAGAATTGGATATTGCAAAGATTTGGTCATCCTCGTTTGCCTTTAAGACGGGGTACAATGAAAATGGGGAAGACGATAAAAACAAATTAAAGTTTCTGTTGGATTCCGGAGCGTTGGATCACATTGTCAAATGTGATAATGTCTTTTCGACATTCGAGAGTCTACCCTTGAAGATTTCGGTGGCAGAAAGGTGCTGTCCGATAGAGGGATGCAAGAAGCAGAAATGGACATCGTATTTGTAACAGATGGAAACAGTCAGATGAAAACTGGTCAGAAAATAATCAAAGGTAAGGAATAAAATAGCTTATCTATTACTGATTTTCAAATGAAAAATGGTGAGAAGTTGATTAATCACCAGATTCATAGTGCAATAAATAATGACTATGAACTGTCGCATCAGCATTTGGGCCACATTGGAAGATCAAAATTCGTAGAATTGAAGAATAAAAAAAATGATCAATGATGTAAATCATATTGAAATGATAGTGCCGAATGATAATTTATGTGAGGCTTGCATTAAAGGTAAGCAAGCACGGTTATCATTCGAAAAGGTAAAGAATATGGAGCATGTAAAGCGACCATTGTTTATTATTTTGTGGCGGCACTCGCCACTAGAGGGACAGTACCGTTTACACTTTCCTGCAAGTACTCGATGACCCATCCTTTCCAATATATAGAAGTTCTGAACTGTCCCTAATATCCCAGCGTCTAAGGAAGGGCCTGCTAGGTAGCCTTACTGATGAGTCCACTAGCAGGCCCGGGATGAAACGTTCTTCCCCTCTCTTTTCCTTCCTGCTTTCTTCCTCCATCTTTACAGCAAACCGAAGCAGCTCAGCTGCTTCAATTTATTCAGATGTATCTTGTTTTATTATTCTTACAACTATTAACGGAAAGAATTATTTTCTCCTGTTTGTGGACGAATATACACTTTACCGTGTAGTATACCTGATTACATATAAATCAGCAGTATTTTCTGCACTTAAAGATTTTGCAACTGGATGCGAGGCTCATTTTAATTTAAAAGTTGTTTAGTTGTATAGCGATAATGGCAGAGAATATCTGTCAAATGAGATGAAAGGTTATTGTGTAGAAAAGGGTACTAGTTACCATCTAACAGTTCCGCGAACTCCCAAATTGGTGTTTCTGAGAGAATGGTCAGAAGCGTTACAGAAAAGGTACGCACGATGATAAGTGGTGCCAGTTTAAATAAACTGTTTCGGGTGGAAGGAGCTTCAACTGTGACGTATTTAATAAACTTAAGCCCGACAAAGGCTTTAAAGTAAAGTAAAACGCCATTTGAAATGTGGCTTGATAAAAAGCCTAAAGTAAAGTATTTACGAATTTTCGGTTCCACAGCTTATATTCATGATAAGACTCTAAAAACCATGTTTGATGAAAAATCTTGAAAAAGCAATAGAAATCATGGCCAATAGATAATATTATGCCTAATGATTGTGATTTCTACTGTTTCATGCAACGGGATGGCGCTGTACAGAGTCTGCTTGTGAAAAGGGAAGAGGTCTAGTACTTCATGCAATTCAGAGGCGCATCTCATTGCAAATTTTCAAATTAAGTGAGCTAAAACTTCTAAACAAAGCAATATGCTTATTTGCTTCTACATTTCCAAAGATTGTGAATTATACATTTCCATGGAATGGAATAGCGCTTCATAGTGTCTGCGTGTCAAAGCGGTAGAGTTCTAAAGTACCATGCAATGCGACAGCGCATCCCATTTAAACGTTTCAAAGTAAGTAAGCTGCAATCTTCAATTAATAACATTATGCTTATCGGCATCTACACTTCCTATAAATATGAATTTCACAGTTCCGTGCAACGGGATGGCGCTTCAGTGTGTCTGCGTGTCAAAGCAATGGAGTTGCAGTGCTCCATGTAATGCGAATGGCTCTTGTCATTTCAAAGTTTCAAAGTTTCAAAGTAAGGATCCTGTATGTGAGTTCTACAGTTTCATGCAAGAGGAAGTGACTTCATAATGTCTACGTGTCAAAGCAATGGAGGTTTAATGTTCCATGCATTGCTATGCGGCATATCATTGCAACGTTTCAAATTAAGTACGCTGAAATATGCTAAGCATAGCATTATGCATATCTTCTTCTACATTTCCGTAGAAAGTGAATGTTACATCTCCATGCAAAGAGGTAGCGGCTCGTAGTGCCTGCGTGTGAATGGAATGGAGTTCTAATGCTCCATGCAATGCAATTGTGCATGTCATTTCATGATTTCAAATTATGTAAGCTGTAATCCTCCATGCATAGAATTATGCTTATCTGCTTCTACAGTTCAAAAGAATTTGAATTCTACAGTTCCATGCAACAAGAAGGTAGATCACAGTGTCTGCGTGTCGAAGCATTAGAGTTTACTACTCCACACAATGCGATAGCACTTTTCATTTCAACGTTACAAAGTAAGTGAGCTGTAATCTTCTACGCATAGCATTATGTTTATTTGCATCTACACCTCAGAAGAATCTGAATTCTACAGACATATGCATCGGGACGGCGTTTCATAGTGTCTTCGTGTAAAAACAATGGAGTTCCAATACTGTATGCGGTGCGGTGCAGTATCTCATTTCAACGTTCGAAAGCAAGAATGTTGTAATGTTCTATGTATCGCATTACCCTTACCTATTTCTACACTTCAAACGAATGTAAATTCGACTGATCCTTGCACCGGGCTGGGGATTCTTATTGTCTGCTTGTCAAAGCTGTTGTGATATAATTCTCCGCATTGTAAACAAACTTTCAATACTTAAAACATAACAAATCAATATTATAAACTTAACATAATTATTTAATCTTTTTATGTAATTTTTCAATACATGTTGGGTAGAGTTTCGGTTGGTCTTTACATCGGTTACAACAGGTTTTTACTTTTATCGCCTTATTTGCGGCATACTGCCTACCATTTATTCTAGACATCCGTTTATAATATTCTTTACATCCCTGTCTCGTTTTTCTCGCACGTCCTTGGAACCACCGCAGAAAATGTGTACGTTTCTTAGGCACTGCTTAAGTTTCAGATGACGTTTGTTCACCGTGATGATCCACTGTATTGAAGAGATAATCGATAACTTTTTCGCGGAAGTTTAATATTTTCATACCTTTAGTACTCCATTTTCTATATATATAACAGGCATTGACGAGAGAAGCCCCGCATACTAATTCGATAACTATTTTTCTATACCACTTTACTGTTCTGCGTAATCAACTGTGATAAGAAGACATCTGGTCAGATGATCAAACCCCTTCTTAGCTTTGTTATAAAGGAACACAATGTCCGGCTTTAACTTATTGTTACTACCCTGGACAGTAACACATTTGTGGTTTTCAGAAGTGGCTAGTATGCATACCGGCCTCTTATCCGTCCACTTTAAAAATTTAAAGCCGCTCCGATTTTGAAAATACATAAAGCCACACCGTTGCTGTTTTCGTATGGCATGCAGCTGGGGAAATTTTTTATTAATTTTTACTGTACCACAAATAAATGTTCCCTTTTGCAGAAGTTCCTCGGCCAATGGGACACTATTGTCAAAACTATCTGCGTATAATATGCGGCTTCCAAATAATAATTCAACTTCCAACGTCATAACAACAGCATGCGCATGTGCTTTAACTATTATGGTTGCATTTTTTCCGACGAAAATAAGAATGTTGTGACTGTACCCTTCCGGAAGGCACAGTTTACAAAGTCTTATACCATATTTATGCCGCTTTCCTGGGATATATTGGCAAGAACTGAGGCGTCCTCGACACGAAACCATGGTTTCGTCGATTACAATATTTTTACAAGTCTTAACAGTAATTTTGAAAGTGTCGACAATTTCGTTAACAATATTTCTAAGTTTATTTAAACGGTCCTCAGTCCAAGCCGTGAAAATGTAGGATAAGTGTAAATATCTATGTATCGATGTAAACCGGTCGCGCTTTTCATATCCACGCTTGTATACATATCCTTTTTTTGAGTTCAATATAATCTAATTTCTAGCAGTGGCGCTACAACCAATATAAGCAGGACACCAATAAAAATGTTCACTTCGTTTTCTGTCATTGGCTGCCAGGCCAGTTGGTATCTAGAAGAAAAGAAAATTTTTAATTGTAGAAGCAAATAAGCATAATGCTATACATAGAGAATTACAAATTACTTACTCAGAACGTTGAAATGAGATGCGCCATCGCATTGCATGGAGCATTAGGACTCTACTGTATCGACACCGAGACACTGTGGAACGCTATCCAGTTGCTTGGAACTGTAGAATTCACATTTTTTAGAAATGTAGAAATAGATAAACAAAATGCTATGTATGGAGGATTGCAACTTACTTACTTTGAAACGTTGAAATGAGATGCGCGACACCATTGAATGGAGCATTAGAACTCCGTTGCTTTGACTGGCAGACATTATGAAACTCGTCCCTGTTGCTTAGAACTGTAGGATTCACTTTCTGTTGTAGTGCAAAAGCAGATGAGCACAATGCTATTCATAGAAGATTACAGCTCACTAACTTCGAATCGTTGAGATGAGGTGGGCCATTGGAATGCATGGTGTTTTTTAGAACACCATTGATTTGCCACGCAGACACTATGAAGCGCAATCCAGGTGCAAGGAGCTCTAGCATTTACTTTCTCTTGAAATGTAGAAGCAGATAAGCATAATGCCATGCATCGAAGTATACCGCTTAGTTACCTCGAAGCGATGAAATGCTATGTGCCATCGCATTAGTACTCTTCCGCTTTGACACGCAGACACTATGAAGCTCCATTCCATTGCATGGAACTGTACAATTCACATTCTTTTGAAGACCTGAAGCTGTTAACACATTGACAGCCGTCCCCGCGATAACGCAGGTTTTTGAGTATGTCACTTGAGCGCCGGCCCCGTGAAAACGCGGGTTTCTGAGTCTGACGCTTGTGCGCTGATCCCACTATGATGTGCAATTTTTTTACAGGTTTGAGTATCTTGTACATCGATTTATATGTACTTGTCATGGTTATGCCGATCTTCATTTCTTATGCCCAAGACATAAAACTTATGCGATAGTTTGGAAACAATCAAAGCAAGAATTATTCTAGAACATTGCATTTCATCTTCCGTTTCGTAGGCTTACGCTTCTAGTTTACCAGTATAACAAGGTTTATTATTTTGTAACTTTTTACCCACATAATATGAGTGATACTATTGATGAGTATATTGCTGACTCTCTATCGGATTATTCGGTACATTCAGAAGATTTTGATATAAAAGTCGAGGACTGTTATATTGATGTGGGTCCAAGAATAAGATCAACAGCCATTCCACTACAGCATTCAAGTGATTCCGATGATTCCAGTCATTGTGTAATGTTCACAGGATTGTATAGTTACAGCGAAGAATGGTCAGATGTCGATAAAATTCCTACCACATCAGATTTTACAGGTGAGCCAAGTCCAAAAATTTTCCCTATTGATAAGAAAAGCGTAAAAGGAATCTATTCTAATGTTGCATGCAACTGGATGGCGCTTCATAGTATTTGCGTTTCAAAGCAATGGAGCTTTATTCATTTCTGTGACGATTGTCATTTTAACGTTTCAATGGAAGTAGGTTCAAATTTCCTACGCATCGCATAAAACATATCTGCTTGTACGCTTTAAATGATAGTGAATCCTCCTGCTGAATGTAAAGAGCTGTCGTTTCATAGTGTCTGCGTTTCAAAGCAATAGGGGTCTAATGCTTTATATATCGCAATGGTCGCGTTTAACTTCAGCGTTTCGAAGTGAGTAGGGTACAATCTTCTAAGCATTCCAATATGCTTAACTCCGTTTACAATTCTAAAGGATGTGGCGTCTACAGGTCCACGCAGTGAGTAGGCGCTTCATTGTGCCTACGTGTTAGAGTAATAGAGTTATAATGCTCCATGCAATGCGATGGCGTTTCTCAGTTCAGCGTTTCAATGTATGTTAGTTTTTAGTTTCTATACATATCAATTTTGCTTACTAGGTACTTCATAACAATGTATGCAATTCCTACAGATCCATGTAACTGTTGGCTCTTCTAACTGTCAAATTGACATAGTAATTGACTTCCAATGGTCCATACAGCTTTTTAGTTCTACGTTTCAAAGTAAGCGAGTTGTAGGTATCTACACAACGCAGTTACGTTTACCTGGTACTACGTTACAAAATGTGTAATATCTACAGTTCCGTATAACTATTCTGCACTTCTAAGTATCAGCTTGTCAAAGTAATTGACTTTCAATGCAATGCGATGGCGCTTCTTAGTTCTACAATTCAATGTTCTTTATCTGAACGTGTCTGTAGAAATAGCACTTCATGATATTCTAAGTGCATGTTTCAAGTTATTATATATGTTTACTCTTATCGTGTATTTCAGTTGATTGTCAATAGATTACCATTACTAAATACCCTATTACATCCAAAATCCTAATTAATTTTACATTATTTTATGATTTTCTAATAATAAATATTCCATATTAGTATATATATTTATTCTTATCATATATTTTAATTGATTGCTAATAGAATACCCTCTCTAAATAGTCCATTACATCTAAAATTCCATCTAATTTCGTACTATTTCATGATATTTTAAATAAATATTTCAAATTGGTACAAATATTTGCAGACATTTATTTTAATTGTAAAAAGGATTTCCCCTCGAAACGTTAAATTACAACTAAAATTGTGCCTCATTATATATAATTTCATGACGCTTTAAATAATTATTTCAAATTATTATATATGCTTCAACTTAACATATGTTTTAGTTAATCCTAAATAGAATATCCTCTAAATACTCCATTGTATCTAAAATCTTATCTAATTTTGTATTATTTCTTTACATTTTAAATATATATTTCAAATTAGTACATATATTTACACTTATCATATATGATAGTCGATTCTAAATAAAATATCCCCACTAAATATTCCATTAGATCTGCATTCCTACCTAATACTATATAATTTTACTATGTTTGAAGTAAATATTTCAAACCAATGTATATGCTTACACTTACCATGTATTTTAGTTAAATTCAAAGAGAATATCCCCTCTAAATACTCTAATGCATCCATATTCCTATGTAATTTTATATCATTTTATGATGTGTTAAATAAGTATTTCAAATTAGTATATATGTTCACATTTATCATAAATTTTATTTAAGTGTATATATAATATCCCCTCTAAATGCTCCATTACACCTAAAGTCCTATCTAGTTTTGTATCATTCCATACTGTTTTAATTAGTTACATCAAATTGGTACATATACTTACACTTATCATATATTTTATATATCATATATTACATTTAAAATCTCATCTAATTTTATATCATTTCGTGATGTTCTAACCCTTTCACTACGGACACCAACTATAGCCGGCGGCCGCGCGAAGTGCTGTGCGTACTGATGCCGGCTATAGTCGATGTTCGCCAGACCTGCTGTGCGTACGGGTGCCAACTATAGTCGGTGCCGCGTGATCACCTACGCTGACTCCGTTGCTAAAACAGAATCTACCGTATCGGTAGAATATCTTTTGAATCTAGTGGCTCGTACTGTACTAAAGCCTGCCAAACACATATTCGACATACGAAGTATTTGCAAGGCACAAAACTATAATAAAAAACAGGGATTATAATATAAGATCTTACTTGAACTAATATAAGTCGGACAACATGTAAGTTGAATAGATTATTGTCGACTTTTACAGTTGAGGTAAATTCTAAGGTTATAAATGATTATCTAAAAATTTTAGTTTTATGTTTGCGTAAAATTTGTTTTTTAATTTTTAATTGCACCCTCCTTACAATTTCTGGATGGAGTTCAAAAGGAATTCAATTCTTGATTGGATTAACTGATTACGAAAATGATACCGTGAGTGAAAACGAAGATCATTTCGCTGAGCACAAAAAAAGAAAGTATATATGTAGTACCTCAGACTCAGAAGTAGAGAACAATGAGCGAGAAAATAAGGACCATTGTGATTCCTGGACGCCAAACACATTCATCCCTAAGTTACATCCATTTACCCCAGAAAATACAGGAATTATACCAAACATTAACAGATCAGAAAAAGCAATTGATTACTTTGAACTCTTTGCTTCAGACGAGTTCGAGCAATTTATTTTAAATGAAACAAATGCCTATTGGAAAAAAATAACAATAATATGAACGATGGTGAAGCGACAATGCTGTCCGAAATTTACTGCTTTTTTGCTGTGTCATTTCTAATGACACGCAACAAGAAGTTGTCCTTAAAGGAATACTGGAGGGTAAACAAATTCCTGCGTAGTGACATTTTTGCTGAGATTATGCATAGAGACAGCTATTTTAAATCGTTATCGTTGCTACATTTCAGTCAAGATATCACATATACCAATGATAAATTATATATAATAAGGAACGTGATTGATATGTTCCAGAAAATTTCTGCCATTCATTCTATCATTACCAAAAATTATGCATCGATGAGAGTATACATCTATATAAAGGGCGGCTTTCATTCGAACAATACATTCCTTCGAAAAGAAGTAGATTTGGGATAAAATCATGTATTCTTTGTGATTGTCGAACTGGTTCTGTACAAGAACTTATTGTTTACGCTGGGTCGTCGACTATAATCAACAGCCAAAATAAGAAAATTAGAAAATCGAGAACGATAGCAGAAGCCCTAATGGCGCCCTATCTAGGAAAGGGACATACAGTTTACCTAGATAATTGGTATTCAAGTCCAGCTTTGTTTAATTTACTATATAATAATCATACAAATGCGTGAGAGACCGTAGCAAAAAAGCGACAAGGAATACCATAGATTACTGATACACTGAGAAAAGGAGGGGCATCTTCCTGGCCAACTAAAAATTTATTAGTTGTGAAATGGCTGGATAAAAAAGAAATATATATGCTATCCACTATGATACTATATTTATATATTTATATATTTATATATTTTTTATGTCCACTATACTTCAGAGTCTGCAACGGTTGTTAGGCATGGAGGAAACAAAATTATTCAAAAACGCCTATGCGTCATTAACTGTAATACTTGCATGGGTTGTGTCGACAAAGCCGACATAGTGATAATCACTATAAATTCGACACGGAAATCACTAAAATGGTAACGTAAATATTTTTTCATTTGCTGAACATATGAGTATGGAATGCATATTGTGTTTACAAGGATAACACAAGAAAACCGAAATCTATGGCTAAATTTCACTTAAATTTAATCCGAAAAATGCTGAAAAATTATCATATGAATATTTCTTAATATCATCAGAGAGACAACAACAATCCATTACGGCCAACAGAACGGCATTTTCCTTCACTGTATGAACCACGAAGAAAAAACTGAAATAGAAGATGCATCGTCTTTACGACAAACAAGAGACGCGTGTCTCGATATGAATGTAAATATCGTAATGTTGGACTCTGCGTGGAACCTTGCTTTAGAATTTACTATACTGTGTTGCATTACTAAGAATTAACGTATAATTTGATATCTCACTAACTCAAATGTATTTTTATTTATAATAACAGTAAAATTTTTTAATATGTATATTTCTGAATACTCAAAATATACTCATTTTTATATTTTTCATATAATATGACGAAACAGTTGTTACATAACTCTCAAAAAAGTATATACACAAGAGAATTCCAAGGTGCCAATGAAAGACGTAAGTGCAAACATCGAAACCTACAGATGCGTAATATGCACACTGCACGGCGCGGTGCCCCGTTCAGTGGCGCTACTCGCGCGGAAAGGACTGCCGTAGCGAAAGGTATAAGTAAACATTTCAGGTTAGTGTATATATTTAAACACATCAAGAACTTTCTATAAACGTAAATAAAATATCCCCTCCAAATACTACAATACATCTAACACCCTACCTACCTAATTATATATCGTTTCATGATATTTTACACAAACATTTCAATTTGGTATATATATTTACACATATAATATATCTCAGCTATTTGGGAATAGAATATTCCCACTAAATACATTACATCACCCAAAATTCTATCTAATTTTGTACCATTTTATGACGTTTTAAATAAAGATTTTTAATCAGTATATATACTTAAAATATTAATATATTATAGCTAATTCTAAATACTACCGCCCCTATAAATGCTCCATTAGCTTCAATCTTCTATGCAATGCATTATGCTCATCTGCTTTTACAATTCAAATGAATGTGAATTCTACAGAGCCATGCAACGGGATGACGCTTCATAGTACCTGCGTCTCGAGGCAGTAGAGTTCTAATGCTCCATGCTATGCGGTGGCAGATCTCATTTCAACGTTCGATTAGCTTTTTTATAGACTCTGATACGTTGAAATGAGATGCGCCATATCGTTGCATGGAGCTGTAAATTTCACATTACTTTAAAGCAGAAACAGATAAGCATTTAGCTATGCATAGCAGTCTACAGATTACATCCCTTGAAACGTTCAAGTGAGATGCGCCATCGCAATGAATGGAGCATTAAAACTCCATTGCGTCGACAAGCAGACACTATGACGGGTCATACTGTTGCATGGAAATGCAGAATTTGCATTCTTGTGAAGTGTAGATGCAGATAAGCATAACGCGTTGCATTGAATATTACAACTTATCATGAAACATTGTAATGAGATGCCACATCGCGTTCAATGATGTATTAGAACTCTATTGCGTCGACACGTAGACATTTATAAACACAAATCCTTTTTAAGGAAGCGTAGGATTCACATTCTTTTGAAGTGTAGGAGCAGATAAGCATAATGCGATGCATAGAGCATTACAACCTAGTTACTTACTTTGAACTGTTGAAATGAATTGTAATATTACGACGCCTGAAGAATGCCTTATGATTACTAGCTTCAAAGAATGTGAATAACTTCACTTCAAAATAAATCACTCATAAAATGAATAAATCGCTTCAAAAAAATATGAATAATGCTCTTTCTTGCAAACGAATCGCGTTTCTTGATATCTACGTGTAGAAGCAATAGAGTACTAATACTTCATTCAACGGAATGTCGCATCTCATTTCAGACATTCATAATATCATGTAATATTCAATGCAAAGAGTTATGCTTTTCAGCTTCTACACTTCAAAAGAATGTAAATCCTGCACTTCTTTGCGAAGATATAGCGTTTCTATATGCGTGTGGGTCCAAGCAATAGATTTTTAATAGTTCATTCAACGCGATGTCGTATTTCACTTCGATGTTTCATGATAAGATGTAATATTCAATGCAACGCGTTATGTTTATCTGCCTCTACATTTCAAAAGAATGTGAATCCTACAGTTCGTTCCAACGGAATAGCGATTCTAGATATCTACGTATCGAAGCAATATAGTTCTATTACTAAATAAAACGCAATATGGCATCTCATTTCTTTGTTACACGCTAAGATGTAATATTCCATGCAACGTGTTAAGTTTATTCCGTCTACACGTCGAGAGAATGTAAATCCCACACTTACTTGCTAAGGGATAGCGTTCCTAGATGTCTACGCTTCTTAACTCATTGAGTTCTAATGCTTCCTGCATCGCGATATTCCATTTCATTTCACCCGTTGAAAGTTAGTAAGTATGTCGTAATGCTCTATGCATCGCGTCATGCTTATCTGCTTCTCCTCTTCTGAAGAATTTGAATCCCACACTTCCTTACAACGAGATAGTGTTTCCAGATTTCTAAGTGTTGAAGCATTTAATTTTGTGATGCTTCATGCATCGCGATATCGGATTTCATTTCAATATTTCAATCGGAGTAAGTTGTAATTTTTAATGCATAGCATTATTCTTATCTGATTCAAGACTTCAGAGGAATGTGAATTCTACAGTACCACGTATCGGGATGGGGCTTCGTAGTGCCTAAGTGTCAATGCAACGGAGTTCTAATACTCCATTCAATGCCATGGCACATCTCATTTCAACATTCCAAAATAAGTGAGCTGTAATCTTGTATGCATGGCACTATGCTTCTCTGCTACTACACATTATAAGATTGTGAACTATACGCTTTCTTGCAACAGGTTGGCGTTTCACAGTATCTGCCTGTCAAAATAATAGAGTTCTAATTCTCCATGCAATGCGATGACGCATTTCATTTGTTCGTATCGAATTAAGTAAGCTGTAATCTCCTATGCATAATGTAGGAAACTTATTAATGAAAGAGAATTACCAGATTTTGTAAATCATTAGATAGTTCCTTTCAACATATTACTCCAAGGACTGCTAATAAACAACTGCTGTCGCATTCTAGAATATTCCACGCACATAACATTTGAAACTTGAATGATTGATTAGCTTTTACATTAAGATAATTTCGTTATCCTTCACTCGGTCGTCCTGCATGAATATTTGCCCTGAATGTCTTCATTCATGTCGTCTTCGATTTCAAATAAATCAACATTGATTTCGTCGATCCACAATTTCATAGAATCTGCTGACATAGATGTTTGTAAGGGTCCTTCTCCTTCCCCTACCATTCGAACTACAAATCGTTGATTGCGCAAAACTCGTATAACTTCACACGGTCCAAAATATTTATGAGCTATATTTAGACCAGGACTCTGTTGCATACGTTTAATTGCTACTAGATCTCCTTCACGATAAATTCTAACTTTTCGTCTACTCTTGTTAAAAGTTTGCTTATTCTCTTGTCGGATCCGGGATATATTTTTGCTTGCTGGAAGTCGTACTTCATCTCGTTTATCATGAAAAGATGCGAGCCATTGCTTTTCAAGTATGTCTCAGATGTCAAGATAACCTTTAAGTCGTGGATGTGTCCCAAAGAGAAGATGTAACGGTGACGTGCCAATGCTTCGATGTATTGCTGATTTCAAACAATGTTGAACTACTTCCATATACTTATACCATTCACAGGACTTAGGTGTAGCTAATTTTGCTGACAATAGTATGAATGTTCTATTAAGTCGTTCAATTTGACCATTATCTTTAGGAATTTCTGTTGTAGTTGAAACATGTTCTATATTTTCTCCCTGACAATATTGCTTGAAATCATTTGCTGTGAAAGCCGTTCCCCTATCAGAAATTATTCGATGCAGATTACAGAAAATAGTCGCTTGCTTCTTCAGGCGTGTCAAAACTTCATCTGTAGTAGTAGATTTTGTAGCATAAAGCCATGTAAATTTTGTAAAAGCATTTACCACTACAAATATGTACTGATACGTTTTATTTGTTGATGGCAACGGTCTAAGATGATCGATATGAAATGTATCAAAAGGAATACTCCCATTTTCAATCGGATTTAAATGGCACTCCTGCGTCCCCTGCATCTTTTCGGCTAAGATGCATGCAACACAATTCCTTACCACCTTTTCAACTTGCTGCCGAAGATTTGGAATCCAATAATCTTTACGTTCGATAGCCTCTGTCTTGCCCACAGAAAAGTATCCACACTCATAAGCTCGCCTTATTTCTTGCTCTGTACAGAAAATTCCCCCGTAGAACATAATCATCCTTCTTGTTTTGAAGTACCAAATCTCGAAGTTTCATAACAGTCTGATCATCTTCCTGTGCTTTCCGCAAACGTGCTGTAAGGCTTGCATCAGATTCATCGATTAAGAAAATCGCAGGAGGTGCATTTCTACTAAGCGCAGCAACATGTATCATGTTCTTCTCTGGACGATGCTATATCCGGTAATCAAATTCTTCTAGGGATAATATCCATCACGCAACTCACAAACAAAGATCTTTCTTATTCGTTGTAAGAGTAAAATCTCGACAATAAGTAACAATAACAAACGAAATTCCTAATAAATAAACTCCTAATTTCTTCAAAGCTTTTACTATTCCTAAAACCTCAAACTCATAGCTACTGCATTTAGATTCAAGAGAAGCTGTCTTACCACTAAAAAATAATATTCATGGTGAAAAGGTTGATCTTTGTTATTTGTTTGAAATAAAATTGCTCCGTACCCTAACGCAGAAGCATCTGTATGCAACTCCGTCTGTACTTCTACTTGATACAAATTCACTATTCGGTTCTCACTCAGAAAAAGTGTAAGTCGTATGAATGCTTCCATTTCAGTCACTCTAAAACAAAATTTAGCATTCGCTCGCAGAAGATTAGACAAATGTCGCGCAATTACAGGGTATTCATGTATAAATTTACGAAAATTCTCGATTAGTCTAAGAAAACTTTGTATGTGTTTAACATTGGAAATCATCGGATTGCATCAGTTTTAGTGAGGGGCGAACATAACCATTGTTATATATATAACCATACATGCCCGAGAAATTTGTCTGAAGTTTGCACAAAACAACACTTTTCCCAACTGAATATTAAACCGGCTCCGCTCGCTATAATTCAAACTCTTTCAAGATTTTTGATCCTACTTTTAATATCATTTGATGAAATAATCGAATCATCTATGTATGCTAAATCTATTCTCTCTCGAATAAGATCTCTAAATATGGTATTTATAAAACTTTGAAAAACTGCTGGTGAATTACATAGACCAAAAGGGACTCGTAAGAATTCATAATGACCATCTGATACAATAAATGCTGTATACTTTTGACCTGACTTATCCTGTCACACGTGAAAGAAACCGTTTCTCAAGTCAAGAGTAATAAAATTGCGCGCGCATTGTAACAAATCTAATTGATCTTTGATCAATTGTAACGGATATCTATCTTTAATAATTTTCTTATTAATTTGTCGATTATCCACACATAATCCAAACGAATCATTCTTCTTCCGAACGAGAAAAACCGGACTCGCATAATCAGAAGTAGACAACTGAGCGACTCCAGCCACAATCCACTGTTCTATCTGCGCATTAACAATCACTTTTAGCAACGCTGACAATTATCTCGCCAATTGATATACAGACTCTTCGCCTTTCAATATTAATTTCATTGCAATTTCACGTTCAAAGGTTTTACTCGGCTTGTAATTACTAACAAGATTTTCTATCGTCACTCGCTAATTAGGATCTAATACACGAGACACATCAACTTGATTTACTTCTAACACTCGTTACATCTATTTAAAATATTTCCGGTACAATATTTTCTCTTTCAACAATTTCGCGCGTTACTTTCGATAATGGACGAATGATTACCATCTCTAATGCTGACATCGGTTACATTTAAGAAATTCGTTCCTATTAACAGCTTGTGTCGAACAATGGTATCAGAGATTACTTGTATACAAATCAGATGTGAGTGCCCATCTACGGTAATTTCTGCTTGAAACTCACCTAATGTTGTATTATTCTTTGAACCTTCGAAATGTAATTCATTGCGTCGTAATTGCGGAGAACCAAGCTTAATGTACTCGTCTGTGCGAATTAAACTAAAATCACTTCCTGAATCCATTAATGCTTTGATCTAGCATCCGTTAAGTAAAACATTTTTGAGATACTTTCGGTACGATACTCCTAATGTCGCGCAGCTCTCTTCACTAGCTTTAAATTTCTTGGAACGTATCGACGCAATATGTCCACGTTCTTGACATATAAAGCATTTTACACCGCGATCTTTCGTTGGATTTCACGCTAATATGATCATGCTCACCACAATTATAACATGGTACAATATTACCGATAAATTCTTTTATCTCACCCACATTGACCATCTCTTTTCGTTCATTTCTAACGAAACTGTCTTTACACATCTCAAACTTTGTTGATCTCTGCACACTCGACATACCTCGATCTCGAAGAATTACCTTTTCAAACGCTTTCGAAAGTTGATTGGTTGTTGTAAACTGTAGAATAAGCGCGTGGTTCCGGAGCATTTCATCGGGAATGCTGTCAATCAGATATTCAAGTATTTCATCGTCGTTGATTGGTACTCGATTTCCAAGAATGTTCTTCTCGTGCAAATATTCATGAAATGTCTCGTTCCTGTTCCATAACCGCTCTTCAAATTTCTTCTTTATTTCAATTTCGCTTTGTGGATGATAAAACACAACTCATAATTCTTCCAGCAGTTGGTTGAATGCCATAGTTATATATTCTGGTTTAGAAAGAAATCATTCAAGTGCTTTTCCCTTCAGTAGCATACCGATAAGTATTCGTGCAACGTCATCTTCCAATTTATATGTCGTCTTGAATAATTTGATCTGCTTCTCCCAAATTTTATAATCACCAGATTTGCTTTAGACTATTAAGAAATTGTCACCGCTACTAATAACATCAAATAGTTCGCCTTCAAAATTACGCGTCGATCTTCGTTGCTCATTTTCCGAAATTTACTCAACCTGTAATTTCTGTCGCACCGCATCTAACTCAAGGCGCAACACGGCTAACTCACGTTCTGCTAATACTTTTTCTTTTAAGAAAAGATCAATTTCAGATTGCTGTAGATTCATTGATGACTGCATGTTTGGTGATACACCAGCACACGACTCTTCATTATCTTCATGAACTTCACGTTCCGTCTGAGTCAACTTCCATCAACACGAGAAATTAATTCAGCTTTCGAACCAGCAGTAAGTAGTTTATCCTCTATTAATATCTCTCTTAGCGCTGTAACTGTAATTTTACTCAAATCGATCATTGTGAAAATTATCACTCGACAATTGCGTTTAAACTCGAATTATCTCCACACGAAAAATTAATTTTCGTTCTCGCACTATCTCTCAAAACTACATTCGCGTCGCTTGAGTATCTTCTCGAACGTTCTAGACCGTCAAGGAATTATCTTGAACGTTCTGTCTTCAAATATTCGATAATACATCAATCTTTAGAACGTATCCGATTTAATTCTTGAATATCTTCTTGATAATTACTACGCCCGAAACCCCAAAATTGTAGGAAACTTATTAATAAAAGACAATTATAAAATTTTTTATATCATTAAATAGTTCTTTTCAACTGAGATATTACTCCAAAGGCTGCTAATGAACAACTGCTGCATTATTTTAAAACATTCACACGAAAAACTCATTTGCTTTGCACATTCGCTCTCACTCGCATTCTAGAATACTCCACGTACATAACATTGACATTAAACCTGAGTTATTGATTAACTTTTAAATTAAGATTATTTCATTATCCTTCAATAACATTATGCTTGCCTGCTACTACACATTAAAGGAATGTAAACTCTGCAGTTCCTTGAAATGGGATGGTTCTTCACAGTATCTGCGTGTGAAAACCATGAAGTTTTAATGCTCCACGCAACGCGATAATACATCTCATTTCAACGTTTCAAAGTATGTAACCTGTAATCTTCTAAGCATATCATTATGCTCATCTGCTCATACACTTCTAACGAATGTGAATGCTATAGTTCCATGCATCGGGTTGCGGCATTATAGTGTTCACGTATTATAGCAGCAGAGTTCTACTGCTGCATGCAATGCGATGGCGCATCACATTTCATCATTTCGATGTAAGATGTAACTTTCTATGCTCAGGATTATGTTTGTCTGCTTCTACGCTTCAAAAGAATGTAAATTCCACAGTTTCTTGCAAGGAGATGATACTTCATAGTGTCTGTGCGTCAATGCAGTAGATTTCTAATGCTACATGCAATGCGATGGCGCATCTCATTTCAACGCTTCGATGTAATTAAGTTGTACTCCTCTATACGTAGCGTTACGCCTAGCTATCAATCAATGTGTGTCAATCAATCAACATTCAGTTGCCCATGAATCATGTCAGTGATCAAGCCAACGCTCCAGGACAAATTCAGATTCTCAGCAGCAACAAGTCGGACATACCAGGGGATCCAGACATCATGGCAGACCTTAACATACCTGTTATCTTCACATTGAAAAGGTAGACTCGTTTATTCGTCCATTCCTTTCTTATCCATGTTCCACGATGACAACCCGATCGCTCGAATAAGCTCAGTCCATTTCTCATGAAATTATTCTCAGTTCACTGCGGCGTAAACGTGGTACCACATTCGGTCTATTCACTACCTTCACGCGACTTCTTAACACATGCAAAACATCAGAACAACCGGATATACGTTTACTACAAACCCATCTTTACGCGTTAACTGAAACGTGGAAACGATTCGATGGCATCCAATTTGACCTCGAAGAATAAGACGAAACCGAAACGTCACGTCTTTACAAAATTCAGAACGACTACTTCTCTATCATAACTCGCGCCGATTCGATATCATAACTCGACGCGATTGAGTTATTGAAAGGTAAATACGACTGTATAAGTCGGGCTGCCTCTAAATATTGTGATGCAATCTGGAATATTCTTAAACCGCCAAGGAACATTGTAGAAACACTAGGCAATATCGTCGACAACGTCAACCAACTACTTCGCGCATTGAAAAATTCCAAGGAAAATATCTCGCAATTGAACACTTCTGCTTTCCATCTTTCGAGCAAAGACAAATGCTAATACGTTATTCCAATGGGAACTCATAGTAAAGACAACAAGGTGCCGCCTTACACGGATCTTCTAGAGTTTTTGGAGAAACTGGCCAACTGTGTACCAGAGATGAACGCAAGAGCAAGCTCAACCGCAATTCGGGTCGACGGGAGACTATCGGACCATTCACGTTCCACGAATCAACGTACTACGAGAAATCAGATGACATTCTGATGACGATTACACCGAAAGCGGAACAAGCAGGACAACCATAAGAACTCAAGAGTGTTCAGTATGCCACGGAGGGCACCGCATCTAGACATGTGAAGATTTTCTCTAAGTCTCAACTTATCAAAGTAATTGACATGTAATGCTCCATGCAACATTTCCTTTCAACGATACAAAGCAAGTAAGTTGTAATGTTCCATGCATAGCATAATGCTTATCCACTTCTGCACTTCAGCAGAATATGAATTCCACAATTCCTTGCTAGGGGATTGCGCTGCACAGTGTCTAGTTGTCAAGGCAATAAAGTTCTGTGGCTACTTGCAATGCGTTGGCGCATCTCCTTTTTACGTTTTAATGCATGTAAGCTGTAACGTTCTATACATTGCGTTATGCTTATCTGCCTCTGGACTTCAAAGTGATGTGAATTCTATAGTTCCTTGTAGCGTGATGGCTTCTCGTTTCAACGTAAGTAAGTAGTAATATAGCTTGTCAATGTAATTAACATCCAATGTTCTATGCAACGCGATGGAAATTCTTAGTTCTACGTATCAAAGTAAGTAAGTTGTAAGGTTCTACACAACACAATCGTGCTTATTAGTTTCTACACTACTATGTATGTTATTTCTATAGTTCCATGTTACTGTATAGAGCTTCATAGTGTCCACTTCTCAAAGTAATTGAGTTCCAAACGTCCATGCAACGCGATAGTGTTTCTCAGTTCTACAATTAATTGTCTCTGTTGAAATCACACTTCATGATATTCAAAGTAAAAATTTCAAATTAGCATATATATTCACACTCATCATATACTTTAGTCAATAGTAAATAGGTAATCCGCCCTCCAATTGCTCCACTACAATTAAATTCCATATAATTTTGTATCATTTCATGATGTTTTAAATAAACATTTCTAGTTAGTATATATACTTACACTCTCCATATATTATAGCTAAATCTAAGCAGAATAGACATTGTAAAAACTCCAGTAGCTGTAATCTTCTATGCACTGATTCATTCTTATCTGCTTCTACACATTAAACGAATCTGAGCTTCACAGTTCCTTCCAACTGGATTACGCATCATTATGCCTACGTGTCAAAGCAATAGAGTTCTAAAACTCCATTCAGTGCGGTGACACATCTCATTATAATGTTATAAAGTTAGTAAGTTCTAATGTTCTATACAATGCATTGATTTCATCTCCCTCTATACATCAAAAGTATATGAAGAACATAGTTACTTGCAACGGGATAGCGCATCATAGCGTCTGCGTGTAAAAGCAATAAATATCTAATGCTCCTTGCAATGCGGAAGCGCATCCCGTTGCAACGGTTCGAAGAAAGTAAGTTGTAATCTTCTACTCGCAGAAGTATTATTTTCTGCTTCTATACTTCAAAAGAATGTGAATTCTTCAGTTCCATGCAAAAGAATGGCACTTCGTAGTATCTACCTTTCAGAGCAATAACGTTTTCTCTCTCGTTTCACGGAACTGTATAATTCACATTCCTTTGGATTGTAGAAGCAAATAAGCATAATATGATGGATAGAATGTTACTGCTTACTTACTTTGTAACGTTGAAATGAGATGCGCCATGGCAATGCATGGAGCATAGGAACTCTATTGCTCTGAAACGTAGACACTATGAAGGGCCATTTCATTGGAGGGAATTGTAGCATTCACATTATTCTGAAATGTAGAAGCAGGTAAGCATAATGCGATGCCTAGAACATTATATACTTGCTTTGAAGCGTGAAACTGAGAAGCACCATCTTGTAACACAGAATATTTTTTTATTGCTTACTCCATCTTGTTGCAAGGAATCTTCAAAGCTACTCACACTGACATGTAGACACTCAGATGCGACATCCCTTTTCGTGGAACTTTGGGAATCACTTTGAAACGCAGGACTGTGAAGCTGCATCGCGTTGTATGAAGATATGGGAAGTGCTTACTATGAAACGTAGAAATAAGAAGCGAAATCATGTTGCATAGAACTTTGCATCTTACGTACTCTGGAACGTATAAACTGATAGGGACAATCACTTTACATAGATATATAGAACACACATAGTTTTAAGCGTTGAACTTAGAATTTGAGAACTTCCTTTGAAACGTTGATAGTGAGGAGCTCCATCGGCTTTCGTAGAACTTCAGAACTTACTTGCTATGTAACGTAGACAGATAAGGGTCATCGCGTTGCTTAAAACTTTAGAACTTGCTTACTTCAACAAAGATTTCTATTGGCTTCGTCCGTTCTTTTAGAAGAGTTCTTGATAAACCACTTACTTTTCACGTTTGCAATATTTTTATATGTATGCGAGGTGTAATCGTTTAAGTTCTAAGATGATTATTTAGTGTTGATTATTATTTAGTAACTCGGTTATAAACGTATCTGCATGAGACTTAATCAATATGTTCATAAGCCTGAAATTTATGCAGTTATTTGTTAGTCACTTAGTCTGATCATTTGAAAATGATTGACTTTCATCAATTTTCTCAAAAATTGAAATACTGTCCAACTGCTTGTATTAAAGACTATAATTAAAGTTTTGAAAATATTTTACCTTTTAATGATGTATCACGTCTCGGGTCGCGGAAAATTAACCGTATGCCGGAGCAGCACGCCGTCTCGAACGGTTCGGCTCGCACATTTGGGTCGAAGACGGGGTTCTTTTTGGATCGCGGAACACTGCGTGAAAGTCACGGACGCGAGTATATAAAAAAGGGAACTTACCTTTCGAAGTCTTAGAAACCGCTAATTCCTAACTTCGTTCCAGGTATCGTCGTCGGCAAGGATCGTCCTCTGGTATGGTCCCTCTGTACGGCTGACCTCTGGTGCGGATCGGCGACGGAGGCGCCGATGCGGAATGGCTCTCCGGTCGGCAGACAGCAGGAGATGAGACAGTGCAGTGGTGAACGATGGAGTAGCTGCTTGTACCCACGTATTCGCGCACTAGAGAACGCAGGAAGTTCTTCCTTCCCACGCGTCGAGTTCGTTTATTCGTAGTGGAACAGCGCATTCAAATCGGATTCCAAAACCGCCGCTTTGGTTTGCCGATCCAGAGATATGGAAAACGATGGATATCTTCTCCTTAGTCTAACTGTGGCTCAATGCCGCTAAGCGGAGGGCCACTCTGACTGGTCGGTAACCAAGCGTAACTAAAGTTCAGAACTCCTTGAATGATTCTGGAAGAAGCGTGAAGTCGTGGAAGACTTCGTACCATAATGAATCTAATTCTTATAAATAATTTTTTATCGTAGTGAACTATATAATTGCAATTAGAATTCTTTATGAAATAATAATAACAGAGAGGTATGTATCCATTCTTGTAATTTTGAAAAGAGTATTATATCTTACTATTTAAAATGAAATATTGAGATTTGTTTACAATCTAATGGAATTTAATTACCTTTTGATTCAATTTCACAGTGATAATCTTCCATAGTCCAACAATTTTGTGAGCTGTCCTCAGGAATCCGCAGCTCAGTACTTATAAAATGGACGACACAAAGAACAGCCTAGCCAAACGTAATCGAACCGATTTTTCAATACTAATCTTATCATGTTTAACTTATTCTGCAAACTATTAAAATGCCCTTCGGAAAGTGTTTATTCACAGTGAAGTAAACGGTAAACGTTACGCCTTCCACCACTGTTTACAATACGTATGTTGCATTTACTATAAAAACTGTAAGTATTATCACCTTTGTTTACTTTTTGTAACCTTCAATGACTTCATGTTACAGGTTGTTGAACTCGTTTCAAAATGCTCTATCGTATTACGGAAAAAAGAACACACCAATTCATTTTATAAAATGAAGGTAACCTTCAAATGTCCAACATACCTCCACTTACAAAAAAACTATTTTCATCAGCGATGGGACCTTTGTCCTGTGCAATTTTATATCAGCAAAAATTTCTATGAAACTTATAGTTTCGAGGATATCTGAGGTGCTAATTATTACTGCCCCACACTGTATATTGTTATGGATGTGTCCAACAAGACAACGATGAACAAAGTTAAATTTAATATTACGATTTTTATATTCCTTATAATATATTTGTTTTTCTGTAATTTAGCCAAAAAACAGTGTTCACGATGTCGGCAGATGAATGAATTTGCCTTAGAATTACAAGAGCCGACAATATCAAAAGTAGAATATTTATTTTCTCCGCTCAACGATTCACTGGAAACGTTAAGTAAAGTGCGTGCCTTTCAAAAGAGTCAGATGCAAATTACGAACCTAAACAACCAGCGATTGGCACGCCAATGACAACGGATGAATATTTTATTTTATAAATAATATTTTTAGTTTATGACGGGTTGAAAGAAATATATATGACTCTCTCAATAACTATTAATATAGGAAAACAACTCTCAAAATGTCTATCAATACTCATATGTTGAACATCTACTGACATTTAACGGTTTTAACTTGTATGAAAGCACAGGTTCTCCGTTACCAAATATGACGTAACGTCATTGCAGAGAAGATTCATGAATTGAGCGATGACACGCGTGTCATGATGGTTCTGGTGCTACGCGACTCATACGGCGTTTTACGCTTGTTTAGGAGGTACTGGTAACACGTTCTGGCATTTTAGCTAACGAATCCGGTCACAGATGGCTACGGATCAGCTGACACTCCACGGAAGTGGCGATATAGTGCCGGTATGGTGTCGCCACCATCATGCCGTTTGTTATCTGGGATGCTTTCTAGAGCAATATTCGGATTTGAATTTGAACACATAGCTACTTGATCGCGAATTTGTATGTACATAATAATACATGACTGCATAAAAACAATATCATATACTTTTATAATCAATGCGGTATAAGAATATAAAACGAAGAACTATCCACTCTCATCGGGAGTAAAAACAAAGTCTGGAAAGCAAGGTTAGTTGTAAAATATAATCAAGCAGTTAATATATCTAATCACAGTACATAATAAATCACTGAAAGTATAATGATATGAATAGTAAGAAAAACATATTCATTTGTTAGATGCTTATAAATTGAAATTTAAAAGTCCAAGTTACATTTAATACACTATTGCTTAACATTGTGATTTAATGTTGTTTCAAATAGGCGTGGAGAACTAGCTGGTACTTCTGTCAATGTAATTTCATTTCTGCTGGATACAGTAAAAACACATTTGCAATCTAAGCAAGGTTTCACTAGATCTGGTGGATTTTCGAAATTTTAGAAATAAATGATGGCAGTAGTAGTTGGTTCAGCGCCAGGTGATAAACATATACAACAAGAAAAGCAATGTAAACGGATTTAAAATGTTCAAGATTATTTAAATTAAACTATTACACTTTTATAATGCATGTAGCGCTTCGGTTCTTTGTAACGTACAAAGAGTCTTAAGAATGTAACGCAATGTAAAGGAGTTTGGAAACAAAGAAAGCAGGCCTTAATCTCAGAAAAAGGGACCTTGGATCTGTTGTGTATCGTGGTTTCCGGCGTGCTGTGTTGAGGGATATGTCATTCGGATTTAATTATCTAAACGAGAACAATTCAAATAAATTTGGAGTCGACATATTGGAAGAAAAATTCTTCCAGTGAAAAATGCTGTATGCTGTGCAACAGCAGCTTCACATCCCCTTGATATTCTACAAAAAATTTTATGCCATTTTACTCGATTTACTAGAATCGAAACTATGAAACCTACTATGTGGTATTTCTGCAACTGCTACCACACACACCTGCGCGCGCGCACACACACAAACGCACACGCACATACGAAATCCACCAAGCTTAAAGATACTGTGTATGTATTGGAGGATGCGTACAAAAAGAAAGGACTATTACATGGATAAACTGTAGAATTCCATTTGTAATTGATAATTTGGTTATAATCATTTATATGCTTTTATCAGAAATTTGAATAAGTCAAAATTGTAGCACGCAGGTGTGTGAATATCACTTTGCAATCTCATTTCATTCTGGTAGTTATACTTATATATAAGCATCCATCCAGGCATAAAGCTTGATAATCTTTCAACTACAAAATAATGATGAAACATTAAACTTTTTGCTGATTTTGGTCTATTTTATCATTTTCGGAACTTGTGAAGCAGCCAGAACTATAATAACAAAGTACTTTATATCTTTGCTCATTGTTTCCAAAGAAAATATTAAATGTGCGTAACATAATATAATAAATAACATAATAATAATATAATAAATAAATATATTCACACGTAATTTATTTAATTTTTATCATTTAGCGTTACAAAATATATTACAATAATATATAAAAATATATTTTACTTTAGTTTTTTCAATATTTTTAATATTTTATATTATCATATTAAAATTTTACAAAAAGTAACAAAATTTTTAGAAGTAGGAATAATTTTTCCTTAATTAGTTAATATGTTGGTTCTTTTTAAGAAGACGGTATTTAATTTTTCAAAGTAAGTTTCGACTTAAAATTGACCATTAGTTTCTCTAATTTCATTGCTTTTCGTAGAACACCGCAAATTTTCAGCTTTCCCATTACAGCTTTGTCCATGCAAGTTTTAATTCTCTGAAAGATATATATTATTATGTTATTAGTAAAATTATTTTGCATTTCTAATTAATTGAAACGTAAAAAATGTATTTTTTTTATGAGAAAGCATTGCGAGAAAATTTTGGGATTCTATTACTAATGTTGTACCTAGTGGTTGACTAGGTTGTCCTCTCGCTGCCGCACCTCTTTACTATTTTTAAGATTCAAAAACCGTGTACCAACTTTGTCACCTTTAAAATTTACGAAATTTACATATTGTGAATTTTGCAAAAGTGATGTTAATTAACTCTTGAATTATGGTTGCTTGGGCGATTAATCAGACTGGTCTATGAGAAGCTGTAATGTACGAGGACTAATAAATTTTCTTTTACCATAATGAACAATACAGTATTTGAGCTTACACTTTTGTTAACAAACTATCTGTTCAAATTAGCTTGGATGACAATTAATATTTGCATGATCTTTTCCTCTGATTTATCTGTATAATTTGTTCGTTCTTTTCAATTGTCATATATAATTATTCAAATCTATATGTTCCAAATTCTTCTCTAGGAAGGAATCAGGCAACAAGTTATCTTATCAATAATATTTATAATCTGTAAAATAAATTGATATGTTTACTAAAATATAAATTATACATTCATATATTAATTGAAACCTTTAGTTAATTATTCACACCTGGATTATACGCATAATGGGTAAAATCAGACTTTCCTTCAGTTTTTTTAATATTGCCTCATCGATTAAAGACTGATTAGTAACAGATTTACTGTCTTTGCAAAATAAAAGCGTACATTGCATCACCCATTATTTCCAGCTTCCCACTATAATTTTGTTATTCTGAACCAACGAACATCTCTATTGCAGCAACATCTCTATTGCAAATTGAGAGAATTATTTTTCTTAACAATGAAATTAGAAATATATATAAGTTACTGCAGTCTTTGACAAGAGTGCATTCACAGCAATGCCATCATTCATCGGTCCTTCCAAGAGCACACATTAACATTCCAAACTTGGATATTATATAATCGACACGAGTTTGAAACCATATTCGTTTAATTTTTACACTTAGTGATGGGCTGATATTTACTATATGAGGATCTGTGCCTTTCATTGAATATGGTAAGCATACCTTAATATTATTCACAAGATCATAATTTTTCATACCAATGGATTCTATGCCTGGTTAAAGAAATAGCGCTAACAGCATTAACCCTTTCAGCACTGAGTTGTGTGGCAAATGGTTTTGTGAGAACCTATATGTGGCGTTCGTTGTTGTCAGACCGGTGGAGTCATCTCTGTGAAAACTGCTCAAGCTGTTCGCAATTCTGTTTCAGCACAGATTGAAGAGATGGCGAAACGAGTCAATACATGCCTACGGTTGAATGTTCCCATTAAGAATAACTTATAAGTTACCGATGGATGGTGCTGCTGGTGGTCGGTTACTCACAATCGACCGACGGGTAGTGCTGCTTGTGCTTAATGATCCATAAATTGTCGACGACTGGTGTTATCAACAGCCGATAGCGCATGCTTACACATATAGCTGGTGCAACCAATAGTAGGTAACTCAAGACTTATCAAAGATTGGTGTTGCCTGCGGTCGGAAACTTACGATATATCGATAGTAGGTAATGACTGCGGTCGATAACTTATGATATAATAAGGGCTGGTATTGCCAATAGTCGGGAATTCAAGAACTATCGAACAATGGCATTGCCAGCTATTGGTAATCCATCTCTTACTTGGCTTAACTTAATCTAACTTCCTCTAAACTTAATTTAAACCAAGCTAACCTCAGTTACACCTAATGTGACTTACCCTGCCTGCACTCAAATCTAACTCAACCTAACACAATCTAACATTACCTTCCTTGAACATAAACAAATCGAACCTACACTTTCTTAAATCTAACCCAACATAATCGAGCAACCTACAAACATTCCCAAACATATTTCAACCTAACCTAACCTAGCGTAACCTAACTAATTCTAACACAATCACAGTTCCATCTCGGGACGGAAGCAGCCTCCGCAACATTCCCAGGGAAGAGGCTATGCAGTAAGACTTCCGCAGTTACGGAGTGGTAGATCCGCTCCGATTGAACGTTTATTCACGTAATATAATATAATAATCTGCGGGTTCAATCGGAGTGGGTCCGCATTGAATACAGGAACGTCTTCGGCTAAATGAAAAAAAAAACAGTCCGAAAAGAATAAAACTTTTCTAACAAATCGTACGGAAATCAGACATTTCGACGCATATCCAATATACACCTAACCAAAACGTAATTCGAAAAATACAAAGAATAAGCGGAAATATTCTCCAATATGTGACATATACAAATCAGACAAGTAATCGTACAACGCCGGGTCCGGGATGGTGCAGAGAGGAAATGTGGAGGACAGAGAACATAAAATAACAACAACGTAACTAAAGAGAAAGAAAAAGAAGATCTGTGGAAACATTGCATTTACTAAAAGGAAATCCTACAAATATCAAACAACAGATTATATACCATACCGTCCGGGCAAGGTACAACGAAATAGACGATATCGTGGGAGATAATAAAAATATCGAGAAACTTAAAAGGAAAATAGTACTTTAGACTGAACGAATCAATATCATCGATTCCGGCAAGCTTAATGGAAAACGCGACTTCGAATCGGTTAGAGTATAAGATAGATGCTGGTCGCGGTTCAAGTGGCTCTGCGTTCCTTGCCCGCATCAGTGCAGGCAGTAGGATGGTGTGGGGGGGGGCCTCCCCTAACCCCACCACCGGCATGAGCGAGGCTGCTGTGCATATGCTGCTGAAAGGTGCTGCTGGTTCGCGAAAATATAAAGGAGAAAAAGAAAGCCTCGGAAGACACAGGCACGAAAGGAAAATCATCAGGAGCCGAAGTAAGGGAACCAAAAAGAAAGGGCAGGATAATGGAAATGCTACCGATAAGAATTACATCCTTACTTTGAAATAGAAGAATAGGCAACCACACATCAGACGTAATGATAGATATTATGAGCGAGGATACGACGAAGGTAATGACATATTAGAAAACGTTAATGGGAAGCATCAGGTATATAAAAAAAACTGAGATCGAACACTTGATCGAACTAGTGGCGAACGGTACAGGGAAAATTGAAGCAATTAAAGGAGCGGTAAGCATTCAAGGACAAACAACGGGATGAGGAAAGCAGGAGAAACGACAGAAATATGAAAAGATGATGCAAGAAAATCGAGAGCGGAATATATAATCCTATAATTTAACAAGAAAACAGGTATAGAGAACATAATAAAGGAGATAAAAGGAACTCTAGAAGAAGAATTCGAAGAAAAACGTACGAGTGGGAGTATAATGCTCCAACTAAGGGACATATACCCGTTAGGTGACCAGAGAAGAAATTAATGATTACATAAGACGAACATTGAAAATAATCGAAGGAAAGGATAGCGGTATAAACGTCAAATTGTTAAAACAAACGTAGAGAGTCAATCGAGTCGCGTTAGCTGAATTTGGACAGGAATATAGTAAAGAGCTGGAAAAGGTCAAACGACTCAGAATACCATTAACACCTTGTCTCTGCAAAGTGATACCGAGAATAGAGAGATACTTCAAATGCCATAAACTGGGACATATCGGCAGAAATTCCGAAGAAGTCAAAGATAATAAGGGAATCTGCAGAAGATGCGCATCTCAGATTTATACGATGATCGGTTGCATCGCGAATAAACCGAAATGTATCATCTGCAGCGAGGCAGGAAGAAGGAATCCGTACATCAGACACGTTACCGGAGTTTTAACTGTCCGGCCTACAGAAAGGCGTTGATAGAGAAGAACGAGAAACGAATATGGAATTGAAAGTCCTACAAATCTATCTGAACAGATGCCGAATCTCGCGAAATATCATGCAGCAAATGCGAATGATTCAAGAGACAGACGTGGTAATAATATTGGAAGCACACAAGATGGAAGAATACTGACTGCGAGACGAGAACGGTGACGCTGCGATATGGATAACCGGTGTTAATCGAAAATGTTTCACATATGGCACCACATATTCCTCGACCGGAATCGTTCATGCAATGGTCGAAGGAACAAAAGCTATAAGCTGCTACTTCTCGCTTAACAGGAACGGAAAGAAATCGAAGAATATATAAACAAAGCTGAGGATAACGTAGAAAAGGGAGAGAAAGCAAGCAGAATAATAATCGAGGGTGACCTGAACGAAAAATCGGTAATCTGGGGTAGTAAGACGAGCAATCATAGAGAGGAAAAGATCATCAAAATGGCTCTAAGAAACGATCTAATCGCGACCAATCCGAAAGAAGGCTATACATACTTTAAGAACCGAAACAAATAAAAAATAGACATAATGTTGATAGGAGGTTGCATATACGCTAAGTTGAGTATAGCAGAAGTGTTTGAGATATTTGCAGCGTTGGACCATCAATACGTACTACATAACTTCTAAAGTACGAATTACAAGAATAACGAAGAGGGATTTGTAAGCCTCGATGGAAAGAAAGCGAACTCGAACGATGCAAATAAATGATCGACTTATATAATATATAGATATTTATTTTTATCTAGAAGAGATGATCTAGTTCTACGTAATTAAAATATATGATAAGTGTAACTATATAAACCATTTTCAAATATTTAATTAAAACATCATGAAATGATATGAAATTAGATAGGGTTTCAGATGTAATGGAGTATCATAAGGAGATATTGTATTTAGAAATAACTAAAATATAAAATATGTATTAATATTTATACTAATTTGAAATATTTACTTGAAAAATCATCAAAGCATATGGTCCAGCGAGTGGGGGATTAACGGATCGTTGCGAGGAGCATGCGGCTTAATGTGTGTAACTTGGATTTATGAATTCTCATATACAGCAATACATTAGTCCGGATATAGTACATATATGTATGTAAGAGGCTTAAAAGTAGAATACAGGTTCTGGTAAAGTCGGATCACTGAATTGGAGGAGTCCCCATTGTGGTGATGGGCTGTTCGTTAACAAAACTGTAAGCTCAAATATTATCTATTGTTCATTATGTTAAAAGAAATTTATTGGTTTTCGCACATTACAGCACGTCATAGATCAGTCTAATTTATTGCCCAAACAACCATAATTCAGAAGTTAATTAATATTACATTTGCAAAAATTTACAATATGTAAATTTCGTAAATTTTAAAGGTGACGAAGCCGGTACACGGTTCTTGGATCTTAAAAATGGTAAAAAGGTGCGGCAGGAAGAGGAGAACCTAGTCAACCACTAGGTACAACATTAACAATGGATTTTCCAAATTTTTCCGCAATGCTTTCTCATGAAAGAAATATATTTTTTACGTTCAAATTAATTAGAAATGAAAAATAAGTTTACTAGGAATATAATATTATATATCTTTCGGAGAATTAATACTTGCATCGGCAAAGTTGTGATGGAAAAGTTGAAAATTAGCGGCGATCTACGAAAAGCAATGAAATAAGAGATATTAATGGCCAATTTAAAGTCGAAACTTACTTTGAAAAATTGAATACCGTCTTCTTAAAAGAAACCGACACATTAACTAATTAAGGAAAAATCATTCCTACTTATAAAAATTTTGTTATTTTTTGTAAAGGTTTAATATGATAATATAAAATATTTTAAATATTAAAAAAACTAAACTAAAATATATTTTTATATATTTTTCTAATATATTTCGTAACGTTAAATGATAAAAACTAAACAAATTACGTTTGAAAATATTTAATTACGTAGATTGATCTTTACTCATACATTTATAATAAAATGAACATAGTTATTCATATTTTTTTTTTTCAAACAATGAGCAAAGATATAAAGTACTTTGTTATTATAGTTCTAGATACTTCACAAGTTCCGAAAATGATGAAATAGACCAATACCTGGAAAAAGTCTAATGTTTTATAATTATTTTCTAGTTGATAGATTATCAAGCTTTATGCCTGAATGGATGCTTATATATAAGTATAACTGCCAAAATAAAATGAGATCGCAAAGTGATATATACACACCTGCGTGCTGCAATTTTGGTGTATTTAAATATCCGATAAAAGCATATAAATGTTTCTAATCTAATTATCAAATACAAATGGAATTCTACAATTTATCCATGTAATAGTCTTTCCTTATTGTACGCATCCTCCAATACATACACAGTATCTTTAATCTTGATGGATTTCGTATGGTCGCGTGTGTGTGTGCGCGCGCCCGCGCGCGTTTCTGTATGAGCGCGCGCACGTGTGTATATGGTAGCAGTTGCAGAAATATCACATAATATGTTTCATTGCTTCCATTTTTGTAAATCGAGTAAAATAGCATAAGATTTTCTGTAGAATATTAAGGAGATGTGAAGCTGCTCTTGCACTGCATACAGTATCTTTCACTGGAAGAATTTTTCTTCCAATGTGTCGACTCCAGATTTATTTGAATTGTTCTCGTTTAGAAATTTAAAACCGAATGACATATCCCTTAACACAGCACGCCGGTAACCACGATACACAACAGATCCAATGTTCCTTTATCTGAGATTAAGGCCTGCTTTCTTTGTTTCCAAACTTCTTTACATTGCGTTACATTCTTAAGACTCTTTGTAAGTTACAAAGAACAGGAACGCTACATGGATTATAAAAGTGTAACAGTCTAATTTATATAATCTTGAACATTTTAAATCCGTTTACGTTGATTTGCTTGTTGTATATGTTTATCACCTGGCGCTGAACCAACTACTACTGCCATCATTTATTTCTAAAATTTCGAAAATCCACCAGATCTAACGAAACCTTGCTTAGATTGCAAATATGTTTTTACTGTATCCAGCAGAAATGAAATTACATTGGCAGAAGTACCAGCTAGTTCTCCAAGCCTATTTGAAACAACATTAAACCACCTTGTTAAACAATAATATATTAAATGTGAATTGGACTTTTAAATTTGAATTTATAAACAGCTAACAAATAAATATGTTTTTCTTACTATTCATATCATTATACTTTCAGTGATTTATTATGTGCTGTGATTTGATATATTAACTGCTTGATTATATTCTACAACGAACCTTGCATACCAAACACTGCTTTTACTCCTTATAAGAGTGGATAATCCTTCGTTTTATATTCTTATATCGCATTGGTTATAAAAGTATATAATATTGTATTTATGCAGTCACGTATAATTATGTACATACAAATTCGCGATTAAGTAGCTATATGTTGAAATTCAATTCCGAATAATGCTCTAAAAAGCATCCCAGATAACAAAGAACAAGATGGCGGCGACACCATACCGGCACTATATTGCCACTTCCGAGGAGTGTCAGCTGATCCGTAGCCATCTATGGCCGGATTCGTTAGCTAAAATGTCAGATTTTACCAGCACTTTCTAAACAAGCATAACACGCTGCGTGAATCACGCAGCACCAGCACTATCGTGACACGCGTGTCATCGCTCCATTCACGAATCTTTTCAGCAATGACGTAGGGTCACATTTGGTAATGGGGAACCTCTGCTTTCATACAAATTAGAACCGTTAGATGTCAGTAGATGTACAACATATGAGTATTGATATATATTTTGATAGTCGTTGTTGTATATGTACAGTTATTGAGGGAGTCGTATATATTTCTTTCAACCCGTCATAAACTAAAAATATAATTTATAAGAACAATATTACTTACAAAATACAAATTCATGCTGTTACGTCCCTAACTTCGCCTTGTGTAATTTCAAGGAAGTGTGGCATTTACATTCTTTTGAAGTATAAGCGGAATATACATAACGCATTTTATTGAATGTTATAACTTATCATGAGACACAGAAATGAGAAGAGATATCGCGTTTTTTGAAGAATTAGGAATCTATTGCTTCTCTACGTAGACACCTAGAAGCGCTATTTCATTGCAAGGAAGAGTGGGCTTTACATTCCTTTGACGTGTTTACGAGATACACATAACGAGCTGCATTGATATTACATCTTATCATGAGACACAAAAATGAAATGCGATATTGCGCTTTACGAAGCATTAGAACTCTGCAGCTTCGATACGTAGACATCTAGAAACGTTGTTCTGTAGCATAAAAGTGTGGGATTTACAATCTTTTGAACTGTAGACGAGATATACACAACGAGTTGCATTGAATATTACACATTATCATGAGACATACGAATGAGATGCGACAACGCGTTTTCTGAAGCATTAGGACTCTATAGCTTCGATACGTAGACATATAGAAACGCTATTCTGTAGCAAGGAAGAGTTGCATTATATTCTTTTGAAGTATCGATGGGATATACATAACGCGCTGCATTGAGTATTACATCTTATCATGAGACATTGAAATGAGATGCAACATCGCGTTTTATAAAGGGATAGAACTCTATTGCATCGATACGCATACATCGAGAAACGCTATTACGTCGCAAGGAAGTGTGGGATGTACATTCTTTTGGCTTGCTGACGAGATATACATAACGCGTTGCATTGTGTATTACATCTTATCGTGAGGCATAGAAATGAGATGCGATATCGCGTTCTATGAAGCAATAAAACTCTATTGCTTCGATTCATAGACATCTAGAAACGCCATTCTTTGCAAGAATGAGTGGGATTTACAATCTCTTGACGTTTTGGCAAGATGTACATAACGCGCTGCATTGATATTACATCTTATCGTGAAACATAGGAATGAGATGCCATATCGCGTTCGATAAAGTGCTAGAACTCTATTGCTTCGATACGAAGACATCTAGAAACGCTATTCTGTCATAAGAATGTGTGGGATTTATATTCTCTTGATGCCTTGACGAGGTATACATAACACGCTGCATTGATATGACATCTTATCATGAGACACAAAAATGAAATGCGACATTGCGCTTTACGAAGCATTAAAACTCTGCAGCTTCGATACGTAGACATCTAGAAACGTTCTTCTGTAGCATAGAAGTGTGGGATTTACAATCTTTTGAACTGTAGACGAGATATACACAACGAGTTGCATTGAATATTACACATTATCATGAGACATACGAATGAGATGCGACAACGCGTTTTCTGAAGCATTAGAACTCTATAGCTTCGATACGTAGACATATAGAAACGCTATTCTGTAGCAAGGAAGAGTTGCATTATATTCTTTTGAAGTATCGATGGAATATACATAACGCGCTGCATTGAGTATTACATCTTATCATGAGACATTGAAATGAGATGCAACATCGCGTTTTATAAAGGGATAGAACTCTATTGCATCGATACGCATACATCGAGAAACGCTATTACGTCGCAAGGAAGTGTGGGATGTACATTCTTTTGGCTTGCTGACGAGATATACATAACGCGTTGCATTGTGTATTACATCTTATCGTGAGGCATAGAAATGAGATGCGATATCGCGTTCTATAAAGTGCTAGAACTCTATTGCTTCGATACGAAGACATCTAGAAACGCTATTCTGTCATAAGAATGTGTGGGATTTATATTCTCTTGATGCCTTGACGAGGTATACATAACACGCTGCATTGATATGACATCTTATCATGAGACACAAAAATGAAATGCGATATTGCGCTTTACGAAGCATTAAAACTCTGCAGCTTCGATACGTAGACATCTAGAAACGTTGTTCTGTAGCATAGAAGTGTGGGATTTACAATCTTTTGAACTGTAGACGAGATATACACAACGAGTTGCATTGAATATTACACATTATCATGAGACATACGAATGAGATGCGACAACGCGTTTTCTGAAGCATTAGAACTCTATAGCTTCGATACGTAGACATATAGAAACGCTATTCTGTAGCAAGGAAGAGTTGCATTATATTCTTTTGAAGTATCGATGGGATATACATAACGCGCTGCATTGAGTATTACATCTTATCATGAGACATTGAAATGAGATGCGACATCGCGTTTTATAAAGGGATAGAACTCTATTGCATCGATACGCATACATCGAGAAACGCTATTACGTCGCAAGGAAGTGTGGGATGTACATTCTTTTGGCTTGCTGACGAGATATACATAACGCGTTGCATTGTGTATTACATCTTATCGTGAGGCATAGAAATGAGATGCGATATCGCGTTCTATAAAGCAATAAAACTCTATTGCTTCGATTCATAGACATCTAGAAACGCCATTCTTTGCAAGAATGAGTGGGATTTACAATCTCTTGACGTGATGGCAAGATGTACATAACGCGCTGCATTGATATTACATCTTATCGTGAAACATAGGAATGAGATGCCATATCGCGTTCTATAAAGTGCTAGAACTCTATTGCTTCGATACGAAGACATCTAGAAACGCTATTCTGTCATAAGAATGTGTGGGATTTATATTCTCTTGATGCCTTGACGAGGTATACATAACACGCTGCATTGATATGACATCTTATCATGAGACATTGATGTGTGGTGCGATATCACGTTTTATGAGGCATTAGATCACTATTGCTTCGAAACGTAGACATATGGAAACGCTATTCCCTAACATGGAAGAGTGGCATTTACATTCTCTTGAAGTATTGACGAGACATACATAACGCGTTGCAATGATTTACATCTTGTCATGAAGCATAGGACTGAGATGCGATATCGCATTCTACGAAGATTTAGAACTGTACTGTTTTGTTGCATAATCATGTAGAAAAGCTATTCCGTAGCATGGAAGTGTGGCATTTACATTATATTGAAGTGTAGATGAGGTATACATAACGCGTAGCTTTGAATATTACATCTTATCATGAAACATAAAAATGAGATGCGATATAGCGTTCTATGAAGCACTAGAACTCTTTCGCTTCGATGCATAGACATCTAGAAACGCTATTCCCTCGCACGGAAGGGAAGGATTTGCATTCCCTTGAAGAATTGTCGCAATATACATAACTCGTTGCATTGAATTACATCATATCATGATACATAGAAATGAAATACGATATCGCGTATTATGAGGCACTAGAACTCTATTGCTTCGATATGTAGACATCTAGAAACGCTGTTGCATAGCAACGAAGTGTGGGCCTTACATTCCTCTGATGTGTTTCCGAGATATACATAACGCGTTGCATTGATTTTCATGTTATCATGAACCATAGAAATGGGACGCGATTTCGCGTTTTACGAAGAATTGGAACTCTACTGCTTATAATTCGCTGACATCTAGAAGCGCTATTCTGTAGAATGGTAATATGACATTTACTTTCTTTTGAAGTGTGGACGAGATACCCATAACGCGATGCTTTGATATTACATCTTATCATGAGTCATAGAAATGAGACGCGATATCCCGTTTTATGATGCATTAGAACTCTATTGCTTCGATGAGTAGTTATCTAGAAGCGCCATTCCGTTGCAAGGAAGTGTGGTACTTACATTCTTTTGAAGTGTAGACGAGATATACGTTACGCTTTGCATTGAATTTTACATCTTATCGTCAGACCTAGGAATGAAATGCAATATCGCGCTCTATGAAGTATTAGAAATCGATTCCTTCGATACGCAGACGTCTAGAAACTCTATTCCGCAGCAGGGAAGTGTGGTATTTACTTTCTTTAGAAGTGTTGACGAGATATACATAACGCGTTGCATTGAATGATACGTCTTATTATGAGAAATTTAAATGGCCCACAGGCCTTAGATTCTTTTGGAGTGTTGACGAGATGTACATGACGCGTTGCATTGAATTACATCTTATTATGTTACATAGAAATGAGATGCAATATCGCCTTCTATGAAGAATTATAACTCTAATGATTCGATCCGCGGACATCTAGAAACGCTATACCGTTGGAAGGATGTGTGGGATTTACATTCTTTTAACGTGGTGGCGAGATATAGTTAACGCGTTGCCATTAACTACATCTTATCATGAAACATAGAAGTGACATGCTATGTCGTGTTTTACGAAGCATTAGAACACCTTTGCTTCGACATGTAAACATCTAGAAGCGCTATTCCGTAGCATGGAAGTGTGGGATTTATATTCTTTTGAAGTGTAGACGAGATATACAAAACGCTTTGCATTGAAGATTACATCTTACCATGAGATATAGAATTAACAAGCGATATAGCTTTCTATGAGGCATTAGAACTCCATTGCTCCGATATGTAAACATCTAGAAACGCTGTTCCGTAGTAAGGAAGTGTGGCATTTACATTCTATTGAACTGTATACGTTGCAGAGCCAGAGGATGACGTGTCTGCAACCAACAACACCATGCGAAGCTGCACGAGGACCACCAACCGGAAAATGCATGACTGCAACGGAAATTCGAAAAGCTCGTACCAAGTTTCACGGTCTTAGTCATCAACAGTCGCACAACGGAGCTGATGGCCACCGCGATCGTCCGCGGTAGCGATCGCGACCAGAAGCCAATCGAGTGTAGAACGTTGAGCGTCACCTGTTCGAGTGCAAACTTCATTACAGACGACCTGGCAATGAAGCTTGGACTTCCCACGAAAAATAACAAGACAGCTATCGAAGCGTTGAACCAATTGCACGAGTTCGCGAATAAATTGCCTCAACGACGATCAAATCGCGGTTATTAGACTTCGCGCGGAAGCTCACATTCTTTACGATACCGCGAATCGCTGGACCGATACCGGAAGAGCAAATCGATCAGGCGAAGACTCCGATTCCGGCAAACGTAAAACTAGCAGATCCACAATTTCATCGACCGGCAAATGTGGATATGTTAATCGGCACCGGTCCCGCTTTATCGTCCCTTAGCATCGGCCAGTACAAACTTTCTCCTCGCAACGATCCTAAATTATTTCTCCAAAAGACGCAATTTGGATGGATCATCGGGGGGAGCGTCTCCACATCGGCGTCGTGGAGAAAACATCAAACATTCGTTACAACCCTGAATTTCGAACTTCAAAAATTCTGGGAGCTAGAAGAGGATCCACACGTACAATACCTATTTTCCGCGGATCAGGAATGCGAGCAGCATTTTCACGACCACGTTAAATGGACACGAACCGGTCGTTACATTGTCGCACTGCCGTTCAATGAAAAGAAGATGCAGTTAGGCGAAACTCGGTCGCGCGCCTTCAGCCGTCTTCTTTCGCTCGAACGAAAATTCATGAAAGATCCAGAGCTGAAACGAGAATACTCTGCCGTCATCGAGGAGTATCTCGAGATGGGACACATGAGCCAGGTAGAACCACGCGATTCGGATGGCTTCTACCACACCCACCATGCCGTCATCAAACTGTCCAGCTCAACAACGAAGGTTCGTGTCGTCTTCGATGGATCTGCAAGATTGAGCAGTGGACTGTCATTGAACGGCACGCTTTTGGCAGGACCAATGATACAGGACGACATATTCGCTCTTCTCATAAGGTTCCGTCAACACACCTATGTCTTAACCGAAGACATCGGGAAGATGTATCGGTATTTCCTCGTAAAATCGGAAGACCGCCGATACCAGCCGATATTATGGCAAGGTAACAACGGAAAGGTGAAAACGTACGAGCTGAACACGGTCACGTTCGGACTACCTTCAGCCCCTTTCTTCGCCATCAGGTGCATTCATCAGCTAGCGGACGACGAAAAAGTGAATGCTCCTTTCGCATCGACCGTACTCCAGCGAGATCTATACGTCGACAGCACAGATAATTACGAAGACGCTAGACAACTACGGGACCAGGTAATCAAGCTACTTAACCGCGGCAGCATCCACATTCAACAATGGGTCTCGAACGAAACGAAACTTTTAGCAGGACGGCGAAATTTCCGGAAAGCGAAATTCACCCAAAGTATTTTGGAGACGCCACCATGAAAACTCTCGGCGTCTCGTGGCACGCGCAGAACAACCGAATCATCTATTCCGTGGATCCAAACATCGATACGAGGATCACCAAACGCACGATCTTATCCACCATAGCAAAAATATTCGACCCGTTAGGTTTACTGGCGCCAGTAATAATAACGGGAAAAATATTTATGCAACACCTATGGAAACTACAATTGGTCTGGGACGAATCGCTACCAACAATCCTTCATACAGAATGGTCCACGTACGTGAAGGAATTCCAGTTACATAACGAAACATTCTTCGAGTGACACGTATGCCAATAGAAGGTGCGAGGAGTGGAATTACACGGTTCCTGCGACGCGAGCGAACGAGCATACGGAGCGTGCGTGTATGTACGGTCAGTCCACAATCGCGGACGAATTAAAACGGGACTATTATGCGCGAAATTTCGGTTCGCACTAGTAAAAGTTGTCAGCCTCGCACGTCTCGAACTTTGCGGGGCGGTGCTACTGACGTCATTATTTTCTAACGTCCGAGATAGTAATGCACGCCGATTCGACTCGATTAACTTCTGGACGGATTCCACGATAGTTTTAAATTGGCTGCAACGCGAACCAGCCACGCTAAGGACATTCGTGGCAAATAGAGTGGCCGAAATTCAAGCGAAGACCGATAGCGGCACGTCAGGTCAAACGACAATCCAGCGGACCTCATATAGAGAGGACAAATACTGGCGGAATTCTTGAAGCCCTCCATCTGGCGTCATGGACCATCGTGGTTTGCCGACGATAACAGGGATTGGCCGAAATCTACGTTCAACCTCGTTTCGGAAATACCCGATATTCGTGCCCATACATGCTTGGCAACGACCATCCGTAGCAACGAAATTCTCGGCCGCTATTCAGACATCGCGAAATTGAGGAGGATCGTCGCGTATTGCCTCCGATTTCGCAAGAATCATTGTAACGCAGGACCTCTAACCGTACGAGAGGTCCACGACGCTAATGATCGGATCTTGAAGCTCGTGCAGGCCTCCGCGTTCGAAAAAGAGATCCGAAATTTGAAGAACGGTACAGAGCTGCATCCAAAGAGTAACCGGCTCTCGCTGTAGCCATTCTTACACGAAACGGGAATTCTACGGGTAGGCGGTCGACTACAAAACGCAAACATTCCCTTCGGACAGAAACATCCGAATCTGCTTCCGAAATAACATCACATCACCGATCTGATCATTCGTCACACGCATTTAGATGGACATCATTCGGTTATCAATACCACGCTGGCGACACTAAAGCAGAGGTGTTGGCCCATTGATGGTAAAAAGTCCATCAGGTGCTTCCGCGTAAAACCACCGGCCGTGAATTACGTAATGGGCACTCTACCTGCGGCACGCGAATCCGAATGCCAACCCTTTTATAACTGCAGAACAGATTATTGCGGTCCTTTTTATATCAAGGAAAAACGTTTCCGACATTGTGCGCGAGTAAAAATCTATGTAGCAGTGTTTGAGTGCTTTGCAACGAGAGCGGTCCATCTTGAGGTCGTCGGTGACATGACTACCGTAGCGATCATCGCGGCATTGAAACGCTTCATCGGTCGTAGGAGCATCTGTCGGAACATTCATTCCGACAACGGGACAAAATTTCGTTGGAGTGAATAACGAATTAAGCGCACTGTACCAAAAACTGCAAACGGACGATAAGGTAACACACTTCCTCACGGGCAAGGAAATATCGTGGCATTTCATGCCAGCTCTTTCTCCCAATTTCGGCGGCCTTGGGGAGGCAGCTGTCAAATCCTTCAAACACCACGTCAAACGAGTCGTAGAGGAAGAACTGTTTACGTTCGTACAGTTCAACACGTTCGCGATCGAAATCGAAGCGATCCTAAACTCCTGCCCGCTTACTTCATTATCATCCGATCCTAATGGTCCATCAGCTCTAACTCCGGCCCACTTCCTGATCGGCACGTCGTTAACGAGTTTGCCCGAGACTGATTTCAGCGATACTCCTCGTCACCGATTGTCACACTGGCCACACATCCAGAACGTTCAGCAGGACTATCCACCATCTGAACGAGCAAAAAAAATGGACAAAGGGCTACCACGAGATCAAGAAAGGATCCCTCGTAGTCTTAAGGGATGACTACCTTCCGCCTTTGCAGTGGCACCGCGGTCGAAACGAAGAGGTGCACCCAGGTCCAGATAAGATCATCCGCGCGGTCACCGTACGGACCAGCCACGAGGTCTACAAACGCAACGTCAAGCAGCTAGCGAAGTTGCCCACATCCGAGGCGACAGTGTGAACCATCGACGTCGCGGCGATATTCAGATCAATCCGATCTAGATTGATCGACACCGTCTTTCAACCGGGGGAACGTGGTTCGACCGACTGAACCAATAAAACGTGGGATCTCCGAAGACTTCATTTATTACACGTTTGTGACGAAAAGGCTATTTTTGAGAATAAGACGTTTTAAGTAATTTCGTAAATATATATATTACTGCGATATGTAGACATCTAGAAACGCTATTCCCTAGACACGAAGTGTGAGATTCACATTCTTGCGAAGTGTAGGCGAGATATACATAACACGTTGCATTGAATATTACATCTTACCATGAGACATAGAAATGAGATACCATATCGTGTTTTATGAAGAAATAGAACTGTATTGCTCCGATACGTAGACATATCGGAACGCTATTCCGTTGCAAGAAAGTGTGGCATTTACATTCTTTTGTTGTGTAGACGAGATATACATAATGCGTTGCCATGATTTTACATCTTATCATGAAGCACAGAAATGATGCGATACACATCTAGAAACGCTGCCCCGATGCAAGAAAGTGTGGGCTTTACATTCTTTTGAAATGCTTACGAGAAATACATAACGCGACGTATTGATATTACATGTTATCATGAAACATAGAAATGGGATGCGATATCGCGATTTAAGTAACATTAGAACTCTATTGCTTCAACACGTAGACGTCCAGGAACGCTATTCTGTATCAAGGAAGTATGGCATTTACAGTCCTTTGAAGTGTAGACGAGGTACACATGACACTTCGCAATGAATATTATATCTTATCATGAAGCATAGAAATGAGATGTGATATCGCGTTTTAAGAAGCATTTGAACTCTGTTACTTCGATACGTAGACATCTGGAAACGCTATTGCCTAGCGAGAAAGTGTGGCATTTACATTCTTTTGAAGTGTAGACGAGGTACACATAACACTTCGCAATGAATATTATACCTTATCTTGAAACATAGAAATGACATGCGATATCGCGCCTTCAGAAGCTTTAGAACTCCATTGCTTCGATACGTAGACATCTGGAAACGCTATTGCCTAGCGAGGAAGTGTGGCATTTACATTCTTTTGAAGTGCAGACGAGGTACACATAACACTTCGCAATGAATATTATTTCTTATAATGTAACATAGAAATGAGATGCGATATCGCGTGTTACGAAGCATTAGAACTCTATTGCTTCGATTGTTGTACATCTGGAAACGCATTTCCTAGCAAGGATGTGTGGCATTTACATTCTTTTGAAATGCAGACGAGGTATACGTAACACTTCGCAATGAATATTGTATCTCATCATGAAACTTAGAAGTGAGATGCAATATCGTGTTTTATGAAGCATTAGAATTCCATTGCTCGATACGTAGACATCTGGAAACGCTATTACCTAGCAAGGAAGTGTAGCATTTACATTCTTTTGGAATGTAGACGAGGTATACATAACACTTAGCAATCAATATTATAACCTATCATGAAACATAGAATTGAGATGCGATATTGCGTTTTAAGAGGCATTAGAACACTATTTCTTCGATACACAGATATCTGGAGACGCTATTTCCTAGCATGGAAGTGTCGCATTTACATTCTTTTCACGTGTAGACGACGTGTACATAACACTTCGCAATGATTATAATATATTAACATGAGACATAGAAATGGGATGCGATGTCGCATTTTAAGAAGCATTAGAACTCTATTACTTCGATACGTAGACATCTTGAAACGCTATTTCCTAGAAAGGAAGTGTGACACTTACGTTCTTTTGAAGTGTAGGCGAGGCATACATAACACTCAGCAATCAATATTATAACCTATCATGAAACATAGAAGTGAGATGCGATATCGTGTTTGAAGAGGCATTAGAACTCTATTTCTTCGACACATAGATATCTGGAAACGCTGTTTCGTAGCAGGGAAGTGTGCGATTTACATTCTTCTGAAATGTAGACGAGGTATACATAACACTTCGCAGTGAATATTATATTTTACCATAAAATATAGAAATAAGATGCGATATCGCGTTCTAAGAAGTATTGGAGCTCTACTGCTTCGATACGTAGACATCTGCAAACGCTTTCTCCTAGAAAGGAAGTATGGCAATTACATTCTGTTGAAATGTCGACGAGGTATACATAACACTTCACAATGAATATTATTTCTTATCATGAATCATACAAATGAGATTGCGATATCGCGTGTTAAGAAGCATTAGAAATCTTTTGCTTCGATACGTAGACATCTGAAAACGCTATTTCCTAGAAAGGAAAAGCGGCACTTACATTCTTTAGAAGTGTAGACGCGGTATACATAACACTTCGCAATGAATATTATACCTTATCATGAAACATACAGATGAGATGCGATATCGCGTTTTAAGAAGCATTAGAACGCTATTGCTTCGAATCGTAGACATCTGCAAACGCTATTTCCTTGCAAGGAGGTGTGGCATTTACATTCTTTTGAAGTGTAGACGAGGTATACATAACACTTCGCAATGATATTATATCTTATCATGGAACATAGAACTGAGATACGATAGGAAGTAACGTTTCCAGATGTCTAAGTGTCGAAGCAATAGAGTTCTAATGCTTCTAAAAACGCGATATCGCATTTCATTTCGAAGGTTCATGATAAGATATAATATTCATTGCGAAGTGTTATGTATACCTCATCTACACTTCATAAGAATGTATACGTATCGAAGCAATAGTATTCTGATGCTTCTTAAAACGCGATATCGCATCTCAGATCTATGTTTCATGATAAGATATAATATTCATTGCGAAGTGTTATATATTCCTCGTTTTCACTTCCAAAGAATGTAAGTGCCGCACTTACTTGCTTGTAAATGCATTTACAGATGCCTACGTATCGAAGCAATATAGTTCTAATGCTTCTTGAATCGCGATATCGCATCTCATATCTATGCTTCATGATAACACATAATATTCATTGCGAAGTGTTATGTAAACCTCGTATACACTTAAAAATAATGTAAATGCCACACATCCTTTCTAGGGAATGCGTTTCCAGATGTCTACGTATCGAAGCAATAGAGCTCTAACGCTTCTTTAAACGAGATATCGCATCACAATTCCATGTTTCATGACAAGATACAATATACATTGCGAAGTGTTATGTATGCCTCATCTACACTTCAAAAGAATGTAAATGTCACAATTCCTTGCTAGGAAATAGCTCTACCAGATATCTACGTATCGAAGCAATAGAGTTCTACTGCTTCTTAAAACGCGATATCGCATCTCATTTCTATGTTCCATGATAAGATATCATATTCATTGCGAAGTGTTATGTATAACTCGTCTATACTCTAAAACAATGTAAGTACCACACTTGTTTGCTAGGAAGTAGCGTTTCCAGATGTCTATGAATCGAAGTAATATGGTTCTAATGCTTCTCAAAACGCGATATCGCACCTCAATACTATGATTCATGATAAGATATATGATATTCATTGGGAAGTGTTATGTATACCTCGTCTACACTTCAAAAGATTGTAAATGCGACACTTCCTTGCTAGGAAATAGCATTTCCAAATGTCTACGTATCGTAGCAATAGAGTTCATATGCTTCTTAAATCGCGACATCGCATCTCAATTCTGTTTCGTGATAAGGTATAGTATTCATTGTGGAGTGTAATGTATACCTCGTCAAGACTTCAAATGAATGAAAATGGGACATTGCCTTGCTAGGAAATAGCGTTTGCAGATGTCTACGTATCGAAGCAATAGCGTTTTAATGCTTCTTAAAACGCGATATTACATTTCATATGTATGTTTCATGATAAGACATAATATTCATTGCGAAGTGTTATGTATACCTCGTCTACACTTCAAGAGAATGTAAACGCCACACATCTCTGCTTGGAAATATCGTTTCCGGAAGTCTACGTATCGCAGCAATACAGTTCTAATACTTCTTAAGACGAGATATCTCTTCTCATTTCTATGTTTCATGACAAGACATAATATTCATTACGAAGTGTTATGTAAACCTCGTCTACACTTCAATTGAATGTAAATGCGTCCCTTCCTTGCTTGGAAATAGCGTTTCCAGATTGCTACGTATCGAAGCAATAGAGTTCTAGTGCTTTGTAAGACGCGATATCTCATCTCTTTTCTATGTTTCACGATAAGATATAATATTCATTGCGATGTGATATGTATATCTCGTCTAAACTTCAAATGAATGTAAATGCCACTCTTTCTTGTTAGGAAATAGCGTTTCCAGATGTCTACGTATCGAAGCAATAGACTTCTAATGCTTCTTAAAACGCCATATCGCATCTCTTGTCTATGTTTCATGATAGGATATAATATTCATTGCAAAGTGCTATGTATTCTTCGTCTACACTTCATAAGTATGTAAACGCCACACTTCCTTGCTAGGAAATAGCGTTTCCAGATGTCTATGTATCGAAGCTATAGTGTTCTGGTGCTTCTTAAAACACGATATCGCATCTCATGTCTATGTTACATGATCAGATGTGATCTCAATGCAACGCGTTATGTATATCTCGTCTACACTTCAAATGAAAGTGGATGCATTACTTCCTTGCTACGGAACAGTGTTTCTAGATGTCTACGAATCGAGGCAAAGGAGTTCTAATGCTTCATAGAACGCGATATAGCATTTCACATCAAGAGTTCAAAGTATGTATGTAGATTTTAATGATCTATAAATCAGACTATTCTTATCTGCTTCTACACTGCAAAACAATGTGATGCTACACTTCCTCGCAAGAGAATAGCGTTTCTAGATGTCAATGTGTAAAAACAACAGGGTTCTGTTACCTGATTCCGTGCGATGTCGCATCTCATTTCGTTGTTCTGCGTTAAGATATAGTATTCAATGCAACGCGCTTTGTGTATCTGCATACAAAAAGAATATAAATCCCACACTTTCTTCCAACGGGATAGCGTTTCTAGGTATCTATGCGTAGAAGCAATAGAGTTCTCTTACTGCATTCAATTCGATTTCGCTACTCATTTCAATGCCGCATGATATGATGTAATATTCATTGTATCGCGTTATGTTTATCTGCTTCTGCACATCAATTGAATGTGAACTCTACACTTCCTTGCCGGCGATAGCGTTTCTAGATGTCCAGGTGCCGAAGCATTTAATTTCTCATGCTTCATGCTTCGCAATATCGCATTTCATATCAACAGTTCGAAGTATGTCTGTAGAATTTAATGCACTATATATATATCATTATGCTCATCTGCTTCTGCGCCCCAAAAGTGTGGTTTCCACATTTCCTGACAAAAGGATAGCGATTCTAATTGTAAATGTGTCGAAGCAATAGAGTTCTAATACATCATTTATCGCGATCTCGCATCACATTTCAATGTGTATTGTAAGATGTAATATTCAATGCAGCGCGTTACGTTTAACTCTTCAACACTTCTAGCGAATGTGAACCCTACACTCCCTTGCAGGGGGATAGCGTTTTTAGATATCTACTTGTCGAAGCAATAAAGTTCTATTACTTTATTCAGATCGATGTCGCATCTCGTTTCAATGCCGCATGTTGAGATGTAATATTCAATGAAACGCGTTACGTTTATCTGCTTCTACACGTCAACATTATAAAGATCCTACAATATCTTGCCAGGTGGTAGCGTTTCTAGATGTGCACGTATTGAAGCAATAGATTTCTAATGCTATATAAAACGCGATATCGCATTTGATATCAACAGTTCGAAGTATGTAAGTAGATAAAAATGCTCTACACATCTCGTTATGCTTGTCTGCATATACACGTCAAAAGACTGTGATTTCTACACTTCCTTGCAAGGGAATTGCGTTCTTAGATGTCTACTTTTCGAAGCAATAGAGTACTATTGCTTCATTCAACGCGATGTCGCAAGTCATTTCAATGATTCATGGTAAATTGCAATGTTCTATGCAATATGTTACATTTGTCTGCATCTAGACCTTAGAAGGATGTGAATCCTATACTAACTTGCAACAGAATATCGTTTCCAGATCTCTACGTGTCCAAGCAAGACATTTCTAATACTTCATGCAGCGCGATGTCGCATCTCATTTCAACGTTTCAAAGCAAAGAATCTGTAATCATATATCCATAACATTATGCTTAACTGTTAGATGTCTTCAATAGAATGTGAACTATATAATTCCATGCAACGGCATGGCGCTCCGTAGTGTCTGTCTGTTAAAGCAATCGAGCTCGAATTCTCCATGCAATCCGCTGGCGCATCTAATTTTATCGTTTCAAAGTAAGAATGCTGTAATCTCTTATGCATAGCTCTATGCTTATCTGCTTTAAAACTTCATAAGAATGTAAATTCTACAGCTCCATGCAACAGGATTGCCCTTCGTAGTGTCTACATGTCGAGACAATAGAGTATTAATGCATCATACAATGCCATGACTCATCTCATTTCAACGTTTCGAATTAAGTAAGCAGTAATCTTCTATGAAAAGCATTATAATTATCTGCTTCTACTCTACAAAAGAATGTGAATTCTATAGATCCAAGCAACAGGAGGGCAGGCCCTTCACCATCCTACTGCCTGCCCTGATGCGGGCAAAGGATTTCCAGGGTCACTCAAACCGCGACCAACATCTATCTTATACTCTAACCGATTCATCGTTATGCGTTTTCCATTAAGTTTGCCGTGATCAGCGATATTGATGCGCTCAATCTAAATTATTATTTTCTTTTTAAGTTTCTCGATTTTTTTAGTTTCTCTCACGATATCGTCTATTTCGTTGTACCTTACAGTATGGTATATAATCTGTTGTTTGATATTTCTAGGATTTCCTCTTAATAAATGCAATGCTTCCACATATTTTCTTTCTCTTTCTCTTTAGTTACATTGTTGTTATTTTATGCTTTTCACCCTCCACATTCCCTCTCTACACCATCTCGGAACAGACAATACGATTACTGCAGGATGACGCCCCGGTCTCGTTACACCGAGATCAAGTGTTCCCTCTTGCATCCGTTGATTTATATATGTTATATATTGGAGAATATTTCTTCCTATCCTTTGTATTTTTCGAATGAAATTACATTGACAGAAGTACGAGCTAGTTCTGCACGCCTATTTGAAACAACATTAAATCACCTTGTTAAACAATAATATATTAAATGTGACTTGGACTTTTAAATTTGAATTTATAATCATCTAACAGGTAAATATGTTTTTCTTACTATTCATATCATTATACATTCAGTGATTTATTGTGTGCTGTGATATGATATATTAACTGCTTGATTATATTTTGCAATGAACTTTGCGTACCAAACATTGTTTTCACTCCTGATGGGAGTGGATAGTTCTTCGTTTTATATTCTTATATCGCATTGATTATAAAAGTATATGATATCCTTTTTATGCAGTCATGTATAATTATGTACATACAAATTCGCGATTAAGTAGCTATGTGTTCAAATTCAATTCCGAATAATGCACTAAAAAGCATCCCAGATAACAAACGGCAAGATGGTAGCGACACCATGCCGGCACTATATTGCCACTTCCGAGGAGTGTCAACTGATTCGTAGTCATCTGTGACCGGATTCGTTAACTAAAATGCCAGAACGTGTTACCAGCACGTTCTAGACAAGCGAATCGCGCAGCACCAGCACCATGGTGACACGCGTACCATCGCACCATTCATGAATCTCCTCAGCAATGACGCAGGTTCACATTTGGCAATGGGGAACCTGTGCTTTCATACAAATTAGAACCGTTAGATGTCAGTAGATGTTCAGCATATGAGTATTGATAGACATTTTGATGGTCGTTTTCCTATATTTATAGTTATTGAGCGAGTCGTGTATATTTCTTTCAATCCATCATAGACTAAAAATATTATTTATAAAAAAAATATTACTTATAAAATAAAAATTCATGCTGTTGCGTGCCTAACTTCGCCTTGTGTAATTTTTGAAATAACATGTTCTCATCGTATTTAATGTAACCCTCAATTGCATGAATTTGTAACAATAAATTGAAGAAAATATATATAAAATAAGTGTATATATTTTTATGACAAAGTAATTATCGACTTTATGGAAAAAATCGCCCTATCGAGTTAGTTTATAGAAAATAATAAAATCGAGTTCTTATATCTTTGTTTTGTGCCGGTGTATCTATTTTGGAATCAAAATAAATAAATGTCCCAGTTTAGTCATTTTTCATATTTGCTTATAATTTTTATGGAAACAGCTTCCCCATTAGTAAATGTCAGCCTACGCTACGAAATATGAAAATCTTTTACTATTCTTCGACCCCTTTACATGTTAAATGCATGATTAGTTCTGCAAGACAAAAAGCCTGAATTAGTGAGATATCTAGGAACATAAGTAATTTGTAAGTAACACATCTTTTCTCTTTGAAATATTTGCCTTTGCATAGAATAGAACGTATAGATATAATTGCCTGTTTTGTACCCATTTCGGTCCAATTCTATTATAGCCTTTGAGCAGAAGTAATATTAATTATACTTGATTTTTGCAATAGTTCTTTGATTAACAGATTTTATTAACCTAGAATCATCATTTGACGGATGTATCAATCTACTTTGTAGCTCCATCAGTTTCTTTTTCTGCTCGCTACTTTCCATTTTCAGTTCCGTATACTTACCCTTTATCACCATCATATATGTTGCGTAAAATTACAATAACTTTTTGTCCTCAAATTTTGCGGATATTTCAATTAAATTTCCTTTGATTAAATAAACGGAAATTAAAAAACAGTGGCACGTACCATTTCTTGGAAACGTTGTATCGTAATTTGCATCTGACTGTTTTGAAAGGCACGCACTTTACTTAACGTTTGCAATTCGGTTAGCGAAGTAAAGAAATATTCTACTTTCGAAATTGTTGGCTCTTGTAATTCTAAGGCAAATATATTCATCTGTCGACATCGTGAACATTGTTTTTTGGCAAAATTCCAGAAAAACGAATATACTATAAGTAAAATAATAAACATCATAATATTAAATTTAACTCTGTTCATCGTTGCCTTGTTGGACACATCCATAACAATATACAGGGTGGGGCAGTAATAATTAGCACCTCAGATATCCACGAAACTATAAGTTTCATAGAAGTTTTTGCTAATATAAAATTGCATAGTACAAAGGGCCCATCCGTTGATGAAAATAGTTTTTTTGTAAGTGGAGTTATGTTGTACATATGAAGGTTACCTTCATTTTTTAAAATGAATTGGTATGTGCATTCTTCCGTAATACGATAGAGCATTTTAAAGCAAGTTTAACGATCTGTAACAAGAAGGCATTGAAGGTTACAAAAAATAAAGAAAGGCGATAATACTCACGGTTTTGATAGTAAATGAAACATACGTATTGTAAACAGTAGTGGAAGGCGTAATACTTACCGTTTACTTCACTGTGAATAAACACTTTTCGAAGGGCATTTCAATAGTTTGCAGCATAAGTTAAACATGATAAGATTAGTATTGAAATATCGGTTCGAATACGTTTGGTTAGGCTGTTCTTTGTGTCGTCCATTTTATAAGTACTGAGCTGCGGATTCCTGAGGACAGCTAACAAAATTGTTGAAATATGGGGGATTGTCATTGTGAACTTAAATCAAAAGTTAATTAAATTGCATTATATTGTAAACAAATCTTAATGTTTCATTTTAAATAGTAAGATTAAATACTCTTTACCAAACTATAAGAATGGATACATACCTCCCTGTTATTATTATTTCATAAAGAATTCTAATTGCAATTATATACTTCACTACGATAAAAAATATTTCTTAGGAAATTCTAAATATTAAATTAGAGAACGAAGCAAAACATTTTCAATAATTACGAATATGAAAAATACTTGAACATTCCAATAGAAAGATGTCTAAACAGGAGTTAGAAAAGTCAAACATTCAATTTCATCTATAAGAGGTAAAATGTTTTGAAAGCTTTAATTACAGTCTTTAATGCAAGCAAATGGGCAGTATTTCAATTTTTAAGAAAATTGATGAAAGTCAACCATTTTGAAGTGGTCAGAATCTTTGTCGTTTGAGCAATAAGTGAATAACAAATAACTGCATAAATTCCAGGCTTAAAAACTTATGGATTAAATCCTATGCAGACTCGTTTATGAGCGAGTTACTAAATAATAATCCACACTAAGTAATCATTTTAAAACTTAAACGATTACGTCTCGCGAACTTTCAAAGATATCAGAAGCGTGAAAAGTATGTGGTATATCAAAAACTCTTCTAAAAGAACGGACGAAGCCAATAGAAATCTTTGTTGAAGTAAGCAAGTTCTAAAGTTCTAAGCAACGCGATGGCCCTTATCTGCCTATGTTTCATAGCAAGTAAGTTCTGAATTTCTATGAAATCCGATGGAATTCCTCACTACTAACGTTTCAAAGTAAGTTCTCAAACTCTCAGTTCTACGTTTAAAACTATGTGTGTTCTATATATCTATGTAAAGTGATGGTTCCTATTAGTTGTGACGGAAACCTATATATAGTAAGTCAGGGAAGCTCGAAGGGGTTATTATCTAAATGCTTTAAGGTATAAAACGTACTTTTATACCTCACGTACAACTTTTCTTGGGCGCCAGCTGTTCAGAAAGTAGCAAAGGGATAGACTACACGACCCCGGGAATAGTGGGGCGGAACAACCCTTGAAATTTCGAAATGCTCCTCCTCTCAACTACGCCTAGCCAAGTACACACACTCAGGTCGCGAGATACTGAAGTCACGGCATGTTTATTTATGGTCTCGACGTGGGTTTAACTAACAAGGGATACGGGAAACTACGCAACACGCCGCGAATTACCGGGTATCATAACTCGCTTCACGATATAAGATACAATATACAATATGCGACAAAAGAAATGGGACGCTTTAGCGAATAGGCTCTCACGTTCTCTTCTTTAGGTTCCATGAATTCGCTGGTGGTCCTCGGGTCTCCTGGATCCTCCTCGGGGCTCCTTGGTGGAGTGGGCTGTAGGCTTCGGTATTGTTCGGGTCCATCGATCAGTGGATTTCGGCGATTTCCTCTTCTCGCCCCCTTTGGTGTCCCTGAGGGGATCCTCCTGATCATTTAAATTGCGTAGCGCCTCGCGCGCCGCGCTCCCATGGCCCACCCGCAGGGCCGCTGGACTTTTGACTTCTCTTTAGGGGGTTAAGGATGGTTGAGGACCTTCTCACATACCAGAGCATTATGAAGCACAGAAGCAGATAAGCATAATGCGATGCATAGAGCTTTACAACCTTCTAACATACTTTGAACTGTTTATATGAAATGCGATATTGCGGTGCATGAAGCATGAGAAATTAAATGCTTCGGCACCAGGACAACTAGAAACGCTATCCCCGGGCAAGAAAGTGTAGGGTTCACACTCAATTCATGTGCAGAAGCAGATAAACATAACGCAATGCTATGAACATTACATCTTACCATGAAATATAGAAGTAAGATGCGCAGCCGCGTTTTACGAAGCATTAGAATTCTATTGCTTCTAAACCTTCAGATATAGAAACGATATTCCGTAGCAAGGAAGTGATGCATTTACACTAATTTGAAGTGTAGAGGAGATATACATAACGCGTTGCATTGAAATTACATCTTATCATGTGACATAGAACTGATATGCGATATCGCGTATTATAAAGAGTTAGAAATCTATTGCTTCGATGCGTAGACACCTAGAAACACTATTCCGTCGCAAGGAAGTGTGGCATTTGCAATCTATTCAAGTGTAGACGAGGTATACATGACACTTCGCAATGAATATTATATCTTATCATGAAATATAGAAATGAGATGCGATATCGCGTTTTGAGAAGCATTAGAAGTCTATTGCTACGATACGTTGACATCTGCAAACGCTATTTCCTAGCAAGGAAGTGTCGCACTTACATTCACTTGAAGTGTATGCGAGTTATACATAACACTTCTCATGAAGTGAATATTATATCTTATCATGAAACATAGATATGTGATGCGATATCGCGATATAAGATGCATTAGAACTCTATTGCTTCGATACGTAGACATCTGCAAACGCTATTTCCTATTAAGGTAGTGTCGCCTTGACATTCATTTGAAGTGTATGCGAGGTGTACATGACACTTCGCAATGAATATTACATCTTATCATGAAACATAGAAATGAGATGCGATATCGCATTTTAAGAAGCATTAGAACTTTATTGCTCCGATACGTAGACATCTGGAAACGTAATTTCCTAGAAAGGAAGTGTCGCATTTACATTCTTTTAAAGTGTAGACGAGGAATATATAACACTTCGCAATGAATATTACAGCTTATCATCAAACATGCAAATGAGATGAGATATCGCGTTTTAGGAAGCATTACAACTCTATTGCTTCGATACGTAGACATCTGGAAACGTAATTTCCTAGGAAGGAAGTGTCGCATTTACATTCATTTGAAGTGAATACGAGGTATACATGAAACTTCGCAATGAATATTATATCTTATCATGAAACATAGAGACGATCATGCGATATCTCGTTCTAAGATGCATTAGAACTCTATTGCATCGATACGTAGACATCTGCAAACGCTATTTCCTAGAAAGGAAGTGTCGCATTTACATTCTTGTGAAGTGAATACGAGGTATACATGACACTTCGCAATGAATATTGTATCTTATCATGAAACATAGAAATGAGATGCGATATCGCGGTTTAAGAAGCATTGGAACTCTATTGCTTCGATACGTAGACATCTGGAAACGTAATTTCCTAGAAAGGAAGTGTCGCATTTACATTCGTTTGAAGTGAATACGAGGTATACATGACACTTCGCAATGAATATTATATCTTGTCATGAAACATAGAAATGTGATGCGATATCTTGTTTTCAGAAGCATTAGAACTCTCTTGCTACGATACGTAGTCATCTGCAAACGCTATTTCCTAGCAAGGAAGAATCGCATTTACATTCTTTCGAAGTGTATGCGAGGTAATCAAGATACTTCGCAATGAATATTACATCTTATCATGAGTCATAGAAATGAGATGCGATATCGCGTTTTAAGAAGTATTAGAACTCTATTTCTTCGATACGTACACATCTGGGAAAGCCATTTCCTAGCAAGGAAGTGTCGCATTTACAATCCTGTGAAGTGAATACGAGATATACACGACACATTGCAATGAATATTATATCTTATCATGGAACATAGAAATGAGATGCGACATCGCGTTTTAAGAAGCATTAGAATTCTCTTGCTACGATACGTAGCCATCTGCAAACGCTACTTCCTTGCAAGGAAGTATTGCATTTACATTCGTTTGAAGTGAATACGAGGTATACATGACACTTCGCAATGAATATTATATCTTGTCATGAAACATAGAAATAAGGTGCGATATCGCGTTTTAAGAAGCATTCGAACTCCACTGCTACGATACGTAGACATCTGCAAACGCTATTTCCTAGCAAGGGAGTGTCGCATTTACATTCATTTCAAGCGTATGCAAGGTATACATGACACTTCGCAATGAATATTATATCTTACCATGAAACATAGAAATGAGATGCGATATCGAGTTTTAAGAAGCATACGAACACTATTGCTACGATACGTAGACATCTGCAAACGCTATTTCCTAGCAAGGAAGTGTCGCATTCACATTCATTTGAAGTGAATACGAGGTATACATGGCACTTCGCAATGAATATTATATCTTGTCATGAAACATAGGAATGAGATGCGATATCGCGTTTTAAGAAGCATTCGAACTCTACTGCTACGATACGTAGACATCTGCAAACGCTATTTCCTAGCAAGGAAGTGTCGCATTTACATTCATTTGAAGTGAATACGAGGTAATCATGACACTTCGCAATGAATATTATATCTTGTCATGAAACATAGAAATAAGATGCGATATCGCGTTTTAAGAAGCATTCGAACCCTATTGCTACGATACGCAGAAATCTGCAAACGCTATTTCCTAGCAAGGAAGTGTCGCATTTACATTCATTTGAAGTGAATACGAGGTAATCATGATACTTCGCATTGAATATTACATCTTATCATGAAACATAGGAATGAGATGCGATATCGCGTTTTAAGAAGCATTGGAACTCTACTGCTACGATACGTAGACATCTGCAAACGCTATTTCCTAGCAAGGGAGAGTCGCATTTACATTCATTTCAAGCGTATGCAGGGTATACATGACACTTCGCAATGAATATTATATCTTACCATGAAACATAGAAATGAGATGCGATATCGAGTTTTAAGAAGCATTCGAACTCTATTGCTACGATACGCATATATCTGCAAACGCTATTTCCTAGCAAGGAAGTGTCGCATTTATATTCATTTGAAGTGAATACGAGGTAATCATGATACTTCGCATTGAATATTACATCTTATCATGAAACATAGGAATGAGATGCGATATCGCGTTTTAAGAAGCATTCAAACTCTACTGCTGCGATACGTAGACATCTGCAAACGCTATTTCCTAGCACGGAAGTGTCGCATTTACATTCATTTGAAGTGAATACGAGGTAATCATGACACTTCGCAATGAATATTATATCTTGTCATGAAACATAGAAATAAGATGCGATATCGCGTTTTAAGAAGCATTCGAACTCTATTGCTACGATACGTAGACAACTGCAAACGCTATTTCCTAGCAAGGAAGTGTCGCATTTACATTCATTTGAAGTGAATACGAGGTATACATGACACTTCGCAATGAATATTATATCTTGTCATGAAACATAGAAATAAGATGCGATATCGCGTTTTAAGAAGCATTCGAACTCTATTGCTACGATACGTAGACAACTGCAAACGCTATTTCCTAGAAAGGAAGTGTCTCATTTACATTCATTTCAAGCGTATGCAAGGTAAACATGACACTTCGCATTGAATATTACATCTTATCATGAAACATAGGAATGAGATGCGATATCGCGTTTTAAGAAGCATTCGAACTCTACTGCTACGATACGTAGACATCTGCAAACGCTATTTCCTAGCAAGGAAGTGTCGCATTTACATTCATTTGAAGTGAATACGAGGTAATCATGATACTTCGCATTGAATATTACATCTTATCATGAAACATAGGAATGAGATGCGATATCGTGTTTTAAGAAGCAATCGAACTCTACTGCTACGATACGTAGACAACTGCAAACGCTATTTCCTAGCAAGGAAGTGTCGCATTTACATTCATTTGAAGTGAATACGAGGTATACATGACACTTCGCAATGAATATTATATCTTGTCATGAAACATAGAAATAAGATGCGATATCGCGTTTTAAGAAGCATTCGAACTCTATTGCTACGATACGTAGACAACTGCAAACGCTATTTCCTAGAAAGGAAGTGTCTCATTTACAATCATTTCAAGCGTATGCAAGGTATACATGACACTTCGCATTGAATATTACATCTTATCATGAAACATAGGAATGAGATGCGATATCGCGTTTTAAGAAGCATTCGAACTCTACTGCTACGATACGTAGACATCTGCAAACGCTATTTCCTAGCAAGGAAGTGTCGCATTTACATTCATTTGAAGTGAATACGAGGTAATCATGATACTTCGCATTGAATATTACATCTTATCATGAAACATAGGAATGAGATGCGATATCGTGTTTTAAGAAGCAATCGAACTCTACTGCTACGATACGTAGACATCTGCAAACGCTATTTCCCAGCAAGGGAGAGTCGCATTTACATTCATTTCAAGCGTATGCAAGGTATACATGACACTTCACAGTGAATAATATATCTTACCATAAAACAGAAATGAGATGCGATATCGAGTTTTAAGAAGCATTCGAACTCTATTGCTACGACACGTAGACATCTGCAAACGCTATTTCCTAGCAAGGGAGAGTCGCATTTACATTCATTTCAAGCGTATCCAAGGTATACATGACACTTCGCAATGAATATTATATCTTACCATGAAACATAGAAATCAGATGCCATATCGAGTTTTAAGAAGCATTCGAAAACTATTGCTACGATACGTAGACATCTGCAAACGCTATTTCCTAGCAAGGAAGTGTCGCATTTACATTCATTTGAAGTGAATACGAGGTATACATGACACTTCGCAATGAATACTATATCTTGTCATGAAACATAGAAATAAGATGCCATATCGCGTTTTAAGAAGCATTCGAACTCTATTGCTTCGATACGTAGACATCCGCAAACGCTATTTCCCAGCAAGGAAGTGTCGCATTTACATTCATTTGGAGTGAATACGAGGTATACATGACACTTCGCAATGAATATTACATCTTATCATGAAACATAGTAATGTGATGCGATATCGCGTTTTAAGAAGCATTAGAACTCTAATGCTACGATACGTAGACATCCGCAAACGCTATTTCCTAGCAAGGAAGAGTCGCATTTACATTCTTTTCAAGTGGCAACGAGGTGTACACAACACTTCGCAATGAATATTATATCTTATCATGAAACATAGATATGAGATGCGATATCGCGTTTTAAGAAGCGTTGGAACTCCATTGCTGCGATACGTAGACATCTGCAAACGCTACTTCCCAGCAAGGAAGTGTCGCATTTACATTCCTTTGAAGTGAATACGAGGTATACATTACACTCCACAATGAATACTATACCTTATCACGAAACAGAATTGAGATGCGATGTCGCGATTTAAGAAGCATATGAACTCTATTGCTACGATACGTAGACATCTGAAAACGCTATTTCCTAGCAAGGAAGTGTCGCATTTACATTCATTTGAAGCGAATACGAGGTATACATGACACTTCGCAATGAATATTATATCTTATCATGAAACATAGAAATGAGATGCGATATCGCGTTTTAAGAAGCATTCGAACTCTATTGCTTCGATAGGTAGACATCTGGAAACGTAATTTCCTATAAAGGAAGTGTCGCATTTACATTCTTTTAAGGTGAATACGGTGTAGACATATCGCTCCATAATGAATATTATATTTTATCACGAAGCATAGAAATTAGATGCGATATCGCGTTTTAAGAAAAACCAAGACTCTATTACTTCAATGCGTAGACATCTGGAAACGCTATTTCCTAGAAAGGAAGTGTCGTAAATACGTTCATTTGAAGTGAATACGAGGTATACGTAACACTTCGCAATGAATATTATATCTTATCATAAAACATAGAAATGAGATGCTATCTCGCGTTTTAAGAAGCATTAGAACTCCATTGCTACGTTACGTGGACATCTGCAGACGCCATTTCCTGGCATGGAAGTGCCGCATTTGCAATCTTTTGATGTAAATGCGATGTATACAAAAAGACCACAATGAATATTATATCTGATCATGAAACATAGAAATGAGATGCGATATGGCGATTTAGGAAGCACTAGAACTCTATTGCTTCGATACGTAGACATCTGCAAACGCTTCTTCCCAGCAAGGAAGTGTCGCATTTACATTCTTTTGAAGTGAATACGAGGTGTACATGACAATTCGCAATGAATTTTACATCCTATCATGAAACATAGAAATGAGATGCGATATCGCGATATGAGAAGCATTAGAACTCTAATGATACGAATCGTAGACATCTGCAAACGCTATTTCCTAGCAAGGAAGTGTAGCATTTACATTCATTTGAAGTGTATGCGAGGTATACAAGACACTTCGCAATGAATATTACATCGTATCATGAAATATACAAATGAGATTCGATATCGCGTTTTGAGAAGCATTAGAACTCTAATGCTACGATACGTAGACATCCGCAAACGCTATTTCCTAGCAAGGAAGAGTCGCATTTACATTCTTTTCAAGTGGCAACGAGGTGTACACAACACTTCGCAATGAATATTATATCTTATCATGAAACATAGATATGAGATGCGATATCGCGTTTTAAGAAGCGTTAGAGCTCCATTGCTGCGATACGTAGACATCTGCAAACGCTACTTCCCAGCAAGGAAGTGTCGCATTTACATTCCTTTGAAGTGAATACGAGGTATACATTACACTCCACAATGAATACTATACCTTATCACGAAACATAGAATTGAGATGCGATGTCGCGATTTAAGAAGCATATGAACTCTATTGCTACGATACGTAGACATCTGCAAACGCTATTTCCTAGCAAGCAAGTGTCGCATTTACATTCATTTGAAGTGAATACGAGGTACACATGACACTTCGCAATGAATATTATATCTTATCATGAAACATAGAAATGAGATGCGATATCGCGTTTTAAGAAGCATTCGAACTCTATTGCTTCGATAGGTAGACATCTGGAAACGTAACTTCCTATAAAGGAAGTGTCGCATTTACATTCTTTTGAGGTGAATACGATGTAGACATATCGCTCCATAATGAATATTATATTTTATCACGAAGCATAGAAATTAGATGCGACATCGCGTTTTAAGAAGCACCAGAACTCTATTACTTCGATGCGTAGACATCTGGAAACGCTATTTCCTAGAAAGGAAGTGTCGTAAATACATTCATTTGAAGTGAATACGAGGTGTACGTAACCCTTCGCAATGAATATTATATCTTATCATAAAACATAGAAATGAGATGCTATCTCGCGTTTTAAGAAGAATTAGAACTCTATTTCTACGATACGTAGACATCTGCAGACGCTATTTCGTAGCAAGGAAGTTCCGCATTTACATTCTTTTGCAGTGAACATGAGGTATACATGCCACTTCGCAATGAATATTATATCTTATCATGAGACATAGAAATGAGATGCGATATCGCGTTTTAAGAAGCATTAGAATTCTATTGCTTCGATACGTAGACATCTCGAAACGTAATTTCCTAGAAAGGAGGCGTCGCATTTACATACATTTCAAGTGTAGACGGTGAATACATAACACTTCGCAATGAATATTATATCTTATCATGAGACATAGAAATGAGGTGCGATGTCGCGTTATAGGAAGCATTAGAATTCTATTGCTTCGATACGTAGACATCTCGAAACGTAATTTCCTAGAAAGGTAGTGTCGCATTTACATACATCGCAAGTGCAGACGGTGAATACATAACACTTCGCAATGAATATTATATCTTATCATGAGACATAGAAATGAGGTGCGATATCGCGTTATAAGAAGCATTAGAAATCTAGTGCTTCGATACGTAGACATCTGCAAACGCTACTTCCTTGCAAGGAAGTACCGAATTTACATTCTTTTGCAGTGAATATGAGGTATACATGGCAATTCGCAATGAATATTATATCTTATCATGAGACATAGAAATGAGATGCGATATCGCGTTTTAAGAAGCATTAGACCTATATTGCTACGATACGTAGATATCTGGAAACGCTATTTCCTAGCAAGGATGCGTCGCATTCATATTCTTTTGAAGTGAATACGAGGTATACATAACACTCCACATCGAGTATTATATCCTATTATGAAACATAGAAATGAGATGCGATATGGCGATTTAAGAAGCATTAGAACTCTATTGCTTCGATACGTAGACATCTGCAAACGTAACTTCCCAGCAAGGAAGTGTCGCATTTACATTCTCTTGAAAGGAATACGAGGTATACATGACACTTCGTAATGAATGTTATATCTTATCATGAAACATAGAAATGAGATGCGATATGACGATTTAAGAAGCATTAGAATTCTATTGCTGCGATACGTAGACATCTGCCAACGCTATTTCCTAGCAAGGAAGTGTCGCATTTACATTCATTTGAAGTGTATGCGAGGTATACAAGACACTTCGCATTGAATATTATATCTTATCATGAAACATAGAAATGAGATGCGATATCGCATTTTGAGAAGCATTAGAACTCTAATGCTACGATACGTAGACATCTGCAAACGCTATTTCCTAGAAAGGGAGAGTCGCATTTATATTCATTTGAAGCGTATGCAAGGTATACATGACACTTCACAATGAATATTATATCTTACCATGAAACATAGAAATGAGATGCGATATCGAGTTTTAAGAAGCATTTGAACTCTATTGCTACGATACGTAGACATCTGCAAACGCTATTTCCTAGCAAGGAAGTGTCGCATTTACATTCATTTGAGGTGAATACGAGGTATACATGACACTTCGCAATGAATATTATATCTTGTCATGAAACATAGAAATAAGATGCGATAGCGCGTTTTAAGAAGCATTCGAACACTATTGCTACGATAAGTAGACATCTGCAAACGCTATTTCCTTGCAAGGACGTGTCGCATTTACTTTCTTTTGAAGTGAATACGAGGTATACATGACACTTCGCAATGAATATTATATCTTATCATGAAACAAACAAATGAGATGCGATATCGCGACTTAAGGAGCATTAAAACTCTATTGCATGGATACGTGGACATCTGCAAACGCTATTTCCTAGCATGGAAGTGTCGCATTTTCATTCTTATGAAGAGAATACGAGGTTTACATTACACTTCGCAATGAATATTACATCATCATGAAACATAGAAGTGAGGTGCGGTATTGCGTTTTAAGAAGCACTTGAACTCTATTGCTACGATAAGTAGAGATCTGCAAAAGCTATTTACTAGCAAGGAAGTGTCGCATTTACATTCTTTTGAATTGAATACGAGGTATACATGATACTTCGCAATGAATATTATATCTTATCATGAAACAAACAAATGAGATGCGATATCGCGATTTAAGGAGCATTAAAACTGTATTGCTTCGATACGTGGACATCTGCAAACGCTCTTTTCTAGCAAGGGAGTGTCGCATTTACATTCTTTTGAAGTGAACACGAGTTTATAATAACACTCCACAATGAATATTATATCTTATCATGAAACATAGAAATGTGATGCGATATCGCGATTTTGGAGGCATTAGAAATATATTGCTTCGATACGTAGACATCTACAAACGCTATTTCCTAGCAAGAAAGAGTCGCATTTACATTCATTTGAAGTGTATGCGAGGGATACATGATACTTCGCAATGAATATTATATCTTATCATAAATAATAGAAATGAGATGCGATATCTCGTTTTAAGAAGCATTAGAACCCTGTTTCTTCGATACGTAGACATCTGCAGACGCTATTTCCTAGCAAGGAAGTGTCGCATTTACATTCTTTTGAGGTGAACACGAGGTATACATAACACTCCACAATGAATATTATATCTTATCATGAAACATAGAAATGAGATGCGATATCGCGTTTTAAGAAGCATTACAACTCTATTGCTACGATACGTAGACATCTGCAAACGCTATTTCCTAGCAAGGAAGTGTTGCATTTACATTCTTTTGAAGTTAATACGAGGTATACTTGACACTTCGCAATGGATATTATATCTTATCATGAAACACAGAAATGAGATGCGATATGGCGATTGAAGAAGCATTAGAACTCTATTGCTTCGATACGTAGACATCTGCAAACGCCACTTCCTAGCAAGGAAGTGTCGCATTTATATTCATTTGAATTATATGCGAGGCATACATGACAATCCACAATGAATATTATATCTTATCATGAAACATAGAAATGAGATGCGATATCGCGATTTATGAAGCATTAGAACTCTATTGCTTCGATACGTAGACATCTGCAAACGCTATTTCCTAGCAAGGAAGTGTCGCATTTACAGTCTTTTGATGCGAATGCGTGGTATACATGACACTTCGCAATGAATATTACATCTTAATATGAAACATGGAAATGTGATGCGATATCGCGTCTTATGAAGCATTAGAAATCTATTGCTTCGATCCGTAGACATCTGCGAACGCTATTTAATAGCAAGGAAGTATCGCATTTACATTCTTTTGAAGTGAATACGAGGTATACATGACAATCCACAGTGAATATTATTTCTTATCATGAAACATAGAAATGGGATGCGATATTGCGATTTAAGAAGCATTAGAACTGTATTGCTTCGATACGTAGAGATCTGGAAACACCATTTCCTAGAAAGGAGGTGTAGCATTTACATTCATTTGAAGTGAATGCGTGGTATACATGACACTTCGCAATGAATTTTATATCTTAATATGAAACATAGAAATGAGATGCGATATCGCGTTTTAAGAAGCATCAGAAATCTATTGCTACGTTACGTAGATATTTCCAGACGATATTTCCTAACAAGGAAGTGTCGCATTTACATTCTTTTGTAGTGAATTCGAGGTATACATAACACTCCACAACGAATATTATATCTTATCATGAAAGATAGAAATGAGATGCGATATCGTGATTTTAAAAGCATTAGAAATCTATTGCTACGGTACGTAGACACATGCAAACGCTATTTAATAGCAAGGAAGCGTCGCACTTTCATTCTTTTGAAGTGAATACGTGGTATACATGACACTTCGCAATGAATATTATATCTTGCCAGGAAACATAGGAATGAGATGCAATATCGCGATTTAAGAAGTATTAGAACTCTATTGCTTCGATACGCAGACGTGTGCAAACGCTACTTCGTAACAAGCAAGTGTCGCATTTACATTCTTTTGAAGTGTATGGGAGGTATACAAGACACTTCGCAATGAATATTATATCTTATCATGAAACATAGAAATGAGATGCGATATGGCGATTGAAGAAGCATTAGAACTCTATTGCTTCGATACGTAGACATCTGCAAACGCCACTTCCTAGCAAGGAAGTGTCTTATTTACATTCTTTTGAAGTGAATACGGGGTGTACATAACACTGCACAATGAATATTATATCTTAACATGAAACATAGAAATGAGATGCGATATGACGATTTAAGAAGCATTAGAACACATTTGCTTCGATACGTAGACATCTGCAAACGCTATTTCCTAGCAAGGAAGTGTCGCATTTACATTCTATTGAAGTGAATACGAGGTATACATAACACTGCATGATGAATATTATATCTTGTCAGAAAACATAGAAATGAGATGCGATGTCTCGTTTTAAGGAGCATTAGTACTCTGTTGCTTCGATACGTAGACATCTGCAAACGCTATTTCCTAGCAAGGAAGTGTCGCATTTACATTCTATTGAAGTGAATACGAGGTATACATAACACTGCATGATGAATATTATATCTTGTCAGAAAACATAGAAATGAGATGCGATGTCTCGTTTTAAGGAGCATTAGTACTCTGTTGCTTCGATACGTAGGCATCTGCAAACGCTAATTCCTAGCAAGGAAGTGTCGCATTTACATTCTATTGAAGTGAATACGAAGTATACATGTCACTCCGCAATGAATATTATATCTCATCATAAAACATAGATATGAGGTGCGATATCTCGTTTTCAGAAGCATTGGAATTCTGTTGCTTTGATACGTAGCATCTGCCATCGCTATATCCTAGCAAGAAAGTGTCGCATTTACATTCATTTGAAGTGTTGACGAGATATACATAACACTGCACAATGAATATTATATCTTATCATAAAACGTAGAAGTTAGGTGCGATATCGCGATTTAAGAAGCATTAGAAAACTATTGCTTCGATACATAGACATCTGCAAACGCTACTTCCTAGCAAGGAAGTGTCGCATTTACATTCTTTTGAAGTGAATACGAAGTATACATGACACTCCGCAATGAATATTATATCTTATCATAAAACATAGAAATAAGATGCGATATCGCGTTCTAAGAAGGATTAGAAATCTAATGCTACGATACGTAGACATCTGAACACGGTATTTCCTAGCAAGGAAGTGTCGCTTTTACATTCTATTGAAGTGAATACGCGGTATACATAACACTGCACAATGAATGTCGCGATATCCCGTTTTAAGTAGCTTTAGAACTCTATTGCTACGATACGTATTTATCTGCAGACGGTATTTCCTAGCAAGGAAGTGTCGCATTTACATTCGTTTGTAGTGAACACGAAGTATACATAACACTCCACAATGAATATTATATCTTATCATGAAACATAAAAATGAGATGCGATATCGCGTTTTACGAAACGTTAGAATCCTACTGCTTCGATACGTAGACATCTGCCAACGCTATTTCCTAGCAATGAAGTGTCGCCTTTTAATCCGGTTGAAGTGTATGCGTGGTATACAAGACACTTCGCAATGAATATCATATCATACATTATATATGTATTATATTGCTTCGATACGTAGACATCTGCAAACGCTATTTCCAAGCAAGGAAGTGTCGCATTTACATTCATTTGGAGTGTATGCGAGGTATACATGACACTTCGCAATGAATATTATATCATATAATGAGACATAGAAATGAGATGCGATATCGCGTTTTAAGAAGCATTATAACTCTATTGCTTCGAAACGCAGACATCTGCAAACGCTAATTCCTAGCAAGGAAGTGTCGCATTTACAATCTTTTGAAGTGAATACGAGGTATACATAACACTCCACAATGAATATTATATCTTATCATGAAGCATATGAATGTGGAGCGATTTCTCGTTTTAAGAAGCATTAGAACCCTATTGCTACGATACGTAGACATCTGCAAACGCTAACTCCTAGCAAGGAAGTGTCGCATTTACATTATTTTGATGTGAATACGGGGTATACATATCCCTGCACAATGAATATTATATCTCATCATGAAACATAGAAATGAGATGCGATATGACGATTTAAGAGGCATTAGAACTCTATTGCAACGATATGTAGATATCAGCAATTCCTAGCAAGGAAGTGTCGCATTTACATTAATTTGAAGTGTATGCGAGGTGTACAAGAAATTTTATAATGTATATTACATCATATCATGAAACATAGAATTGAGATGCGATATCGCGTTTTGAGAAGCATTAGAACTCCCTTTCTACGATACGTAGACATCTGCAAACGCTATTACCAAGCAAGGAAGTGTCGTATTTACATTATTTTGATGTGAATACGGGGTATACATAACCCTGCACAATGAATATTATATCTCATCATGAAACATAGAAATGAGATACGATATGACGATTTAAGAAGCATTAGAACTCTATTGCAACGATACATAGATATCAGCAGACGCTATTTCCTAGCAAGGATGTGTCGCATTTACATTCTTTTACAGTGAATACGAGGTATACATAACACTCCACAATGAATATTATACCTTATCAAGAAACATAGAAATGAGGTACTATATCGCGAACAAAAAAGCATTAGAATTGTGTTGCTTCGACACGTAGACATATGCAAACGCTATTTAATATCAGGGAAGTGTTGCACTTACATTCTTTTGAAGTGATTACGAGGTATACATAACACTCCACAATGTATATTATATCTCATCATGAAACATAGAAATGAGAAGCATATCGCGATTTGAAAAGCTTTAGAACTCTATTGCTTCGATACGTAGACATCTGCAAGCGCTATTTCCTTTCAAGGAAGTGTCTCATTTACATTCATTTGAAGTGTATGCGAGGTATACATGACACTTCGCAATGAATATTACATCTTATCATGTAACATAGAAATGAGATGCGATATCGCGTTTTGAGAAGCATTAGAACACTAATGCTACGATACGTAGACATCTACAAAGGCTATTTTCTAGCAAGGAAGTATCGCTTTTACATTCCTTTGATGTGAATACGATGTATACATAACAATCCACAGTGAATACTATATCTTATCATGAAACATAGAAATGAGGTGCGATATGGCGATTTACGAAGCATTAGAACTCTATTGCTTCGATACGTAGATATCTGCAAACGCCACTTCCTAGCAAGGTAGTGTCGCATTTATATTCATTTGAATTATATGCGAGGCATACATGACAATCCGCAATGAATATTATATCTTATCCTAAAACATAGAAATGAGATGCGATATCTCGTTTTAAGAAACATTAGAACTCTATGGCTACGATACGTTGATGTCTGCAAACGCTATTTAATATCAAGGAAGTGTTGCACTTACATTCTTTTAAAGTAATTACGAGGTATACATAACTCTCCACAATGTATATTATATCTTATCATAAAACGTAGAAGTTAGGTGCGATATCGCGATTTAAGAAGCATTAGAAAACTATTGCTTCGATACATAGACATCTGCAAACGCTACTTCCTAGCAAGGAAGTGTCGCATTTACATTCTTTTGAAATGAATACGAGGTACACATAACACTCCACAATGAATATTATACCTTACCACCAAACATAGAAATGAAATGCGATATCGCGATTTAAGAAGCATTAGCACTCTATTGCTTCGATACGTAGACATCTGCAAACGCTACTTCCTAGGAAGGAAGTGTCGCAGTTACATTCTTTTGAAGTGAAAACGAGGTATATATAATACTCCACAATGAATATTATATCTTATCATGAAACATAGAAATAAAGGGCGATTTCGCGTTTAAGAAGCATTGGAACCATATTGCTTCGATACGTAGACATCTGCAAACGCTATTTCCTAGCAAGGAAGTGTCGCATTTATATTCAATTGTAGTGAATACGAGGAATACATAACACTTCGTAATGAATACTATATCTTATCATGAAACTTAGAAATGAGATGCTATATCGCGTTCTAAGAAGCATTAGAACTCTATTGCTTCGATACGTAGACATCTGAAAACGCTACTTCCTAGCAAGGAAGTGTCGCATTTACGTTCTTTTGAATTGTATGCGAGATATACATGACACTACGCAATGAATATTATATCTTAACATGAAACATAGAAATGAGATGCGATATCGCGTTTTAACACATTGCGGACGGGTGACGAGATATCTCGTTTTTAGAAAACTAAACGTTGCGAACGGGTCACGATATATCTCGTTTTCACGTTTTTTTTATTCAGTCGGTAACTTAGCAAGGAGCTGCAAATGTTTGTGTTACGTTACGATGGTATCGAAGTCTCTCGCATTCCGAAACCAAAGCGAAACAAATGAATCATTCCTTAAATTTGGGAAAAAACAGTCATTATAGCGTAACGTCCGCTGAACCTCGCGGTACCTCCTTCACCCCCCGGCAGAGCCACACGCATCGCCTGTCGCCACCACAAAGACGAGCTTACCGAGTATACGATCGCCGAGCTAAGGCAGCCACCCCCGCAACCAGGAGTTGGACCACACGACCGCGCTACGACGCTTGCCTTCCAGACAGCTGGAGCACAACCGAGCCACAGCCTCCGCACGAGGACCATTCCACGTATCAGGAAGAGTCGCCCGCCGTTACGCACCCGTACCCATACTTTGCATACCATTATAATTATAATTAAGCGAATCCTAGAACTTAAGCACACGACACTCCATGTACGCACACGACACAACACACACAACCTAGCATAATGCGTTTCATGTGTTATTCTAATTTTTAAGATCATAATTAATCGTAATAAGAAGTAAGCAAAGAGCCCGACGCGCGCGGCTCACGCCGAACGCGGGCGCCCTACCACGACCGTCCACTCCACTCCGTGGGCCGAGCGTCCGCCCCACTCTGGGGACCTGCGACTCGCGCGCCCCGCGATCCGAGGAGGTCGCGGTCCCGCGAGATGATAGTCAGTACGAGTCATCCGCTCCAAACGAGCGGACCTCCCTCAAATCCAATCTCTAGTTCGAGCCATTCGGTCCAAGCGAGCACTCCTTTATCATAATCCAATCTTACTATTTCAACTTAAACTCTAATTCAATTCAAGTCCTTATTCTAAACTCTAATTATCGTATCCTAGTACTTAGTCAACTTTGGCATAGGGAAGTATCAGTGTAAGCTTAGTTTTATTTAGAATATACTTTATTTTTACCAGTACTACAATTCTCATCATTCTAAATATTCCTTGCCTTATTATTATTATAAATCCATTAATTGCGAAGTCCTCCACGAGTTCACGCGTCTTCAAGAATATTCACAAGCTCCGAACTTTAGTCAAACTTGGTAATCGATCAGTTATAGCCGACCGCCGCTTAGCTGCATCGACCCACAGCGAGGCTAGAGCAAGGACACTCGTCGATTTTCCATATTTCTGGACCGGTAAACTAGAGCGGACCGCCGCTTAGTGAACCCGTATCTGGACTTTTGGAAACCGACTCGAATGCGTCATTCCGGTACAACTAAACGAACTCGTCGCGCGGGAAGGAAGAACTTCTTGCGTTCACTTGTGCGCGGATACGTTGGTACAGCCGTGCGCATATACCACTGCAACGTCTCATCTTCCGCCGCACGCCGATCGGACAGCCGTCCCGCACCGCCGCATCCATCGCCGATCCGCTTGACCGAGCCGATCCATCCCTGAGGTCAGCCCACCTGGGTACTCGGCCCGCTGACAATCACGCCTCACCGACCGTACGCAGGGATTATACCTGAGGGCGATCCGTGCCGACGACGATACCTGCAACAAGGGTACTAAATATTAGCAGCTGTCAAGACATCAAAGGTAAGGTCATATTTTCTTATCCGCGTTCGTGCCTTTTGATACCTGTTTCGCGAGCCAGAAAGAACCCGGTCTTCGTCGCAATTCCGCGAGCCGAACCGTTCGAGGCTGCGTGTCGCTCTCGGTAAACGATAAGTTTTCACGACCCGTGACGTGATAATAGCCATTGCCGGCTGATCTGTGCGGATCGTCGTACGTACCGTATCTTATAAAGTGTTTCATTGATCTGCATTTTAGAATTTCAAACTTCGTGTTTTAAAATTGGAAGGTAACAGTTTTTTGAGTACTATCTATATTTTCAATCAACCTGTTACTGATAATTGATAACAAAAATTTATTTTATGAATTAGCCCTCTATAAAAGCAGCGAAATGACGCATAGATGTAATGAAAACAGATATACAGATATATGAAGCATACTATTATTTAAAAATACTAAATGCAAGTTAAGTAAAATGCGTATCCAATTCCTGTCACATGCCAAGCATGTTTTTGGAGCGTTCGAAAATCTGCGATTCGTGAGGGCGTGTTGAACGCGCAGCGCCCCGTCCTCAATGTGTTAAGAAGCATTAGAACTCTATTGCCTCGATAAGCACACATCTGCAAACGCTATATCCTAGCAAGGAAGTGTCGCATTTACATTCATTTGAAGTGTATACGAGGTATACATGACACTTCGCAATGAATATTGTACCTTATCATGAAACATAGAAATAAGATGCGATATCGCGTTTCGAGAAGCATTAGAACTTTAATGCTTCGATGCGTAGACATCTGCAAACGCTATTTCCTAGCAAGGAAGTGTCGCATTTACATTCTTTTGAAGTGAATACGAGGTATGCGTGACACTCCGCCATGAATATTATATCTTTTCATGAAACATAGAAATGAGATGCGATATCAAGATTTAAAAAGCATTAGAACTCTATTACTTCGTTACGTAGACATCTGCAAACGCTATTTAATGCAAGGAAGTATAGCATTCACATTCTATTGAAGTGACTACGAGGTATACATGACACATCGCAATGAATATTATATCTTATCATGAAACATAGGGATCAGATGCGATATCGAGTTTTAAGAAGCATTCGAACTCTAATGCTACGATACGTAGACATCTGCAAACGCTATTTCCTAGCAATGAAGTGTCGCATTTACATTCATTTGAGGTGAATACGAGGTATACATGACACATCGCAATGAATATTATATCTTGTCATGAAACATAGAAATAAGATGCGATATCGCGTTTTAAGAAGCATTCGAACTCTATTGCTACGATACGTAGACAACTGCAAACGCTATTTCCTAGCAAGGAAGTGTCGCATTTACATTCATCTCAAGCGTATGCAAGGTATACATGACACTTCACAATGAATATTATATCTTACCATGAAACATAGAAATGAGATGCGATATCGCGTTTTAAGAAGCATTCGAACTCTACTGCTACGATACGTAGACATCTGCAAACGCTATTTCCTAGCAAGGGAGAGTCGCATTTACATTCATTTGAAGTGAATACGAGGTATACATGACACATCGCAATGAATATTATATCTTATCATGAAACATAGGGATCAGATGCGATATCCCGTTTTAAGAAGCATTAGAACTCTATTGCATCGATGCGTAGACATCTGGAATCGCTATATCCTAGCAAGGAAGTGGCGCATTTATATTACTTTGAAGTGAATACGAGGTATACATAACACAACACAATGAATATTATATCTCATCATGAGACATAGAAACGGGATGCGATATCGCGATTTAAAAAACATTAGAACTCTATTGCTGCGATACGTAGACATCTGCAAACGCTACTTCCTAGCAAGGAAGTGTCGTATTTACATTCATTAGAAGTGAGTACGAGGTAATCATGATACTTCGCATTGAATATTATATCTTATCATGAAACATAGGAATCAGATGCGATATCGCGTTTTAAGAAGCATTCGAACTCTACTGCTACGATACGTAGACATCTGCAAACGCTATTTCCTAGCAAGGAAGTGTCGCATTTATATTCTTTTGAAGTGAATATGAGGTATACATAACACTTCGCAATGAATATTATATCTTGTCATGAAACATAGAAATAAGATGCGATATCGCGTTTTAAGAAGCATTCGAACTCTACTGCTACGATACGTAGACAACTGCAAACGCTATTTCCTAGAAAGGAAGTGTCGCATTTACATTCATTTCAAGCGTATGCAAGGTATACATGACACTTCACAATGAATATTATATCTTACCATGAAACATAGAAATGAGATGCGATATCGAGTTTTAAGGAGCATTCGAACTCTATTGCTACGATACGTAGACATCTGCAAACGCTATTTCCTAGAAAGGGAGAGTCGCATTTATATTCATTTGAAGCGTATGCAAGGTATACATGACACTTCACAATGAATATTATATCTTACCATGAAACATAGAAATGAGATGCGATATCGAGTTTTAAGAAGCATTCGAACTCTATTGCTACGATACGTAGACATCTGCAAACGCTATTTCCTAGAAAGGAAGTGTCGCATTTACATTCATTTCAAGCGTATGCAAGGTATACATGACATTTCGCAATGAATATTATATCTTGTCATGAAACATAGAAATCAGATGCGATATCGAGTTTTAAGAAGCATTCGAACTCTATTGCTACGATACGTAGACATCTGCAAACGCTATTTCCTAGCAAGGAAGTGTCGCATTTACATTCATTTGAGGTGAATACGAGGTATGCATGACACTTCGCAATGAATATTATATCTTGTCATGAAACATAGAAATAAGATGCGATATCGCGTTTTAAGAAGCATTGGAACTCTAGTGCAACGATACGTAGATATCTGCAAGCGCTATTTCCTAGCAAGGAAGTGTAGCATTTACATTCATTGGAAGTGTAGACGAGGAATACATTACACTTCGCAATGTATATTATATCGTATCATGAAACATAGAAATGAAATGCGATATCGCGTTTTAACAAGCATTATAACTCTATTGCATCGATACGTAGACATCTGCAAACGCTATTTCCTAGCAAGGAAGTGTCGCATTTTCATTCTTGTGAAGTGAATACGAGGTATAGATGACACTTCGCAATGAGTATTGTATCTTATCATGAAACATAGGAATGAGATGCGATATCGCGTCTTAAGAAGCACTAGAACTCTACTGCTACGATACGCAGGTATCTGCAAACGCTATTTCCTAGGACGGAAGTGTCGCATTTACATTCATTTGATGCGTGGACGAGGAATACATAACCCTTCGCAATGAATACTATATCTTATCATGAAACACAGAAATGAGATGCGATATCGCGTTTTAAGAAGCATTAGAAATCTATTGCTTCTATAGCGAGACATCTGGAAACGTAATTCCGTAGAAAGGAAGTGTCGCATTTACATTCATTTGAAGTGAATACGAGGTATACATGACACTTCGCAATGAATATTATATCTTATCATGAGACATAGGAATGAGATGCGATATCGCGTTTTAAGAAGCATTCGAACTCCATTGCTACGATACGTAGACAACTGCAAACGCTATTTCCTAGACAGGAAGTGTCGCATTTACATTCATTTGAAGTGAATACGAGGTATACATGACACTTCGCAATGAATATTATATCTTATCACGAAACATAGAGACGATCATGCGATATCGAGTTTTAAGAAGCATTAGAACTCTATTGCATCGATACATAGACATCTGCAAACGCTATTTCCTAGCAAGGAAGTGTCGCATTTACATTCTTGTGATGTGAATACGAGGTATACATGACACTTCGCAATGAATATTGTATTTGTATCATGAAGCATAGAAATGAGATGCGATATCGCGTTTTAAGAAGCACTAGAACTCTACTGCTACGATACGCAGATATCTGCAAACGCTATTTCCTAGGACGGAAGTGTCGCATTTACATTCATTTGATGCGTGGACGAGGAATACATATCCCTTCGCAATGAATACTATATCTTATCATGAAACACAGAAATGAGATGCGATATCGCGGTTTAAGAAACATTGGAACTCTATTGCAACGAAACGTAGACATCTGCAAACGCTATTTCCTAGCAAGGAAGTATAGCATTTACATTCATTGGAAGTGAATACGAGGTAATCATGATACTTCGCAATGAATATTACATCTTATCATGAAACATAGGAACGAGATGCGATATCGCGTTTTAAGAAGCATTCGAACACTATTGCTACGATACGTAGACAACTGCAAACGCTATTTCCTAGACAGGAAGTGTCGCATTTACATTCATTTGAAGTGAATACGAGGGATACATGACACTTTGCAATGAATGTTATATCTTATCATGAAACATAGAGACGATCATGCGATATCTCGTTTTAAGAAGCACTAGAACCCTATTGCATCGATACGTAGACATCTGCAAACGCTATTTCCTAACAAGGAAGTGTAGCATTTACATTCAGTTGAAGTGAATACGAGGTATACATGACACTTCGCAATGAGTATTGTATCTTATCATGAAACATAGGAATGAGATGCGATATCGCGTTTTAAGAAGCACTAGAACACTACTGCTACGATACGCAGATATCTGCAAACGCTATTTCCTAGAACGGAAGTGTCGCATTTACATTCATTTGATGCGTGGAAAAGGAATACATAACCCTTCGCAATGAATACTATATCTTATCATGAAACACAGAAATGAGATGCGATATCGCGTTTTAAGAAGCATTAGAAATCTATTGCTTCTATAGCGAGACATCTGGAAACGCAATTCCGTAGAAAGGAAGTGTCGCATTTACATTCGTTTGAAGTGAATACGAGGTATACATGACACTTCGCAATGAATATTATATCTTATCATGAAACATAGAGGCGATCATGCGATATCGAGTTTTATGAAGCATTAGAACTCTATTGCATCGATACGTAGACATCTGCAAACGCTATTTCCTAGCAAGGAAGTGTCGCATTTTCATTCTTGTGAAGTGAATACGAGGTATACATGACACTTAGCAATGAGTATTGTATCTTATCATGAAACATAGGAATGAGATGCGATATCGCGTTTTGAGAAGCACGAGACCTCTACTGCTACGATACGCAGATATCTGCAAACGGTACTTCCTAGAAAGGAAGTGTCGCATTTACATTCAACTGAAGTGAATACGAGGTATACATGACACTTCGCAATGAATATTGTATCTTATCAAGAAACATCGAAATGAGATGCGATATCGCGGTTTAAGAAGCATTGGAACTCTATTGCTTCGATACGTAGACATCTGGAAACGTAATTTCCTAGAAAGGATGTGTCGCATTTACATTCATTTGATGTTAATACGAGGTATACTTGACACTTCGCAATGAATATTATATCTTATCATGAAACATAGAAATGAGATGCGATATCTTGTTTTCAGAAGCATTAGAACTCTCTTGCTACTATACGTAGTCATCTGCAAGCGCTATTTCCTAGGAAGGAAGAATCGCATTTACATTCTTTTGAAGTGTATACGAGGTAATCAAGATAGTTCGCAATGAATATTACATCTTATCATGAAACATAGGAATGAGATGCGATATCGCGCTTTAAGAACCATCATAACTCTATTGCTACGATACGTAGACATCTGCAAACGCTATTTCCCATCAAGGAAGTGTAGCATTTACATTCATTTGAAGTGAATACGAGGTATACATGACACTTCGCAAAGAATATTATATCCTATCATGAAACATAGGGATCAGATGCGATATCCCGTTTTAAGAAGCATTAGAACTCTATTGCATCGATGCGTAGACATCTGGAACCGCTATATCCTAACAAGGAAGTGGCGCATTTACATTCCTTTGAAGTGAATACGAAGTATACATAACACAACACAATGAATATTATATCTCATCATGAGACATAGAAATGGGATGCGATATCGCGATTTAAAAAACATTAGAACTCTATTGCTGCGATACGTAGACATCTGCAAACGCTACTTCCTAGCAAGGAAGTGTCGCACATACATTCATTTGAAGTGTAGACGAGGAATACATAACACTTCGTAATGAATATTATATCCTATCGTGAAACATAGAAATGAGATGCGATATCGCGTTTTAAGAAGCATTAGAATTCTATTGCTACGATACGTAGATATCTGGAAATGCTATTTCCTAGCAAGGCAGTGTCGCAGTTTCATTCTTTTGAAGTCAAAACGAGGTATACATAACACTCCACAATGAATATTATGTCTTATCATGAACATAGAAATGAGACGCGATAACGCGAAGTAAAAAGCACTAGAAATCTGTTGCTTCGATACGGAGCCATCGGCAAACGCAATTTCCTAGCAAAGAAGTGTCGCATTTATATTCTTTTGAAGTGAATATGAGGTATACATAACACTTCGCAATGAATATTATATCTTATCATGAAACATAGTAATGAGATGCGATATCGCGTTTTAAGAAGCATTCGAACTCTACTGCTACGATACGTAGACATCTGCAAACGCTATTTCCCAGAAAGGGAGAGTCGCATTTACATTCATTTGAAGCGTATGCAAGGTATACATGACACTTCACAATGAATATTATATCTTACCATGAAACATAGAAATGAGATGCGATATCGAGTTTCAAGAAGCATTCGAACTCTATTGCTACGATACGTAGACATCTGCAAGCGCTATTTCCTAGCAAGGAAGTGTCGCATTCACATTCATTTGAAGTGAATACGAGGTATACATGACACTTTGCAATGAATATTATATCTTGCCATGGAACATAGGAATGAGATGCGATATCGCGTTTTAAGAAGCATTCGAACTCTACCTTTACGATACGTAGACATCTGCAAACGCTATTTCCTAGCAAGGAAGTGTCGCATTTACATTCATTTGAAGTGAATACGAGGTAGTCATGACACTTCGCAATGAATATTATATCTTGTCATGAAACAGAGAAATATGTTGCGATATCGCGTTTTAAGAATAATTCGAACACTATTGCTACGATACGTAGATATCTGCAAACGCTATTTCCTAGCAAAGAAGTGTCGCATTTACATTCATTTGAAGGGAATACGAGGTAATCATGACACTTCGCAACGAATATTATATCTTGTCATGAAACATAGTAATGAGATGCGATATCGCGTTTTAAGAAGCATTCGAACTCTACTGCTACGATACGTAGACATCTGCAAACGCTATTTCCTAGCAAGGGGGAGTCGCATTTACATTCATTTCAAGCGTATGCAAGGTATACATGACACTTCGCAATGAATATTGTATCTTATCATGAAACGTAGGAATGAGATGCGATATCGCGTTTTAAGAAGCATTCGAACTCTACTGCTACAATGCGTAGACATCTGCAAACGCTATTTCCTAGCAAGGGAGAGTCGCATTTACATTCATTTGAAGTGAATACAAGGTATACATGACACTTCGCAATGTATATTATATCTTATCATGAAATATAGAAATGAGATGCGATATCGCGCTTTAAGAACCATTAGAACTCTATTGCTACGATACGTAGTCACCTGCAAACGCTATTTCCTAGCAAGGAAGTGTAGCATTTACATTCTTTTGAAGTGTAGACGTGGAGTACATAACACTTCGCAATGAATATTACATCTTATCATGAAACACAGAAATGAGACGCGACATCGCGTTTTAAGAAGCACTAGAACTCTACTGCTACGATACGCAGACATCTGCAAACGCTATTTCCTAGAACGGAAGTGTCGCAATTACATTCAATTGAAGCGTGGACGAGGTATACAATACCTCTCGCAATGAATATTATATCTTATCATGAAACATAGAAATGGGATGCGATATCGCGTTCTAAGAAACAATAGAATTCCATTGCATCGATACGTAGACATCTGCAAACGCTATTTCCTAGCAAGGAAGTGTCGCATTTACATTCGTTTGAAGTGAAAACGAGGTATACATGACACTTCGCAATGAATAATGTATCTTATCATGAAACATAGAAATGAGATGAGATATAGCGTTTTAAGAAGCACAAGAATTCTATTGCTCCGATACGCAGACATCTGCAAACGCTATTTCCTAGAACGGAAGTGTCGCAATTACATTCATTTGAAGCGTGGACGAGGAATACATAACATTTCGCAATGAATATTATATCTTATCCTGAAACACAGAAATGAGATGCGATATCGCGTTTTAGAAGCATTGGAACTCTATTGCAACGATACGTAGACATCTGCAAACACTATTTGCTAGCAAGAAAGTGTAGCCTTTACATCCATTGGAAGTGCAGACGCGGAATACATTACACTTCGCAGTGAATATTATATCTTATCATGAAACATAGAAATGACATGCGAAATCGCGTTTTAAGAAACAATAGAACTCTGTTTCATCGATACGTAGACAACTGCAAACGCTATTTCCTAGAAAGGAAGTGTCGCATTTACATTCATTTGAAGTGAATACGAGGTAATCATGACACTTCGCAATGAATATTATATCTTACCATGAAACATAGAAATGAGATGCGATATCGCGTTTTAAGAAGCATTCGAACTCTATTGCTACGATACGCAGATATCTGCAAACGCTATTTCCTAGCAAGGAAGTGTCGCATTTACATTCATTTGAAGTGAATACGAGGTAATCATGATACTTCGCATTGAATATTACATCTTATCATGAAACATAGGAATGAGATGCGATATCGCGTTTTAAGAAGCATTCGAACTCTACTGCTACGATACGTAGACATCTGCAAACGCTATTTCCTAGCAAGGAAGTGTGGCATTTACATCCATTGGAAGTGTAGACGCGGAATACATTACACTTCGCAATGAATATTATATCTTATCATGAAACATAGAAATGAGATGCGATATCGCGTTTTAAGAAACAATGGAATTCTATTGCATCGATACGTAGACATCTGCAAACGCTATTTCCTAGCAAGGAAGTGTCGCATTTACATTCATTTGAAGTGAATACGAGGTAATCATGACACTTAGCAATGAGTATTATATCTTGTCATGAAACATAGAAATGAGATGCGATATCGCGTTTTAAGAAGCATTCGATCTCTATTGCTACGATACGCAGATATCTGCAAACACTATTTCCTAGCAAGGAAGTGTAGCATTTACATCCATTGGAAGTGTAGGAGCGGAATACATTACACTTCGCAATGTATATTATATCTTATCATGAAACATAGAAATGAGATGCGAAATCGCGTTTTAAGAAACAATAGAACTCTGTTGCATCGATACGTAGACAACTGCAAACGCTATTTCCTAGCGAGGAAGTGTCGCATTTACATTCTTGTGAAGTGAATACGAGGAATACATAACACTTCGCAATGAATATTACATCTTATCATGAAACATAGAAATGAGATGAGATATCGCGTTTTAAGAAGCATTCGAACACTATTGCTACGATACCTAGTCATCTGCAAACACTATTTCCTAGCAAGGAAGTGTCGCATGTACATTCATTTGTAGTGAATACGAGGAATACATGACACTTCGCAATGAATATTATATCTTATCATGAAACGTAGAAATGAGATGCGATATCGCGTTTTCGAAACAATAGAACTCTATTGCATCGATACGTAGACATCTGCAAACGCTATTTCAAAGCAAGGAAGTGTCGCATTTACATTCTCGTGAAGTGAATACGAGGTATACAAGACACTTCGCATTGAATATTACATCTTATCATGAAACATATATATGAGATGCGATATTGCGTTCTAAGTAGCATTAGAACTCTATTGCTTCGATACGTAGACATCTGGAGACGTAATTTCCTAGCAAGGAAGTGTCGCATTTACATTCATTTGAAGCGTGGACGAGGAATACATAACCTTTCGCAATGAATATTATATCTTATCCTGAAACACAGAAATGAGTTGCGATATCGCGTTTTAAGAAGCATTGGAACTCTATTGCAACGATACGTAAACATCTGCAAACACTATTTCCTAGCAAGGAAGTGTAGCATTTACATCCATTGGAAGTGTAGGAGCGGAATACATTACACTTCGCAATGTATATTATATCTTATCATGAAACATAGAAATGAGATGCGAAATCGCGTTTTAAGAAACAATAGAACTCTGTTGCATCGATACGTAGACAACTGCAAACGCTATTTCCCAGCAAGGAAGTATCGCATTTACATTCTTGTGAAGTGAATACGACGTATACATAACACTTCGCAATGAATATTACATCTTATCATGAAACATAGAAATGTGATGCGATATCGCGTTTTAAGAAACAATAGAACTCTATTGCATCGATACGTAGACATATGCAAACGCTATTTCCTAGCAAGGAAGTGTCGCATTTACATTCATTTGAAGGGAATACGAGCTAATCATGACACTTCGCAACGAATATTATATCTTGTCATGAAACATAGTAATGAGATGCGATATCGCGTTTTAAGAAGCATTCGAACTCTACTGCTACGATACGTAGACATCTGCAAACGCTATTTCCTAGCAAGGGGGAGTCGCATTTACATTCATTTCAAGCGTACGCAAGGTATACATGACACTTCGCAATGAATATTGTAACTTATCATGAAACATAGGAATGAGATGCGATATCGCGTTTTAAGAAGCATTCGAACTCTACTGCTACAATGCGTAGACATCTGCAAACACTATTTCCTAGCAAGGGAGAGTCGCATTTACATTCATTTGAAGTGAATACGAGGTATACATGACACTTCGCAATGTATATTATATCTTATCATGAAATATAGAAATGAGATGCGATATCGCGCTTTAAGAACCATTAGAACTCTATTGCTACGATACGTAGTCACCTGCAAACGCTATTTCCTAGCAAGGAAGTATCGCATTTACATTCATTTGAAGTGAATACGAGGTATACATGACACTTCGCATTGAATATTGTATCTTATCATGAAACATAGGAATTATATGCGATATCGCGGTTTAAGAAGCATTAGAACTCTATTGCTTCGATACGTAGACATCTGGGAACGATATTTCCTAGAAAGGAAGTGTCGCATTTACATTCATTAGAAGTGAATACGAGGTATACATGACACTTCGCAATGAATATTATATCTTATCATGAAACATACAAATGAGAAGCGATATCGCGATTTAAGGAACATTGGAACTCAATTGCTACGATACGTAGTCACCTGCAAACGCTATTTCCTAGAAAGGAAGTGTAGCAGTTACATTCATTTGAAGTGAATACGTGGTATACATGACACTACGCAATGAATATTATATCTTATCATGAAACATAGGAATGAGATGCGATATCGCGTTTTACGAAGCATTTGAACGTTACTGCTACGAAACGTAGACACCTGGAAACGTAATTTCCTAGCAAGGAAGTGACGCATTTACATTCATTTGAAGTGAATACGAGGTATACATGACACTTCGCAATGAATATTATATCTTATCATGAAACATGGAAATGAGATGCGATATCGCGTTTTAAGAAGCATTAGAACTCTTTTGCTTCGATACGTAGACATCTGGAAACGTAATTTCCTAGAGAGGAAGTGTCGCATTTACATTCATTTGAAGTGAATACGAGGTATACATGACACTTCGCAATGAATATTATATCTTATCATGAAACATAGAAAATAGATGCGATATCGCGTTTTAAGAAGCATTCGAACTCTATTGCTACGATACGTAGACATCTGCAAACGCTATTTCCTAGCAAGGAAGTGACGCATTTACATTCATTTGAAGTGAATACGAGGTATACATGACACTTCGCAATGATTATTATATCTAATCATGAAACATAGAAATAAGATGCCATATCTCGTTCTAATAAGCATTGGAACTCTATTGTTTTGATACGTAGACATCTGGAAACGCCATTTCCTAGCAAGGAAGTGTCGCATTTCCATTCTCGTGAAGTGAATACGAGGTATACATGACACTTCGCATTGAATATTACATCTTATCATGAAACATTGGAATGAGATGCGATATCGCGTTTTAAGAAGCTTTAGAACACTATTGCTTCGATACGTAGACATCTGGAAACGTAATTTCCTAGAAAGGAAGTGTCGCATTTACATGCATTTGAAGTGAATACGAGGTATACATGACACTTCGCAATGAATATTATATCTTATCATGAAACATAAAAATGACTTGCGATATCTCGTTTTAAGAAGCATTAGAACTCTATTGCATCGATACTTAGACATCTGCAAACGCTATTTCCTAGCAAGGAAGTGTAGCATTTACATTCTTTTGAAGTGTAGACGTGGAGTACATAACACTTCGCAATGAATATTACATCTTATCATGAAACACAGAAATGAGACGCGACATCGCGTTTTAAGAAGCACTAGAACTCTACTGCTACGATACGCAGACATCTGCAAACGCTATTTCCTAGAACGGAAGTGTCGCAATTACATTCAATTGAAGCGTGGACGAGGTATACAATACCTCTCGCAATGAATATTATATCTTATCATGAAACATAGGAATGAGATGCGATATCGCGTTCTAAGAAACAATAGAATTCCATTGCATCGATACGTAGACATCTGCAAACGCTATTTCCTAGCAAGGAAGTGTCGCATTTACATTCGTTTGAAGTGAAAACGAGGTATACATGACACTTCGCAATGAATAATGTATCTTATCATGAAACATAGAAATGAGATGTTATATCTCGTTTTAAGAAGCATTAGAAATCTCTTGCTACGATACGTAGTCATCTGCAAACGCTATTTCCTAGCAAGGAAGTATCGCATTTACATTCTTTTGAAGTGAATACGAGGTATACATGACACTTCGCAATGAATATTGTATCTTATCATGAAACATAGAAATGAGATGCGATGTCGCGTTTTAAGAAGCATTAGAACTCAATTACTACGATACGTAGACACTTGCAAACGCTATTCCCTAGCAAGGAAGTGTCGCATGTACATTCATTTGAAGTGAATTCGAGGAATACATGACACTTCGCAATGAACATTATATCTTATCATGGAACGTAGAAATGAGATGCAATATCGCGTTTTAAGAAGCATTAGAACTCAATTACTACGATACGTAGACATCTGCAAACGCTATTTCCTAGCAAGGTAGTGTCGCATGTACATTCATTTGAAGTGAATACGGGGAATACATGACACTTCGCAATGAATATTATATCTTATCATGGAACGTAGAAATGAGATGCAATATCGCGTTTTAAGAAGCATTAGACCTCAATTGCTAGGATACGTTGACATCTGCAAACGCTATTTCCGAGCAAGGAAGTGTCGCATTTACATTCTTTTGAAGTGAGTGCGAGGTAATAATGATACTTCGCAATGAATATTATATCTTATCATGAAACATAGTAATGAGATGCGATATCGCGTTTTAAGAAACAATAAAATTCCATTGCATCGATACGTGGACAACTGCAAACGCTATTTCCTAGAAAGGAAGTGTCGCATTTACATTCATTTGTAGTGAATACGATGTATACATGACACTTCGCAATGAATATTATATCATATCATGGAACATAGGAATGAGATACGATAACGCGTTTTAAGAAGCATCCGAACTCTATTGCTACGATACGTAGACATCTGCAAACGCTATTTCCTAGCAAGGAAGTGACGCATTTACATTCATTTGAAGTGAATGCGAGGTATACATGACACTTCGCAATGATTATTATATCTAATCATGAAACATAGAAATAAGATGCCATATCTCGTTCTAATAAGCATTGGAACTCTATTGTTTTGATACGTAGACATCTGGAAACGCCATTTCCTAGCAAGGAAGTGTCGCATTTCCATTCTCGTGAAGTGAGTAGGAGGTATACATGACACTTCGCTTTGAATATTACATCTTATCATGAAACATTAGAATGAGATGCGATATCGCGTTTTAAGAAGCTTTAGAACACTATTGCTTCGATACGTAGACATCTGGAAACGTAATTTCCTAGAAAGGAAGTGTCGCATTTACATTCATTTGAAGTGAATACGAGGTATAAATGACACTTCGCAATGAATATTATATCTTATCATGAAACATGGAAGTGAAATGCGATATCGCGTTTAAGAAGCATTAGAACTCTATTGCTTCGATACGTAGACATATGGAAATGCTATTACCTAGCAAGGAAGTATCGCATTTACATCCTTTTGAAGTGTAGACGTGGAGTACATAACACTTCGCAATGAATATTATATCTTATCATGAAACACAGAAATGAGACGCGATATCGCGTTTTAAGAAGCACTAGAACTCTATTGCATCGATACGTAGACATCTGCAAACGCTATTTCCTAGCAAGGAAGTGTCGCATATACATTCATTTGAAGTGAATACGAGGTATACATGACACTTCGCAATGAATATTATATCTAATCATGAAACATAGAAATGAGATGAGATATCGCGTTTTAAGAAGCATTCGAACTCTATTGCTACGATAAGTAGTCATCCGCAAACGCTATTTCCTAGAAGGGAAGTGTCGCATTTCCATTCTCGTGCAGTGAATACGAGGTATACATGACACTTCGCATTGAATATTACGTCCTATCGTGAAACATAGAAATGAGATGCGATATTGCGTTTTAAGTAGCATTAGAACTCTATTGCTTCGTACGTAGACATCTGGAGACGTAATTTCTAAGCAAGGAAGTGTCGCATTTACATTCATTTGAAGCGTGGACGAGGAATACATAACCTTTCGCAATGAATATTATATCTTATCCTGAAACACAGAAATGAGATGCGATATCGCGTTTTAGAAGCATTGGAACTCTATTGCAACGATACGTAGACATCTGCAAACACTATTTGCTAGCAAGAAAGTGTAGCCTTTACATCCATTGGAAGTGCAGACGCGGAATACATTACACTTCGCAATGAATATTATATCTTATCATGAAACATAGAAATGACATGCGAAATCGCGTTTTAAGAAACAATAGAACTCTGTTTCATCGATACGTAGACAACTGCAAACGCTATTTCCTAGAAAGGAAGTGTCGCATTTACATTCATTTGAAGTGAATACGAGGTAATCATGACACCTCGCAATGAGTATTATATCTTGTCATGAAACATAGAAATAAGATGCGATATCGCGTTTTAAGAAGCATTCGAAATCTATTGCTACGATACGTAGACAACTGCAAACGCTACTTCCTAACAAGGAAGTGTCGCATTTACATTCATTTGAAGTGAATACGAGGTAATCATGACACTTCGCAATGAATATTATATCTTACCATGAAACATAGAAATGAGATGCGATATCGCGTTTTAAGAAGCATTCGATCTCTATTGCTACGATACGCAGATATCTGCAAACACTATTTCCTAGCAAGGAAGTGTAGCAGTTACATTCATTTGAAGTGAATACGTGGTATACATGACACTTCGCAATGAATATTATATCTTATCATGAAACATAGGAATGAGATGCGATATCGCGTTTTACGAAGCATTTGAACGTTACTGCTACGAAACGTAGACACCTGGAAACGTAATTTCCTAGCAAGGAAGTGACGCATTTACATTCATTTGAAGTGAATACGAGGTATACATGACACTTCGCAATGAATATTATATCTTATCATGAAACATAGAAATGAGATGCGATATCGCGTTTTAAGAAGCATTAGAACTCTTTTGCTTCGATACGTAGACATCTGGAAACGTAATTTCCTAGAGAGGAAGTGTCGCATGTACATTCATTTGTAGTGAATACGAGGAATACATGACACTTCGCAATGAATATTATATCTTATCATGAAACGTAGAAATGAGATGCGATATCGCGTTTTCGAAACAATAGAACTCTATTGCATCGATAAGTAGACATCCGCAAACGCTATTTCCTAGAAAGGAAGTGTCGCATTTCCATTCTCGTGAAGTGAATACGAGGTATACATGACACTTCGCATTGAATATTATATCTTATCATGAAACATAGAAATGAGATGCGATATCGCGTTTTAAGAAACAATGGAACTCTATTGCTTCGATACGTAGACATATGGAAATGCTATTACCTAGCAAGGAAGTATCGCATTTACATTCTTTTGAAGTGTAGACGTGGAGTACATAACACTTCGCAATGACTATTACATCTTATCATGAAACACAGAAATGAGACTCGATATCGCGTTTTAAGAAGCATTAGAACTCTATTGCATCGATACGTAGACATCTGCAAACGCTATTTCCTAGCAAGGAAGTGTCGCATTTACATTCATTTGAAGTGAATACGAGGTATACATGACACTTCGCATTGAATATTATATCTTATCATGAATCATAGGAATGAGATGCGATATCGCGTTTTAAGAAGCATTCAAAATCCATTGCTACGATACGTGTACAACTGCAAACGTTATTTCCTAGAAAGGAAGTGTCGCATTTACATTCATTTGAAGTGAATACGAGATATACATGACACTTCGCAATGAATATTATATCTTATCATGGAACATAGGAATGAGGTACTATATCGCGTTTTAAGAAGCATTCGAACTCTATTGCATCGATACGTAGACATATGGAAATGCTATTACCTAGCAAGGAAGTGTCGCATTTACATTCTTTTGAAGTGTAGACGAGGAATACATAACACTTCGCAATGAATATTACATCTTATCATGAAACACAGAAATGAGACGCGATTTCGCGTTTTAAGAAGCACTAGAACTCTTTTGCTACGATACGCAGACATCTGCAAACGCTATTTCCTAGAACGGAAGTGTCGCGTTTACATTCATTTGAAGCGTGGACGAGGAATACAATACCTTTCGCAATGAATACTATATCTTATCATGAAACATAGAAATGAGATGCGATATCGCGTTTTGAGAAGCATTAGAACTCTATTGCTACGATACGTAGACATCTGCAAACGCTGTTACCTAGCAAGGAAGTGTCGCATTTACATTCTTTTGAAGTGAATACGAGGTATACATGACACTTCGCAATGAATATTACATCTTATCATGAAACATAGAAGTGAAATGCGATATCGCGTTTTACGAAACAATGGAACTCTATTGCATCGATACGTAGACATCTGCCAACGTTATTTCCTAGCAAGGAAGTGTCACATTTACATTCATTTGAAGTGAATACGAGGAATACATGACACTTCGCAATGAATATTATATCTTATCATGGAACGTAGAAATGAGATGTAATATCGCGTTTTAAGAAGCATTAGACCTCAATTGCTACGATACGTAGACATCTGCAAACGCTATGTCCGAGCAAGGAAGTGTCGCATTTACATTCATTTGAAGTGAATACGAGGTATACATGACACTTCGCAATGAATATTATATCTTATCATGAAACATAGAAATGAGATACGATATCGCGTTTTAAGAAGCTTTAGAACTCTATTGCTACGGTACGTAGACATCTGGAAACGTAATTTCCTAGAAAGGAAGTGTCGCATTTAGATTCATTTGAAGTGAATACGAGGAATACATGACACTTCGCAATGAATATTATATCTTATCATGGAACGTAGAAATGAGATGCAATATCGCGTTTTAAGAAGCATTAGACCTCAATTGCTACGATATGCAGACATCTGGAAACGTAATTTCCTAGAAAGGAAGTGTCGCATTTACATTCATTTCAAGTGAATACGAGGTTTACATGTCACTTCGCAATGAATATTATATCTTATCATGAAACATAGAAATGAGATGCGATATCGCGTTTTAGGAAGCTTTAGAACTCTATTGCTACGATGCGTAGACATCTGGAAACGTAATTTCCTAGAAAGGAAGTATCGCATTTACATTCTTATGAAGTGAATACGAGGTAATCATGATACTTCGCAATGATTATTATATCTTATCATGAAAGATGGATATGAGATGCGATATGGCGTTTTGAGATACATTAGAACTCTATTGCTTCGATACGAAGACATCTGGAGACGTAATTTCCTAGAAAGGTAGAGTCGCATTTACATTCATTTGAAGTGAATACGAGGTAATCATGATACATCGCAATGAATATTATATCTTATCATGAAACATAGGAATGAGATGCGATATCGCGTTTTAAGAAGCATTCGAAATCCATTGCTACGATACGTAGACAACTGCAAACGCTATTTCCTAGAAAGGAAGTGTCGCATTTACATTCACTTGAAGTGAATACGATGTATACATGACACTTCGCAATGAATATTATATCTTATCATGAATCATAGAAGTGAAATGCGATATCGCGTTTAAGAAGCATTAGAAATCTCTTGCTACGATACGTAGTCATCTGCAAACCCTATTTCCTAGCAAGGAAGTATAGCATTTACACTCTTTTGAAGAGAATACGAGGTATACATGACACTTCGCAATGAATATTATATCTTGTCATGAAACATAGAAGTGAAATGCGATATCGAGTTTTATGAAGCATTCGATCTCTATTGCTACGATACGTAGACATCTGCAAACGCTATTTCCTTGCAAGGAAGTGTAGCATTTACATTCATTGGATGTGTAGACGAGGAATACATTACACGTCGCAATGAATATTATATCATATCATGAAACATAGGAATGAGATGCGATATCGCGTTTTAAGAAGCATTCGAAATCCATTGCTACGATACGTAGACAACTGCAAACGCTATTTCCTAGAAAGGAAGTGTCGCGTTTACATTCATTTGAAGTGAAAACGATGTATACATGACACTTCGCAATGAATATTATATCTTATCATGAAACATAGAAGTGAGATGCGAAATCGCGTTTTAAGAAACAATAGAACTCTATTGCATCGATACGTAGACAACTGCAAACGCTATTTCCTAGCAAGGAAGTGTCGCATTTACATTCTTTTGATGTGAGTACGAGATAATCATGATACTTCGCATTGAATATTACATCTTATCATGAAACATAGGAATGAGATGCGATATCGCGTTTTAAGAAGCATTCGAACTCTACTGCTACGACACGTAGACATCTGCAAACGCTATTTCCTAGCAAGGGAGAGTCGCATTTACATTCATTTCAAGCGTATGCAAGGTATACATGACACTTCGCAATGAATATTATATCTTACCATGAAACATAGAAATGAGATGCGATATCGAGTTTTAAGAAGCATTCGAACACTATTGCTACGATACGTAGACATCTGCAAACGCTATTTCCTAGCAAGGAAGTGTCGCATTTACATTCATTTGAAGTGAATACGAGGTAATCATGATACTTCGCATTGAATATTACATCTTATCATGAAACATAGGAATGAGATGCGATATCGCGTTTTAAGAAGCATTCGAACTCTACTGCTACGATACGTAGACATCTGCAAACGCTATTTCCTAGCAAGGAAGTGTCGCATTTACATTCTTTTGATGTGAGTACGAGATAATCATGATACTTCGCATTGAATATTACATCCTATCATGAAACATAGGAATGAGATGCGGTATCGCGTTTTAAGAAGCATTCGAACTCTATTGCTACGATACGTAGATAACTGCAAACACTATTTCCTAGAAAGGAAGTGTCGCATTTACATTTATTTGAAGTGAATACGAGGTAATCATGACACTTCGCACTGAATATTATATCTTGTCCTGTAACATAGTAATGAGATGCGATATCGCGTCTTAAGAAGCATTCGAACTCTATTGCAACGATACGTAGTAATCTGCCAACGCTATTTCCTAGCAAGGAAGTGTGGCATTTACATCCATTGGAAGTGTAGACGCGGAATACATTACACTTCGCAATGAATATTATATCTTATCATGAAACATAGAAATGAGATGCGATATCGCGTTTTAAGAAACAATGGAATTCTATTGCATCGATACGTAGACATCTGCAAACGCTATTTCCTAGCAAGGAAGTGTCGCATTTACATTCATTTGAAGTGAATACGAGGTAATCATGACACTTCGCAATGAGTATTATATCTTGTCATGAAACATAGAAATAAGATGCGATATCGCGTTTTAAGAAGCATTCGAAATCTATTGCTACGATACGTAGACAACTGCAAACGCTATTTCCTAACAAGGAAGTGTCGCATTTACATTCATTTGAAGTGAATACGAGGTAATCATGACACTTCGCAATGAATATTATATCTTACCATGAAACATAGAAATGAGATGCGATATCGCGTTTTAAGAAGCATTCGTACTCTATTGCTACGATACGCAGATATCTGCAAACGCTATTTCCTAGCAAGGAAGTGTCGCATTTACATTCATTTGAAGTGAATACGAGGTATTCATGATACTTCGCATTGAATATTACATCTTATCATGAAACATAGGAATGAGATGCGATATCGCGTTTTAAGAAGCATTCGAACTCTACTGCTACGATACGTAGACATCTGCAAACGCTATTTCCTAGCAAGGAAGTGTGGCATTTACATCCATTGGAAGTGTAGACGCGGAATACATTACACTTCGCAATGAATATTATATCTTATCATGAAACATAGAAATGAGATGCGATATCGCGTTTTAAGAAACAATGGAATTCTGTTGCATCGATACGTAGACATCTGCAAACGCTATTTCCTAGCAAGGAAGTGTCGCATTTACATTCATTTGAAGTGAATACGAGGTAATCATGACACTTCGTAATGAGTATTATATCTTTTCATGAAACATAGAAATAAGATGCGATATCGCGTTTTAAGAAGCATTCGAAATCTATTGCTACGATACGTAGACAACTGCAAACGCTACTTCCTAACAAGGAAGTGTCGCATTTAAATTCATTTGAAGTGAATACGAGGTAATCATGACACTTCGCAATGAATATTATATCTTACCATGAAACATAGAAATGAGATGCGATATCGCGTTTTAAGAAGCATTCGATCTCTATTGCTACGATACGCAGATATCTGCAAACGCTATTTCCTAGCAAGGAAGTGTCGCATTTACATTCATTTGAAGTGAATACGAGGTAATCATGACACTTCGCAATGAATATTATATCTTGTCATGAAACATAGAAATAAGATGCGATATCGCGTTTTAAAAAGCATTCGAACTCTATTGCTACGATACGCAGATATCTGCAAACGCTATTTCCTAGCAAGGAAGTGTCGCATTTACATTCATTTGAAGTGAATACGAGGTAATCATGATACTTCGCATTGAATATTACATCTTATCATGAAACATAGGAATGAGATGCGATATCGCGTTTTAAGAAGCATTCGAACTCTACTGCTACGATACGCAGACATCTGCAAACGCTATTTCCTAGAAAGGGAGAGTCGCATTTACATTCATTTCTAGCGTATGCAAGGTATACATTACACTTCACAATGAATATTATATCTTACCATGAAACATAGAAATGAGATGCGATATCGAGTTTTAGGAAGCATTCGAACACAATTGCTACGATACGTAGACATCTGCAAGCGCTATTTCCTAGCAAGGAAGTGTCGCATTTACATTCATTTGAAGTGAGTACGAGGTATACATGACACTTCGCAATGAATATTATATCTTGTCATGAAACATAGAAATAAGATGCGATATCGCGTTTTAAGAAGCATTCGAACTCTATTGCTACGATACGTAGAAAACTGCAAACGCTATTTCCTAGCAAGGGGGAGTCGCATTTACATTCATTTCAAGCGTATGCAAGGTATACATGACACTTCGCAATGAATATTATATCTTACCATGAAACATAGAAATGAGATGCGATATCGAGTTTTAAGAAGCATTCGAACTCTATTGCTACGATACGTAGACATCTGCAAACGCTATTTCCTAACAAGGAAGTGTCGCATTTACATTCATTTGAAGTGAATACGAGGTATACATGACACTTCGCAATGAATATTATATCTTGTCATGAAACATAGAAATAAAATGCGATATCGCGTTTTGAGAAGCATTCGAACTCTATTGCTACGATACGTAGATATCTGCAAACGCTATTTCCTAGCAAGGAAGTGTGGCGTCTACATTCTGTTGATGTGTAGACGAGGTATACGTAACACTTCGCAAGGAATATTATATATTATCATGAAACATAGAACTGAGTTGCGATATCGCGTTTTATGAAGCATTAGAACTGTATTGCTTCGATACGTAGACATCTTGAAACGCTATTTCCTAGAAAGGAAGTGTCGTATTTACAATCTTTTGAAGTGAATACGATGTATACATAACACTCCACAATGAATATTATATCTTATCATGAATCAAAGAAATGAGACGCTATGTGGCGATTTAAGAAGCATTAGAACTCTCTCGCTTCGATACGTAGACATCTGCAAACGCTACTTCCTAGCAAGGAGGCGTCGCATTTACATTCTTTTGCAGTGAATACGAGGTATAACACTGCACGATGAACATTATATCTTATCATGAAACATAGAAATGAGATGCGACATCGCGATTTAAGGTGCATTAGAACCCTATTGCTTCGATACGAAGACATCTGGAAACGTATTTCCTAGCAAGGAAGTGTCGCATTTACATTCTTTTGAAGTGAATACGAGGTATACATGACACTTCGCAATGAATATTATATATTGTCATGAAAAATAGAAATGAGATGCGGTATCCCGTTTAAAGAGGCATTAGAACTCCATTGCTTCGATACGTAGACATCTGGAAGCGCTATTTCCTAGAAAGGAAGTGTCGCATTTACATTCATTTGAAGTGTAGAGGCGGAATACATAACACTTCGCAGTGAATATTATATCTTATCTTGAGAGACATAGAAATGAGATGCGATATCGCGTTTTGAGAAGCATTAGAACTCAAATGCTACGATCCGTAGACGTCTGGAAACGCTATTTCCTAGCATGGAAGTATCACATTTACATTCTTTTGAGGTGAATACGAGGTATACATAACACTCCACAATGAATATTATATCTTATCATGAAACATAGAAATGAGATGCGAAATCCCGTTTTGGGAAGCTTTAGAACTCTATTGCTAGGATGCGTAGACATACGCAAACGCTATTTCCAAGCAAGGAAGTGTCGCATTTTCATTATTTTGAAGTGCATACGAGGTATACATAACACAGCATAATGAATATTATATCTTATCATGAAAAATAGAAATGAGATGCGATATCTCGTTTTGGGAAGCTTTAGAACTCTATTGCTAGGATGCGTAAACATCTGCAAACGCTATTTCCTAGCAAGGAAGTGTCGCATTTACATTCATTTGAGTTGAATACGAGGTATACATAACACTGCACAGTGAAAATTATATCTTATCATAAAACATAGAAATGAGATGCGATATGGCGATTTAAGAAGTATTAGAACTCTATTGCTTCGATACGTAGGCGTCTGCAAACGCCACTTCCTTGCAAGGAAGTGTCGCATTTACATTCTTTTGAAGTGAATACGAGGTATACATAACACTCCACAATGAATATTATACCTTATCATGAAACATAGAAATGAGGTGCTATATCGCGTTCTAAAAAGCATTAGAACTCTGTTGCTACGACACGTAGACATCTGCAAAAGCTATTTAATAGCAAGGAAGAGTCCCACTTACATTCTTTTGAAGTGAATACGAGGTATACATAACAATCCGCAATGAATATTATAACCTATCATGAAACATAGAAATGAGATGCTATATCGGGATTTAAGAAGCATATAACTCTATTTCTTCGATACGTAGACATCTGCAAACGCCATTTCCTAGCAAGGAAGTGTCGCATTTACACTCATTTGAAGTGTATGCGAGGAATACATGACACTTTGCAATGTATATTATGTCTTATCATGAAACATACAAATGAGATGCGATATTGCGTTTTGAGAAGCATTAGAACTCTATTGCTATGATACGTAGACATCTGCAGACGCTATTTGCTAGCAAGGTAGTGTCGCATTACATTCTTTTGAAGTGAATACGAGGTATACATGACACTTCGCAATGAATATTATATCCTAACATGAAACATAGGAATGAGATGCGATATCGCGTTTTAAGAAGCATTAGAAATCTATTTCTACGGCACGTAGGCATCTGCAAACGCTATTTCCTAGCAAGGAAGTATCGCATTTACATTCTCTTGAAGTGAATACGAGGTATACATAACACTCCGCAATGAATATTATAACCTATCATGAAACATAGAAATGAGATGCTATATCGGAATTTAAGAAGCATATAACTCTACTTCTTCGATGCGTATACATCTGCAAACGCTATTTCCTAGCAAGGAAGTGTCGCATTTACACTCATTTGAAGTGTATGCGAGGAATACATGACACTTTGCAATGTATATTATGTCTTATCATGAAACATACAAATGAGATGCGATATCGCGTTTTGAGAAGCAGTAGAACTCTATTGCTATGATACGTAGACATCTGCAGACGCTATGTTCTAGTAAGGAAGTGTCGCATTTACATTCTTTTGATGTGAATGCGTGGTATACATGACACTTCGCAATGAATATTATATCTTATCATGACACATAGAAATGAGATGCGATATCGCGTTTTGAGAAGCATTAGAACTCTAATGCTACGATACGTAGACATCTGCCAAAGCTATTTCCTAGCAAGCAAGTATCGCATTTACATTGATTTGAAGTGTGCGCGAGGTATACATGACACTTCGCAATGAATATTATACCTTATAATGAGACATAGCAATGAGATGCGATATCGCGTTTTAAGAAGCATTAGAACTCTTCTTCATCGATACGTAGACATCTGCAATCGCTACTTCCTAGCAAGGATGTGTCGCATTTACATTCTTTTGAAGTGTAGACGAGGTATTCACAACACCTCGCAATGAATATCTTATCTGATCATGGAACATAGAATTGAGTTGCGACATCGCGTTTTAAGAAGTATTAAAATTCTATTGCTTCGATACGTAGACATCCGGAAACGCTATTTCCTAGAAAGGAAGTGTCGCATTTACATTCATTTGAGGTATAGACGAGATATACATAACACTGCACAATGAATATTATATCTTACCATGAAACATAGAACTGAGCTGCGATATCGCGTTTTGAGAAGCATTAGAACTCTAATGCTTCGAGACGTAGACATCTGCGAACGCTATTTCCTAGCAAGGAAGTGTCGCATTTACATTCTTTTGATGTGAATACGAGGTATACGTGAAACCTCGTAATGAATGTTATATCTTATCATGAAGCATAAAAATGAGATGCGATATCTCGTTCTAAGAAGCATTAGAACTCTATTGCATAGGTACGTAGACATCTGGAAAAGCTATTTCCAAGCAAGGATGTGTCGCATTTACATTCTTTTAAAGTAAATACGAGGTATACATGACACTTCGCAATGAATATTATATCTTATTATGTGACATAGAAATGAGATGCGATATCGCGATATAAGAAGCATTAGAACTCCATTGCTTCGATACGTAGACATCTGCAAACGCTACTTCCCATCAAGGAAGTGTCGCAATTACTATCTTTTGAAGTGAATACGAGGTATACATGATACTTCGCAATGAATATTATATCTTATCATGAAGCATAGAAATTAGATGCGATACCGCGATTTAAGAAGCATTAGAACTCTTTTGCTTCGATACGTAGACATCTGCAAACGCTATATCCTAGCAATGAAGTATCGCATTTACAATCTTTTGAAGTGCATACGAGGTATGCATAACACTTCGCAATGAATATTATATCTTATCGTGAAGCATAGAAATGAGATGCGATATCACGTTTTAAGAAGCATTAGCACTCTATTGCTACGATACGTAGATATCTGGAGACGCTATTTCGTAGAAAGGAAGTGTCGCATTTACACTCATTTGAAGTGTAGATGGGGAATACATAACACTTCGCAATGAATATTATATCTTATCATGAAACATAGAAATGAGATGCCGTATCCCGTTTTAAGAAGCATTAGAATTCTATTGCTTCGATACGTAGACATCTGCTAACGCTATTTGCTAGCAAGGTAGTGTCGCATTACATTCTTTTGAAGTGAATACGAGGTATACATGACACTTCGCAATGAGTATTATACCTTATCATCAAACATAGAAATGAGATGCGATATCGCGTTTTGAGAAGCATTAGTACTCTATTGCTACGATACGTAGACAACTGCAAACGCTATTCAATAGCGTGGAAGTGTCGCATTTACGTTCTTTTGATGCGAATACGAGGTGTACATGACACTTCGCAATGAATATTATATCTTATCATGAAACATAGAAATGTGATGCGCCATCTCGTTTTAGGAAGCGTTAGAACTCTATTGTTTCGACACATAGACATCTGGAAACTCTATTTCCAGGCAAGGAAGTGTCGCATTTACATTGATTTGAAGTGTATGCAAGGTATAAGTGACACTTCGCAATGAATATTATATCCTAACATGAAACATAGGAATGAGATGCGATATCGCGTTTTAAGAAGCATTAGAAATCTATTTCTACGGCACGTAGGCCTCTGCAAACGCTATTTCCTAGCAAGGAAGTATCGCATTTACATTCTCTTGAAGTGAATACGAGGTATACATAACAATCCGCAATGAATATTATAACCTATCATGAAACATAGAAATGAGATGCTATATCGGGATTTAAGAAGCATATAACTCTACTTCTTCGATGCGTATACATCTGCAAACGCTATTTCCTAGCAAGGAAGTGTCGCATTTACACTCATTTGAAGTGTATGCGAGGAATACATGACACTTTGCAATGTATATTATGTCTTATCATGAAACATAGAAATGAGATGCGATATCGAGTTTTAAGAAGCATTAGAACTGTATTGCTTCGATACGTAGACATCTTGAAACGCTATTTCCTAGAAAGGAAGTGTCGTATTTACAATCTTTTGAAGTGAATACGATGTATACATAACACTCCACAATGAATATTATATCTTATCATGAATCAAAGAAATGAGACGCTATGTGGCGATTTAAGAAGCATTAGAACTCTCTCGCTTCGATACGTAGACATCTGCAAACGCTACTTCCTAGCAAGGAGGCGTCGCATTTACATTCTTTTGCAGTGAATACGAGGTATAACACTGCACGATGAACATTATATCTTATCATGAAACATAGAAATGAGATGCGACATCGCGATTTAAGGTGCATTAGAACCCTATTGCTTCGATACGAAGACATCTGGAAACGTATTTCCTAGCAAGGAAGTGTCGCATTTACATTCTTTTGAAGTGAATACGAGGTATACATGACACTTCGCAATGAATATTATATATTGTCATGAAAAATAGAAATGAGATGCGGTATCCCGTTTAAAGAGGCATTAGAACTCCATTGCTTCGATACGTAGACATCTGGAAGCGCTATTTCCTAGAAAGGAAGTGTCGCATTTACATTCATTTGAAGTGTAGAGGAGGAATACATAACACTTCGCAGTGAATATTATATCTTATCTTGAGAGACATAGAAATGAGATGCGATATCGCGTTTTGAGAAGCATTAGAACTCAAATGCTACGATCCGTAGACGTCTGGAAACGCTATTTCCTAGCATGGAAGTGTCGCATTTACATTTATTTGAGTTGAATACGAGGTATACATAACACTGCACAGTGAAAATTATATCTTATCATAAAACATAGAAATGAGTTGCGATATGGCGATTTAAGAAGTATTAGAACTCTATTGCTTCGATACGTAGGCGTCTGCAAACGCCACTTCCTTGCAAGGAAGTGTCGCATTTACATTCTTTTGAAGTGAATACGAGGTATACATAACACTCCACAATGAATATTATACCTTATCATGAAACATAGAAATGAGGTGCTATATCGCGTTCTAAAAAGCATTAGAACTCTGTTGCTACGACACGTAGACATCTGCAAAAGCTATTTAATAGCAAGGAAGAGTCCCACTTACATTCTTTTGAAGTGAATACGAGGTATACATAACACTCCACAATGAATATTATATCATGTCATCAAATATAAGAATGAGATGCGATATCACGATATAAGAAGCATTAGAAAATTATTGCCTCGATACGGAGACATCTGCAAACGCTATTTCCTAGCAAGGAAGTGTCGCATTTACATTCGTTTGAAGTGAACACGAGTTATACATAGCACTCCACAATGAATATTATATCTTATCATGAAACATAGAAATGAAATGCGATATCGCGTTTTGAGAAGCATTAGAAATCTAATGATACGATACGTAGACAACTGCAAACGCTATTTCCTAACAAGGAAGTGTCGCATTTACATTCATTTGAAGTGAATACGAGGTAATCATGACACTTCGCAATGAATATTATATCTTACCATGAAACATAGAAATGAGATGCGATATCGCGTTTTAAGAAGCATTCGTACTCTATTGCTACGATACGCAGATATCTGCAAACGCTATTTCCTAGCAAGGAAGTGTCGCATTTACATTCATTTGAAGTGAATACGAGGTATTCATGATACTTCGCATTGAATATTACATCTTATCATGAAACATAGGAATGAGATGCGATATCGCGTTTTAAGAAGCATTCGAACTCTACTGCTACGATACGTAGACATCTGCAAACGCTATTTCCTAGCAAGGAAGTGTGGCATTTACATCCATTGGAAGTGTAGACGCGGAATACATTACACTTCGCAATGAGTATTATATCTTATCATGAAACATAGAAATGAGATGCGATATCGCGTTTTAAGAAACAATGGAATTCTGTTGCATCGATACGTAGACATCTGCAAACGCTATTTCCTAGCAAGGAAGTGTCGCATTTACATTCATTTGAAGTGAATACGAGGTAATCATGACACTTCGTAATGAGTATTATATCTTTTCATGAAACATAGAAATAAGATGCGATATCGCGTTTTAAGAAGCATTCGAAATCTATTGCTACGATACGTAGACAACTGCAAACGCTACTTCCTAACAAGGAAGTGTCGCATTTAAATTCATTTGAAGTGAATACGAGGTAATCATGACACTTCGCAATGAATATTATATCTTACCATGAAACATAGAAATGAGATGCGATATCGCGTTTTAAGAAGCATTCGATCTCTATTGCTACGATACGCAGATATCTGCAAACGCTATTTCCTAGCAAGGAAGTGTCGCATTTACATTCATTTGAAGTGAGTACGAGGTATACATGACACTTCGCAATGAATATTATATCTTGTCATGAAACATAGAAATAAGATGCGATATCGCGTTTTAAGAAGCATTCGAACTCTATTGCTACGATACGTAGAAAACTGCAAACGCTATTTCCTAGCAAGGGGGAGTCGCATTTACATTCATTTCAAGCGTATGCAAGGTATACATGACACTTCGCAATGAATATTATATCTTACCATGAAACATAGAAATGAGATGCGATATCGAGTTTTAAGAAGCATTCGAACTCTATTGCTACGATACGTAGACATCTGCAAACGCTATTTCCTAACAAGGAAGTGTCGCATTTACATTCATTTGAAGTGAATACGAGGTATACATGACACTTCGCAATGAATATTATATCTTGTCATGAAACATAGAAATAAAATGCGATATCGCGTTTTGAGAAGCATTCGAACTCTATTGCTACGATACGTAGATATCTGCAAACGCTATTTCCTAGCAAGGAAGTGTGGCGTCTACATTCTGTTGATGTGTAGACGAGGTATACGTAACACTTCGCAAGGAATATTATATATTATCATGAAACATAGAACTGAGTTGCGATATCGCGTTTTATGAAGCATTAGAACTGTATTGCTTCGATACGTAGACATCTTGAAACGCTATTTCCTAGAAAGGAAGTGTCGTATTTACAATCTTTTGAAGTGAATACGATGTATACATAACACTCCACAATGAATATTATATCTTATCATGAATCAAAGAAATGAGACGCTATGTGGCGATTTAAGAAGCATTAGAACTCTCTCGCTTCGATACGTAGACATCTGCAAACGCTACTTCCTAGCAAGGAGGCGTCGCATTTACATTCTTTTGCAGTGAATACGAGGTATAACACTGCACGATGAACATTATATCTTATCATGAAACATAGAAATGAGATGCGACATCGCGATTTAAGGTGCATTAGAACCCTATTGCTTCGATACGAAGACATCTGGAAACGTATTTCCTAGCAAGGAAGTGTCGCATTTACATTCTTTTGAAGTGAATACGAGGTATACATGACACTTCGCAATGAATATTATATATTGTCATGAAAAATAGAAATGAGATGCGGTATCCCGTTTAAAGAGGCATTAGAACTCCATTGCTTCGATACGTAGACATCTGGAAGCGCTATTTCCTAGAAAGGAAGTGTCGCATTTACATTCATTTGAAGTGTAGAGGCGGAATACATAACACTTCGCAGTGAATATTATATCTTATCTTGAGAGACATAGAAATGAGATGCGATATCGCGTTTTGAGAAGCATTAGAACTCAAATGCTACGATCCGTAGACGTCTGGAAACGCTATTTCCTAGCATGGAAGTATCACATTTACATTCTTTTGAGGTGAATACGAGGTATACATAACACTCCACAATGAATATTATATCTTATCATGAAACATAGAAATGAGATGCGAAATCCCGTTTTGGGAAGCTTTAGAACTCTATTGCTAGGATGCGTAGACATACGCAAACGCTATTTCCAAGCAAGGAAGTGTCGCATTTTCATTATTTTGAAGTGCATACGAGGTATACATAACACAGCATAATGAATATTATATCTTATCATGAAAAATAGAAATGAGATGCGATATCTCGTTTTGGGAAGCTTTAGAACTCTATTGCTAGGATGCGTAAACATCTGCAAACGCTATTTCCTAGCAAGGAAGTGTCGCATTTACATTCATTTGAGTTGAATACGAGGTATACATAACACTGCACAGTGAAAATTATATCTTATCATAAAACATAGAAATGAGATGCGATATGGCGATTTAAGAAGTATTAGAACTCTATTGCTTCGATACGTAGGCGTCTGCAAACGCCACTTCCTTGCAAGGAAGTGTCGCATTTACATTCTTTTGAAGTGAATACGAGGTATACATAACACTCCACAATGAATATTATACCTTATCATGAAACATAGAAATGAGGTGCTATATCGCGTTCTAAAAAGCATTAGAACTCTGTTGCTACGACACGTAGACATCTGCAAAAGCTATTTAATAGCAAGGGAGAGTCCCACTTACATTCTTTTGAAGTGAATACGAGGTATACATAACAATCCGCAATGAATATTATAACCTATCATGAAACATAGAAATGAGATGCTATATCGGGATTTAAGAAGCATATAACTCTACTTCTTCGATGCGTATACATCTGCAAACGCTATTTCCTAGCAAGGAAGTGTCGCATTTACACTCATTTGAAGTGTATGCGAGGAATACATGACACTTTGCAATGTATATTATGTCTTATCATGAAACATACAAATGAGATGCGATATCGCGTTTTGAGAAGCAGTAGAACTCTATTGCTATGATACGTAGACATCTGCAGACGCTATGTTCTAGTAAGGAAGTGTCGCATTTACATTCTTTTGATGTGAATGCGTGGTATACATGACACTTCGCAATGAATATTATATCTTATCATGACACATAGAAACGAGATGCGATATCGCGTTTTGAGAAGCATTAGAACTCTAATGCTACGATACGTAGACATCTGCCAAAGCTATTTCCTAGCAAGCAAGTATCGCATTTACATTGATTTGAAGTGTACGCGAGGTATACATGACACTTCGCAATGAATATTATACCTTATCATGAGACATAGCAATGAGATGCGATATCGCGTTTTAAGAAGCATTAGAACTCTTCTTCATCGATACGTAGACATCTGCAATCGCTACTTCCTAGCAAGGATGTGTCGCATTTACATTCTTTTGAAGTGTAGACGAGGTATTCACAACACCTCGCAATGAATATCTTATCTGATCATGGAACATAGAATTGAGTTGCGACATCGCGTTTTAAGAAGTATTAAAATTCTATTGCTTCGATACGTAGACATCCGGAAACGCTATTTCCTAGAAAGGAAGTGTCGCATTTACATTCATTTGAGGTATAGACGAGATATACATAACACTGCACAATGAATATTATATCTTACCATGAAACATAGAACTGAGCTGCGATATCGCGTTTTGAGAAGCATTAGAACTCTAATGCTTCGAGACGTAGACATCTGCGAACGCTATTTCCTAGCAAGGAAGTGTCGCATTTACATTCTTTTGATGTGAATACGAGGTATACGTGAAACCTCGTAATGAATGTTATATCTTATCATGAAGCATAAAAATGAGATGCGATATCTCGTTCTAAGAAGCATTAGAACTCTATTGCATAGGTACGTAGACATCTGGAAAAGCTATTTCCAAGCAAGGATGTGTCGCATTTACATTCTTTTAAAGTAAATACGAGGTATACATGACACTTCGCAATGAATATTATATCTTATTATGTGACATAGAAATGAGATGCGATATCGCGATATAAGAAGCATTAGAACTCCATTGCTTCGATACGTAGACATCTGCAAACGCTACTTCCCATCAAGGAAGTGTCGCAATTACTATCTTTTGAAGTGAATACGAGGTATACATGATACTTCGCAATGAATATTATATCTTATCATGAAGCATAGAAATTAGATGCGATACCGCGATTTAAGAAGCATTAGAACTCTTTTGCTTCGATACGTAGACATCTGCAAACGCTATATCCTAGCAATGAAGTATCGCATTTACAATCTTTTGAAGTGCATACGAGGTATGCATAACACTTCGCAATGAATATTATATCTTATCGTGAAGCATAGAAATGAGATGCGATATCACGTTTTAAGAAGCATTAGCACTCTATTGCTACGATACGTAGACATCTGGAGACGCTATTTCGTAGAAAGGAAGTGTCGCATTTACACTCATTTGAAGTGTAGATGGGGAATACATAACACTTCGCAATGAATATTATATCTTATCATGAAACATAGAAATGAGATGCCGTATCCCGTTTTAAGAAGCATTAGAATTCTATTGCTTCGATACGTAGACATCTGCTAACGCTATTTGCTAGCAAGGTAGTGTCGCATTACATTCTTTTGAAGTGAATACGAGGTATACATGACACTTCGCAATGAGTATTATACCTTATCATCAAACATAGAAATGAGATGCGATATCGCGTTTTGAGAAGCATTAGAACTCTATTGCTACGATACGTAGACAACTGCAAACGCTATTCAATAGCGTGGAAGTGTCGCATTTACGTTCTTTTGATGCGAATACGAGGTGTACATGACACTTCGCAATGAATATTATATCTTATCATGAAACATAGAAATGTGATGCGCCATCTCGTTTTAGGAAGCGTTAGAACTCTATTGTTTCGACACATAGACATCTGGAAACTCTATTTCCAGGCAAGGAAGTGTCGCATTTACATTGATTTGAAGTGTATGCAAGGTATAAGTGACACTTCGCAATGAATATTATATCCTAACATGAAACATAGGAATGAGATGCGATATCGCGTTTTAAGAAGCATTAGAAATCTATTTCTACGGCACGTAGGCCTCTGCAAACGCTATTTCCTAGCAAGGAAGTATCGCATTTACATTCTCTTGAAGTGAATACGAGGTATACATAACAATCCGCAATGAATATTATAACCTATCATGAAACATAGAAATGAGATGCTATATCGGGATTTAAGAAGCATATAACTCTACTTCTTCGATGCGTATACATCTGCAAACGCTATTTCCTAGCAAGGAAGTGTCGCATTTACACTCATTTGAAGTGTATGCGAGGAATACATGACACTTTGCAATGTATATTATGTCTTATCATGAAACATAGAAATGAGATGCGATATCGAGTTTTAAGAAGCATTAGAACTGTATTGCTTCGATACGTAGACATCTTGAAACGCTATTTCCTAGAAAGGAAGTGTCGTATTTACAATCTTTTGAAGTGAATACGATGTATACATAACACTCCACAATGAATATTATATCTTAGCATGAATCAAAGAAATGAGACGCTATGTGGCGATTTAAGAAGCATTAGAACTCTCTCGCTTCGATACGTAGACATCTGCAAACGCTACTTCCTAGCAAGGAGGCGTCGCATTTACATTCTTTTGCAGTGAATACGAGGTATAACACTGCACGATGAACATTATATCTTATCATGAAACATAGAAATGAGATGCGACATCGCGATTTAAGGTGCATTAGAACCCTATTGCTTCGATACGAAGACATCTGGAAACGTATTTCCTAGCAAGGAAGTGTCGCATTTACATTCTTTTGAAGTGAATACGAGGTATACATGACACTTCGCAATGAATATTATATATTGTCATGAAAAATAGAAATGAGATGCGGTATCCCGTTTAAAGAGGCATTAGAGCTCCATTGCTTCGATACGTAGACATCTGGAAGCGCTATTTCCTAGAAAGGAAGTGTCGCATTTACATTCATTTGAAGTGTAGAGGAGGAATACATAACACTTCGCAGTGAATATTATATCTTATCTTGAGAGACATAGAAATGAGATGCGATATCGCGTTTTGAGAAGCATTAGAACTCAAATGCTACGATCCGTAGACTTCTGGAAACGCTATTTCCTAGCATGGAAGTATCACATTTACATTCTTTTGAGGTGAATACGAGGTATACATAACACTCCACAATGAATATTATATCTTATCATGAAACATAGAAATGAGATGCGAAATCCCGTTTTGGGAAGCTTTAGAACTCTATTGCTACGATACGTAGATAACTGCAAACACTATTTCCTAGAAAGGAAGTGTCGCATTTACATTTATTTGAGTTGAATACGAGGTATACATAACACTGCACAGTGAAAATTATATCTTATCATAAAACATAGAAATGAGTTGCGATATGGCGATTTAAGAAGTATTAGAACTCTATTGCTTCGATACGTAGGCGTCTGCAAACGCCACTTCCTTGCAAGGAAGTGTCGCATTTACATTCTTTTGAAGTGAATACGAGGTATACATAACACTCCACAATGAATATTATACCTTATCATGAAACATAGAAATGAGGTGCTATATCGCGTTCTAAAAAGCATTAGAACTCTGTTGCTACGACACGTAGACATCTGCAAAAGCTATTTAATAGCAAGGAAGAGTCCCACTTACATTCTTTTGAAGTGAATACGAGGTATACATAACACTCCACAATGAATATTATATCATGTCATCAAATATAAGAATGAGATGCGATATCACGATATAAGAAGCATTAGAAAATTATTGCCTCGATACGGAGACATCTGCAAACGCTATTTCCTAGCAAGGAAGTGTCGCATTTACATTCGTTTGAAGTGAACACGAGTTATACATAGCACTCCACAATGAATATTATATCTTATCATGAAACATAGAAATGAAATGCGATATCGCGTTTTGAGAAGCATTAGAAATCTAATGATACGATACGTAGACATCTGCAAACGCTATTTCCTAGCAAGGAAGTGTCGCATCTACATTCATTCGAATTGTAGACGAGATATACATAACACTACACAATGAATATTATATCTTATCATGAAACGTAGAAGTGAGGTGCGATATCGCAATTTAAAAAGCATTAGAAATCTATTGCTTCGATACGTAGACATCTGCAAACACTGCTTCCTAACAAGGAAATGTCGCGTTTACATTCTTTTGAAGTGAATACGATGTATACATAACACTCCGCAATGAATATTATATCTAATCGTGAAGCATATAAATGAAGAGCGGTTTCGCGTTTTAGGAAGAATTAGAACTCTATTGCTACAATACGTAGACATCTGCAAACGCTACTTCCTAGCAAGAAAATGTCGCATTTACATTCGTTTGAAGTGAACACGAGGTATACATAACACTCCATAATGAATATTATATCTTATCGTGAATCATAGTAATGATATGCGATATCCCGTTTTAAGACGCATTAGAAAACTGTTGCTTCGATACGTAGACATCAGCAAACGCTACTTCCTAGCAAGGAAATGTCGCATTTACATTCGTTTGAAGTGAACACGAGGTATACATAACACTCCATAATGAATATTATATCTTACCATGAAACATAGAAATGAGCTGCGATATCGCGTTTTGAGAAGCATTAGAACTCTAATGCTTCGAGACGTAGACATCTGCGAACGCTATTTCCTAGCAAGGAAGTGTCGCATTTACATTCTTTTGATGTGAATACGAGGTATACGTGAAACCTCGTAATGAATGTTATATCTTATCATGAAGCATAAAAATGAGATGCGATATCTCGTTCTAAGAAGCATTAGAACTCTATTGCATAGGTACGTAGACATCTGGAAAAGCTATTTCCAAGCAAGGATGTGTCGCATTTACATTCTTTTAAAGTAAATACGAGGTATACATGACACTTCGCAATGAATATTATATCTTATTATGTGACATAGAAGTGAGATGCGATATCGCGATATAAGAAGCATTAGAACTCCATTGCTTCGATACGTAGACATCTGCAAACGCTACTTCTCATCAAGGAAGTGTCGGAATTACTATCTTTTGAAGTGAATACGAGGTATACATGATACTTCGCAATGAATATTATATCTTATCATGAAGCATAGAAATTAGATGCGATACCGCGATTTAAGAAGCATTAGAACTCTTTTGCTTCGATACGTAGACATCTGCAAACGCTATATCCTAGCAATGAAGTATCGCATTTACAATCTTTTGAAGTGTATACGAGGTATGCATAACACTTCGCAATGAATATTATATCTTATCGTGAAGCATAGAAATGAGATGCGATATCACGTTTTAAGAAGCATTAGCACTCTATTGCTACGATACGTAGACATCTGGAGACGCTATTTCGTAGAAAGGAAGTGTCGCATTTACACTCATTTGAAGTGTAGATGGGGAATACATAACACTTCGCAATGAATATTATATCTTATCATGAAACATAGAAATGAGATGCCGTATCCCGTTTTAAGAAGCATTAGAATTCTATTGCTTCGATACGTAGACATCTGCTAACGCTATTTGCTAGCAAGGTAGTGTCGCATTACATTCTCTTGAAGTGAATACGAGGTATACATGACACTTCGCAATGAGTATTATACCTTATCATCAAACATAGAAATGAGATGCGATATCGCGTTTTGAGAAGCATTAGAACTCTATTGCTACGATACGTAGACAACTGCAAACGCTATTCAATAGCGTGGAAGTGTCGCATTTACGTTCTTTTGATGCGAATACGAGGTGTACATGACACTTCGCAATGAATATTATATCTTATCATGAAACATAGAAATGTGATGCGCCATCTCGTTTTAGGAAGCGTTAGAACTCTATTGTTTCGACACATAGACATCTGGAAACTCTATTTCCAGGCAAGGAAGTGTCGCATTTACATTGATTTGAAGTGTATGCAAGGTATAAGTGACACTTCGCAATGAATATTATATCCTAACATGAAACATAGGAATGAGATGCGATATCGCGTTTTAAGAAGCATTAGAAATCTATTTCTACGGCACGTAGGCATCTGCAAACGCTATTTCCTAGCAAGGAAGTATCGCATTTACATTCTCTTGAAGTGAATACGAGGTATACATAACACTCCGCAATGAATATTATAACCTATCATGAAACATAGAAATGAGATGCTATATCGGGATTTAAGAAGCATATAACTCTACTTCTTCGATACGTAGACATCTGGAAACGCTATTTCCTAGCAAGGAGGTGTCGCATTTACATTCATTAGAAGTGTATGCGAGGTATACATAACACTTCGCAATGAATATTATAACTTATCACGAAACATAGAAATGAGATGCAATATCCCGTTTTGAGAAGCATTAGAACTCTATTGCTTCGATACGTAGACATCTGCAAAGGCTATTTCCTAGCAAGGAAGTGTCTCATTTACATTCATTTGAAGTGAATACGAGGTATACATGACACTTTGCAATGAATACTATATCTTGTCATGAAACATAGAAATAGGATGCGATATCGCGTTTTAAGAAGCATTCGAACACTACTGCTACGATACGTAGACATCTGCAAACGCTATTTCCTAGCAAGGGAGAGTCGCATTTACATTCATTTCAAGCGTATGCAAGGTATACATGACACTGCACAATGAATATTATATCTTGTCATGAAACATAGAAATGAGATGCGATATCGGGTTTTGAGAAGCATTCGAACTCTAATGCAGCGATACGTAGACATCTGCAAACGCTATTTCCTAGCAAGGGAGAGTCGCATTTACATTCATTTGAGGTGAATACGAGGTAATCATGACACTTCGCAATGAATATTATATCTTGTCATGAAACATAGAAATGAGATGCGATATCGCGTTTTAAGAAGCACTCGAACTCTACTGCTACGATACGCAGACATCTGCAAACGCTATTTCCTAGCAAGGAAGTGTCGCATTTACATTCATTTGAAGTGAATACGAGGTAATCATGACACTTCGCAATGAATATTATATCTTACCATGAAACATAGAAATGAGATGCGATATCGAGTTTTGAGAAGCATTCGAACTCTATTGCTACGATACGTAGACATCTGCAAACGCTATTTCCTAGCAAGGAAGTGTCGCATTTACATTCATATGAAGTGAATACGAGGTAATCATGACACTTCGCAATGAATATTATATCTTACCATGAAACATAGAAATGAGATGCGATATCGAGTTTTGAGAAGCATTCGAACTCTATTGCTACGATACGTAGACATCTGCAAACGCTATTTCCTAGCAAGGAAGTGTCGCATTTACATTCTTTTGAAGTGTATACGAGGTAATCAAGATACTTCGCAATGAATATTACATCTTATCATGAAACATAGGAATGAGATGCGATATCGCGTTTTAAGAAGCATTGGAACCCAACTGCTACGATACGTAGATATCTGCAAACGCTATTTCCTAGCAAGGGAGAGTCGCATTTACATTCATTTGAGGTGAATACGAGGTAATCATGACACTTCGCAATGAATATTATATCTTGTCATGAAACATAGAAATGAGATGCGATATCGCGTTTTAAGAAGCATTCGAACTCTATTGCTACGATACGTAGACATCTGCAAACGCTATTTCCTAGCAAGGAAGTGTCGCATTTACATTCTTTTGATGTGAGTACGAGGTAATCATGATACTTCGCATTGAATATAATATCTTATCATGAAACACAGAAATGAGATGCGATATCGCGTTTTAAGAAGCATTCGAACTCTACTGCTACGACACGTAGACATCTGCAAACGCTATTTCCTAGCAAGGGAGAGTCGCATTTACATTCATTTCAAGCGTATGCAAGGTATACATGACACTTCACAATGAATATTATATCTTACCATGAAACATAGAAATGAGATGCGATATCGAGTTTTAAGAAGCATTCGAACACCATTGCTACGATACGTAGACATCTGCAAACGCTATTTCCTATCATGGGAGAGTCGCATTTACATTCATTTCAAGCGTATGCAAGGTATACATGACACTTCACAATGAATATTATATCTTACCATGAAACATAGAAATGGGATGCGATATCGAGTTTTAAGAAGCATTCGAACACCATTGCTACGATACGTAGACATCTGCAAACGCTATTTCCTATCATGGGAGAGTCGCATTTACATTCATTTCAAGCGTATGCAAGGTATACATGACACTCCACAATGAATATTATATCTTGTCATGAAACATAGAAATGAGATGCGATATCGGGTTTTGAGAAGCATTCGAACTCTAATGCAGCGATACGTAGACATCTGCAAACGCTATTTCCTAGCAAGGGAGAGTCGCATTTACATTCATTTGAGGTGAATACGAGGTAATCATGACACTTCGCAATGAATATTATATCTTGTCATGAAACATAGAAATGAGATGCGATATCGCGTTTTAAGAAGCACTCGAACTATACTGCTACGATACGCAGACATCTGCAAACGCTATTTCCTAGCAAGGAAGTGTCGCATTTACATTCATTTGAAGTGAATACGAGGTAATCATGACACTTCGCAATGAATATTACATCTTACCATGAAACATAGAAATGAGATGCGCTATCGAGTTTTGAGAAGCATTCGAACTCTATTGCTACGATACGTAGACATCTGCAAACGCTATTTCCTAGCAAGGAAGTGTCGCATTTACATTCTTTTGATGTGAGTACGAGGTAATCATGATACTTCGCATTGAATATAATATCTTATCATGAAACACAGAAATGAGATGCGATATCGCGTTTTAAGAAGCATTCGAACTCTACTGCTACGACACGTAGACATCTGCAAACGCTATTTCCTAGCAAGGGAGATTTGCATTTACATTCATTTCAAGCGTATGCAAGGTATACATGACACTTCACAATGAATATTATATCTTACCATGAAACATAGGAATGAGATGCGATATCGAGTTTTAAGAAGCATTCGAACACTATTGCTACGATACGTAGACATCTGCAAACGCTATTTCCTATCAAGGGAGAGTCGCATTTACATTCATTTCAAGCGTATGCAAGGTATACATGACACTTCACAATGAATATTATATCTTGTCATGAAACATAGAAATGAGATGCGATATCGGGTTTTGAGAAGCATTCGAACTCTAATGCTGCGATACGTAGACATCTGCAAACGCTATTTCCTAGCAAGGGAGAGTCGCATTTACATTCATTTGAGGTGAATACGAGGTAATCATGACACTTCGCAATGAATATTATATCTTGTCATGAAACATAGAAATGAGATGCGATATCGCGTTTTAAGAAGCACTCGAACTCTACTGCTACGATACGCAGACATCTGCAAACGCTATTTCCTAGCAAGGAAGTGTCGCATTTACATTCATTTGAAGTGAATACGAGGTAATCATGACACTTCGCAATGAATATTACATCTTACCATGAAACATAGAAATGAGATGCGCTATCGAGTTTTGAGAAGCATTCGAACTCTATTGCTACGATACGTAGACATCTGCAAACGCTATTTCCTAGCAAGGAAGTGTCGCATTTACATTCTTTTGATGTGAGTACGAGGTAATCATGATACTTCGCATTGAATATAATATCTTATCATGAAACACAGAAATGAGATGCGATATCGCGTTTTAAGAAGCATTCGAACTCTACTGCTACGACACGTAGACATCTGCAAACGCTATTTCCTAGCAAGGGAGATTTGCATTTACATTCATTTCAAGCGTATGCAAGGTATACATGACACTTCACAATGAATATTATATCTTACCATGAAACATAGAAATGAGATGCGATATCGAGTTTTAAGAAGCATTCGAACACTATTGCTACGATACGTAGACATCTGCAAACGCTATTTCCTATCAAGGGAGAGTCGCATTTACATTCATTTCAAGCGTATGCAAGGTATACATGACACTTCACAATGAATATTATATCTTGTCATGAAACATAGAAATGGGATGCGATATCGGGTTTTGAGAAGCATTCGAACTCTAATGCTGCGATACGTAGACATCTGCAAACGCTTTTTCCTAGCAAGGGAGAGTCGCATTTACATTCATTTGAAGTGAATACGAGGTAATCATGACACTTCGCAATGAATATTATATCTTGTCATGAAACATAGAAATGGGATGCGATATCGCGTTTTAAGAAGCATTCGAACTCTACTGCTACGATACGCAGACATCTGCAAACGCTATTTCCTAGCAAGGAAGTGTCGCATTTACATTCATCTGAAGTGAATACGAGGTAATCATGACACTTCGCAATGAATATTACATCTTACCATGAAACATAGAAATGAGATGCGATATCGAGTTTTGAGAAGCATTCGAACTCTATTGCTACGATACGTAGACATCTGCAAACGCTATTTCCTAGCAAGGAAGTGTCGCATTTACATTCTTTTGATGTGAGTACGAGGTAATCATGATACTTCGCATTGAATATAATATCTTATCATGAAACACAGAAATGAGATGCGATATCGCGTTTTAAGAAGCATTCGAACTCTACTGCTACGACACGTAGACATCTGCAAACGCTATTTCCTAGCAAGGGAGATTTGCATTTACATTCATTTCAAGCGTATGCAAGGTATACATGACACTTCACAATGAATATTATATCTTACCATGAAACATAGAAATGAGATGCGATATCGAGTTTTAAGAAGCATTCGAACACCATTGCTACGATACGTAGACATCTGCAAACGCTATTTCCTATCATGGGAGAGTCGCATTTACATTCATTTCAAGCGTATGCAAGGTATACATGACACTTCACAATGAATATTATATCTTACCATGAAACATAGAAATGGGATGCGATATCGAGTTTTAAGAAGCATTCGAACACCATTGCTACGATACGTAGACATCTGCAAACGCTATTTCCTATCATGGGAGAGTCGCATTTACATTCATTTCAAGCGTATGCAAGGTATACATGACACTCCACAATGAATATTATATCTTGTCATGAAACATAGAAATGAGATGCGATATCGGGTTTTGAGAAGCATTCGAACTCTAATGCAGCGATACGTAGACATCTGCAAACGCTATTTCCTAGCAAGGGAGAGTCGCATTTACATTCATTTGAGGTGAATACGAGGTAATCATGACACTTCGCAATGAATATTATATCTTGTCATGAAACATAGAAATGAGATGCGATATCGCGTTTTAAGAAGCACTCGAACTCTACTGCTACGATACGCAGACATCTGCAAACGCTATTTCCTAGCAAGGAAGTGTCGCATTTACATTCATTTGAAGTGAATACGAGGTAATCATGACACTTCGCAATGAATATTACATCTTACCATGAAACATAGAAATGAGATGCGCTATCGAGTTTTGAGAAGCATTCGAACTCTATTGCTACGATACGTAGACATCTGCAAACGCTATTTCCTAGCAAGGAAGTGTCGCATTTACATTCTTTTGATGTGAGTACGAGGTAATCATGATACTTCGCATTGAATATAATATCTTATCATGAAACACAGAAATGAGATGCGATATCGCGTTTTAAGAAGCATTCGAACTCTACTGCTACGACACGTAGACATCTGCAAACGCTATTTCCTAGCAAGGGAGATTTGCATTTACATTCATTTCAAGCGTATGCAAGGTATACATGACACTTCACAATGAATATTATATCTTACCATGAAACATAGAAATGAGATGCGATATCGAGTTTTAAGAAGCATTCGAACACTATTGCTACGATACGTAGACATCTGCAAACGCTATTTCCTATCAAGGGAGAGTCGCATTTACATTCATTTCAAGCGTATGCAAGGTATACATGACACTTCACAATGAATATTATATCTTGTCATGAAACATAGAAATGAGATGCGATATCGCGTTTTAAGAAGCACTCGAACTCTACTGCTACGATACGCAGACATCTGCAAACGCTATTTCCTAGCAAGGAAGTGTCGCATTTACATTCATTTGAAGTGAATACGAGGTAATCATGACACTTCGCAATGAATATTACATCTTACCATGAAACATAGAAATGAGATGCGCTATCGAGTTTTGAGAAGCATTCGAACTCTATTGCTACGATACGTAGACATCTGCAAACGCTATTTCCTAGCAAGGAAGTGTCGCATTTACATTCTTTTGATGTGAGTACGAGGTAATCATGATACTTCGCATTGAATATAATATCTTATCATGAAACACAGAAATGAGATGCGATATCGCGTTTTAAGAAGCATTCGAACTCTACTGCTACGACACGTAGACATCTGCAAACGCTATTTCCTAGCAAGGGAGATTTGCATTTACATTCATTTCAAGCGTATGCAAGGTATACATGACACTTCACAATGAATATTATATCTTACCATGAAACATAGAAATGAGATGCGATATCGAGTTTTAAGAAGCATTCGAACACTATTGCTACGATACGTAGACATCTGCAAACGCTATTTCCTATCAAGGGAGAGTCGCATTTACATTCATTTCAAGCGTATGCAAGGTATACATGACACTTCACAATGAATATTATATCTTGTCATGAAACATAGAAATGGGATGCGATATCGGGTTTTGAGAAGCATTCGAACTCTAATGCTGCGATACGTAGACATCTGCAAACGCTTTTTCCTAGCAAGGGAGAGTCGCATTTACATTCATTTGAAGTGAATACGAGGTAATCATGACACTTCGCAATGAATATTATATCTTGTCATGAAACATAGAAATGGGATGCGATATCGCGTTTTAAGAAGCATTCGAACTCTACTGCTACGATACGCAGACATCTGCAAACGCTATTTCCTAGCAAGGAAGTGTCGCATTTACATTCTTTTGATGTGAGTACGAGGTAATCATGATACTTCGCATTGAATATAATATCTTATCATGAAACACAGAAATGAGATGCGATATCGCGTTTTAAGAAGCATTCGAACTCTACTGCTACGACACGTAGACATCTGCAAACGCTATTTCCTAGCAAGGGAGATTTGCATTTACATTCATTTCAAGCGTATGCAAGGTATACATGACACTTCACAATGAATATTATATCTTACCATGAAACATAGAAATGAGATGCGATATCGAGTTTTAAGAAGCATTCGAACACTATTGCTACGATACGTAGACATCTGCAAACGCTATTTCCTATCAAGGGAGAGTCGCATTTACATTCATTTCAAGCGTATGCAAGGTATACATGACACTTCACAATGAATATTATATCTTGTCATGAAACATAGAAATGAGATGCGATATCGCGTTTTAAGAAGCACTCGAACTCTACTGCTACGATACGCAGACATCTGCAAACGCTATTTCCTAGCAAGGAAGTGTCGCATTTACATTCATTTGAAGTGAATACGAGGTAATCATGACACTTCGCAATGAATATTACATCTTACCATGAAACATAGAAATGAGATGCGCTATCGAGTTTTGAGAAGCATTCGAACTCTATTGCTACGATACGTAGACATCTGCAAACGCTATTTCCTAGCAAGGAAGTGTCGCATTTACATTCTTTTGATGTGAGTACGAGGTAATCATGATACTTCGCATTGAATATAATATCTTATCATGAAACACAGAAATGAGATGCGATATCGCGTTTTAAGAAGCATTCGAACTCTACTGCTACGACACGTAGACATCTGCAAACGCTATTTCCTAGCAAGGGAGATTTGCATTTACATTCATTTCAAGCGTATGCAAGGTATACATGACACTTCACAATGAATATTATATCTTACCATGAAACATAGAAATGAGATGCGATATCGAGTTTTAAGAAGCATTCGAACACTATTGCTACGATACGTAGACATCTGCAAACGCTATTTCCTATCAAGGGAGAGTCGCATTTACATTCATTTCAAGCGTATGCAAGGTATACATGACACTTCACAATGAATATTATATCTTGTCATGAAACATAGAAATGGGATGCGATATCGGGTTTTGAGAAGCATTCGAACTCTAATGCTGCGATACGTAGACATCTGCAAACGCTTTTTCCTAGCAAGGGAGAGTCGCATTTACATTCATTTGAAGTGAATACGAGGTAATCATGACACTTCGCAATGAATATTATATCTTGTCATGAAACATAGAAATGGGATGCGATATCGCGTTTTAAGAAGCATTCGAACTCTACTGCTACGATACGCAGACATCTGCAAACGCTATTTCCTAGCAAGGAAGTGTCGCATTTACATTCATCTGAAGTGAATACGAGGTAATCATGACACTTCGCAATGAATATTACATCTTACCATGAAACATAGAAATGAGATGCGATATCGAGTTTTGAGAAGCATTCGAACTCTATTGCTACGATACGTAGACATCTGCAAACGCTATTTCCTAGCAAGGAAGTGTCGCATTTACATTCTTTTGATGTGAGTACGAGGTAATCATGATACTTCGCATTGAATATAATATCTTATCATGAAACACAGAAATGAGATGCGATATCGCGTTTTAAGAAGCATTCGAACTCTACTGCTACGACACGTAGACATCTGCAAACGCTATTTCCTAGCAAGGGAGATTTGCATTTACATTCATTTCAAGCGTATGCAAGGTATACATGACACTTCACAATGAATATTATATCTTACCATGAAACATAGAAATGAGATGCGATATCGAGTTTTAAGAAGCATTCGAACACCATTGCTACGATACGTAGACATCTGCAAACGCTATTTCCTATCATGGGAGAGTCGCATTTACATTCATTTCAAGCGTATGCAAGGTATACATGACACTTCACAATGAATATTATATCTTACCATGAAACATAGAAATGGGATGCGATATCGAGTTTTAAGAAGCATTCGAACACCATTGCTACGATACGTAGACATCTGCAAACGCTATTTCCTATCATGGGAGAGTCGCATTTACATTCATTTCAAGCGTATGCAAGGTATACATGACACTCCACAATGAATATTATATCTTGTCATGAAACATAGAAATGAGATGCGATATCGGGTTTTGAGAAGCATTCGAACTCTAATGCAGCGATACGTAGACATCTGCAAACGCTATTTCCTAGCAAGGGAGAGTCGCATTTACATTCATTTGAGGTGAATACGAGGTAATCATGACACTTCGCAATGAATATTATATCTTGTCATGAATCATAGAAATGAGATGCGATATCGCGTTTTAAGAAGCACTCGAACTCTACTGCTACGATACGCAGACATCTGCAAACGCTATTTCCTAGCAAGGAAGTGTCGCATTTACATTCATTTGAAGTGAATACGAGGTAATCATGACACTTCGCAATGAATATTACATCTTACCATGAAACATAGAAATGAGATGCGCTATCGAGTTTTGAGAAGCATTCGAACTCTATTGCTACGATACGTAGACATCTGCAAACGCTATTTCCTAGCAAGGAAGTGTCGCATTTACATTCTTTTGATGTGAGTACGAGGTAATCATGATACTTCGCATTGAATATAATATCTTATCATGAAACACAGAAATGAGATGCGATATCGCGTTTTAAGAAGCATTCGAACTCTACTGCTACGACACGTAGACATCTGCAAACGCTATTTCCTAGCAAGGGAGATTTGCATTTACATTCATTTCAAGCGTATGCAAGGTATACATGACACTTCACAATGAATATTATATCTTACCATGAAACATAGAAATGAGATGCGATATCGAGTTTTAAGAAGCATTCGAACACTATTGCTACGATACGTAGACATCTGCAAACGCTATTTCCTATCAAGGGAGAGTCGCATTTACATTCATTTCAAGCGTATGCAAGGTATACATGACACTTCACAATGAATATTATATCTTGTCATGAAACATAGAAATGAGATGCGATATCGGGTTTTGAGAAGCATTCGAACTCTAATGCTGCGATACGTAAACATCTGCAAACGCTTTTTCCTAGCAAGGGAGAGTCGCATTTACATTCATTTGAAGTGAATACGAGGTAATCATGACACTTCGCAATGAATATTATATCTTGTCATGAAACATAGAAATGGGATGCGATATCGCGTTTTAAGAAGCATTCGAACTCTACTGCTACGATACGCAGACATCTGCAAACGCTATTTCCTAGCAAGGAAGTGTCGCATTTACATTCATTTGAAGTGAATACGAGGTAATCATGACACTTCGCAATGAATATTACATCTTACCATGAAACATAGAAATGAGATGCGATATCGAGTTTTGAGAAGCATTCGAACTCTATTGCTACGATACGTAGACATCTGCAAACGCTATTTCCTAGCAAGGAAGTGTCGCATTTACATTCTTTTGATGTGAGTACGAGGTAATCATGATACTTCGCATTGAATATAATATCTTATCATGAAACACAGAAATGAGATGCGATATCGCGTTTTAAGAAGCATTCGAACTCTACTGCTACGACACGTAGACATCTGCAAACGCTATTTCCTAGCAAGGGAGAGTCGCATTTACATTCATTTCAAGCGTATGCAAGGTATACATGACACTTCACAATGAATATTATATCTTACCATGAAACATAGAAATGAGATGCGATATCGAGTTTTAAGAAGCATTCGAACACCATTGCTACGATACGTAGACATCTGCAAACGCTATTTCCTATCATGGGAGAGTCGCATTTACATTCATTTCAAGCGTATGCAAGGTATACATGACACTTCACAATGAATATTATATCTTACCATGAAACATAGAAATGGTATGCGATATCGAGTTTTAAGAAGCATTCGAACACCATTGCTACGATACGTAGACATCTGCAAACGCTATTTCCTATCATGGGAGAGTCGCATTTACATTCATTTCAAGCGTATGCAAGGTATACATGACACTCCACAATGAATATTATATCTTGTCATGAAACATAGAAATGAGATGCGATATCGGGTTTTGAGAAGCATTCGAACTCTAATGCAGCGATACGTAGACATCTGCAAACGCTATTTCCTAGCAAGGGAGAGTCGCATTTACATTCATTTGAGGTGAATACGAGGTAATCATGACACTTCGCAATGAATATTATATCTTGTCATGAAACATAGAAATGAGATGCGATATCGCGTTTTAAGAAGCACTCGAACTCTACTGCTACGATACGCAGACATCTGCAAACGCTATTTCCTAGCAAGGAAGTGTCGCATTTACATTCATTTGAAGTGAATACGAGGTAATCATGACACTTCGCAATGAATATTACATCTTACCATGAAACATAGAAATGAGATGCGCTATCGAGTTTTGAGAAGCATTCGAACTCTATTGCTACGATACGTAGACATCTGCAAACGCTATTTCCTAGCAAGGAAGTGTCGCATTTACATTCTTTTGATGTGAGTACGAGGTAATCATGATACTTCGCATTGAATATAATATCTTATCATGAAACACAGAAATGAGATGCGATATCGCGTTTTAAGAAGCATTCGAACTCTACTGCTACGACACGTAGACATCTGCAAACGCTATTTCCTAGCAAGGGAGATTTGCATTTACATTCATTTCAAGCGTATGCAAGGTATACATGACACTTCACAATGAATATTATATCTTACCATGAAACATAGAAATGAGATGCGATATCGAGTTTTAAGAAGCATTCGAACACTATTGCTACGATACGTAGACATTTGCAAACGCTATTTCCTATCAAGGGAGAGTCGCATTTACATTCATTTCAAGCGTATGCAAGGTATACATGACACTTCACAATGAATATTATATCTTGTCATGAAACATAGAAATGGGATGCGATATCGGGTTTTGAGAAGCATTCGAACTCTAATGCTGCGATACGTAGACATCTGCAAACGCCTTTTCCTAGCAAGGGAGAGTCGCATTTACATTCATTTGAAGTGAATACGAGGTAATCATGACACTTCGCAATGAATATTATATCTTGTCATGAAACATAGAAATGGGATGCGATATCGCGTTTTAAGAAGCATTCGAACTCTACTGCTACGATACGCAGACATCTGCAAACGCTATTTCCTAGCAAGGAAGTGTCGCATTTACATTCATCTGAAGTGAATACGAGGTAATCATGACACTTCGCAATGAATATTACATCTTACCATGAAACATAGAAATGAGATGCGATATCGAGTTTTGAGAAGCATTCGAACTCTATTGCTACGATACGTAGACATCTGCAAACGCTATTTCCTAGCAAGGAAGTGTCGCATTTACATTCTTTTGATGTGAGTACGAGGTAATCATGATACTTCGCATTGAATATAATATCTTATCATGAAACACAGAAATGAGATGCGATATCGCGTTTTAAGAAGCATTCGAACTCTACTGCTACGACACGTAGACATCTGCAAACGCTATTTCCTAGCAAGGGAGATTTGCATTTACATTCATTTCAAGCGTATGCAAGGTATACATGACACTTCACAATGAATATTATATCTTACCATGAAACATAGAAATGAGATGCGATATCGAGTTTTAAGAAGCATTCGAACACTACTGCTACGATACGTAGACATCTGCAAACGCTATTTCCTATCAAGGGAGAGTCGCATTTACATTCATTTCAAGCGTATGCAAGGTATACATGACACTTCACAATGAATATTATATCTTGTCATGAAACATAGAAATGAGATGCGATATCGGGTTTTGAGAAGCATTCGAACTCTAATGCTGCGATACGTAGACATCTGCAAACGCTTTTTCCTAGCAAGGGAGAGTCGCATTTACATTCATTTGAAGTGAATACGAGGTAATCATGACACTTCGCAATGAATATTATATCTTGTCATGAAACATAGAAATGGGATGCGATATCGCGTTTTAAGAAGCATTCGAACTCTACTGCTACGATACGCAGACATCTGCAAACGCTATTTCCTAGCAAGGGAGAGTCGCATTTACATTCTTTTGAAGTGTATACGAGGTAATCAAGATACTTCGCAATGAATATTACATCTTATCATGAAACATAGGAATGAGATGCGATATCGCGTTTTAAGAAGCATTGGAACTCAACTGCTACGATACGTAGATATCTGCAAACGCTATTTCCTAGCAAGGTGGAGTCGCATTTACATTCATTTGAAGTGAATACGAGGTACACATGACACTTCGCAATGAATATTATATCTTGTCATGAAACATAGTAATGAGATGCGATATCGCGTTTTAAGAAGCATTCGAACACTACTGCTACGATACGTAGACATCTGCAAACGCTATTTCCTAGCAAGGGAGAGTCGCATTTACATTCATTTCAAGCGTATGCAAGGTATACAAGACACTTCACAATGAATATTATATCTTACCATGAAACATAGAAATGAGATACGATATCGAGTTTTAAGAAGCATTCGAACACTATTGCTACGATACGTAGACATCTGCAAACGCTATTTCCTATCAAGGGAGAGTCGCATTTACATTCATTTCAAGCGCATGCAAGGTATACATGACACTTCACAATGAATATTATATCTTGTCATGAAACATAGAAATGAGATGCGATATCGGGTTTTGAGAAGCATTCGAACTCTAATGCTGCGATACGTAGACATCTGCAAACGCTATTTCCTAGCAAGGGAGAGTCGCATTTACATTCATTTGAGGTGAATACGAGGTAATCATGACACTTCGCAATGAATATTATATCTTGTCATGAAACATAGAAATGAGATGCGATATCGCGTTTTAAGAAGCATTCGAACTCTACTGCTACGATACGCAGACATCTGCAAACGCTATTTCCTAGCAAGGAAGTGTCGCATTTACATTCATTTGAAGTGAATACGAGGTAATCATGACACTTCGCAATGAATATTATATCTTACCATGAAACATAGAAATGAGATGCGATATCGAGTTTTAAGAAGCATTCGAAATCTATTGCTACGATACGTAGAAATCTGCAAACGCTATTTCCTAGCAGGGAAGTGTCGCATTTACATTCAGTTGAAGTGAATATGAGGTATACATGACACTTCGCAATGAATATTATATCTTGTCATGAAACATAGAAATAAGATGCGATATCGCGTTTTAAGAAGCATTCGAACTCTAATGCTACGACACGTAGACATCTGCAAACGCTATTTCCTAGCAAGGGAGAGTCGCATTTACATTCATTTGAAGTGAATACGAGGTAATCATGATACTTCGCATTGAATATAATATCTTATCATGAAACACAGGAATGAGATGCGATATCGCGTTTTAAGAAGCATTCGAACTCTACTGCTACGACACGTAGACATCTGCAAACGCTATTTCCTAGCAAGGGAGAGTTGCATTTACATTCATTTCAAGCGTATGCAAGGTATACATGACACTTCACAATGAATATTATATCTTACCATGAAACATAGAAATGAGATGCGATATCGAGTTTTAAGAAGCATTCGAACTCTATTGCTACGATACGTAGACAACTGCAAACGCTATTTCCTAGAAAGGAAGTGTCGCATTTACATTCATTTCAAGCGTATGCAAGGTATTCATGACACTTCGCAATGAATAATATATCTTACCACGAAACATAGAAATGAGATGCGATATCGCGTTTTGAGAAGCATTCGAACTCTACTGCTACGATACGCAGACATCTGCAAACGCTATTTCCTAGCAAGGAAGTGTCGCATTTACATTCATTTGAAGTGAATACGAGGTAATCATGACACTTCGCAATGAATATTATATCTTACCATGAAACATAGAAATGAGATGCGATATCGAGTTTTAAGAAGCATTCGAAATCTATTGCTACGATACGTAGAAATCTGCAAACGCTATTTCCTAGCAGGGATGTGTCGCATTTACATTCAGTTGAAGTGAATATGAGGTATACATGACACTTCGCAATGAATATTATATCTTGTCATGAAACATAGAAATAAGATGCGATATCGCGTTTTAAGAAGCATTCGAACTCTATTGCTACGATACGCAGATACCTGCAAACGCTATTTCCTAGCAAGGAAGTGTCGCATTTACATTCATTTGAAGTGAATACGAGGTAATCATGATACTTCGCATTGAATATAATATCTTACCGTGAAACATAGAAATGAGATGCGATATCGAGTTTTAAGAAGCATTCGAACTCTATTGCTACGATACGTAGACAACTGCAAACGCTATTTCCTAGAAAGGAAGTGTCGCATTTACATTCATTTCAAGCGTATGCAAGGTATACATGACACTTCGCATTGAATATTATATCTTACCATGAAACATAGAAATGAGATGCGATATCACATTTTGAGAAGCATTCGAACTCTATTGCTACGATACGTAGACAACTGCAAACGCTATTTCCTAGAAAGGAAGTGTCGCATTTACATTCACTTCAAGCGTATGCAAGGTATACATGACACTTCACAATGAATATTATATCTTGTCATGAAACATAGAAATGAGATGCGATATCGGGTTTTGAGAAGCATTCGAACTCTAATGCTGCGATACGTAGACATCTACAAACGCTATTTCCTAGCAAGGGAGAGTCGCATTTACATTCATTTGAGGTGAATACGAGGTAATCATGACACTTCGCAATGAATATTATATCTTGTCATGAAACATAGAAATGAGATGCGATATCGCGTTTTAAGAAGCATTCGAACTCTACTGCTACGATACGCAGACATCTGCAAACGCTATTTCCTAGCAAGGAAGTGTCGCATTTACATTCATTTGAAGTGAATACGAGGTAATCATGACACTTCGCAATGAATATTATATCTTACCATGAAACATAGAAATGAGATGCGATATCGAGTTTTAAGAAGCATTCGAAATCTATTGCTACGATACGTAGAAATCTGCAAACGCTATTTCCTAGCAGGGAAGTGTCGCATTTACATTCAGTTGAAGTGAATATGAGGTATACATGACACTTCGCAATGAATATTATATCTTGTCATGAAACATAGAAATAAGATGCGATATCGCGTTTTAAGAAGCATTCGAACTCTAATGCTACGATACGCAGATACCTGCAAACGCTATTTCCTAGCAAGGAAGTGTCGCATTTACATTCATTTGAAGTGAATACGAGGTAATCATGATACTTCGCATTGAATATAATATCTTATCATGAAACACAGGAATGAGATGCGATATCGCGTTTTAAGAAGCATTCGAACTCTACTGCTACGACACGTAGACATCTGCAAACGCTATTTCCTAGCAAGGGAGAGTTGCATTTACATTCATTTCAAGCGTATGCAAGGTATACATGACACTTCACAATGAATATTATATCTTACCATGAAACATAGAAATGAGATGCGATATCGAGTTTTAAGAAGCATTCGAACTCTATTGCTACGATACGTAGACAACTGCAAACGCTATTTCCTAGAAAGGAAGTGTCGCATTTACATTCATTTCAAGCGTATGCAAGGTATACATGACACTTCGCATTGAATATTATATCTTACCATGAAACATAGAAATGAGATGCGATATCACGTTTTGAGAAGCATTAGAACTCTATTGCTTCGATACGTAGACATCTGCAAAGGCTATATCCTAGCAAGGAAGTGTCTCATTTACATTCATTTGAAGTGTATCCGAGGTATACATGACACTTCGCAATGTATATTATATCTTAACATCAAACATAGAAATGAGATGCGATATCACGTTTTGAGAAGCATTCGAACTCTATTGCTACGATACGTAGACATCTGCAAACGCTATTTCCTAGCAAGGAAGTGTCGCATTTACATTCTTTTGATGTGAGTACGAGGTAATCATGATACTTCGCATTGAATATAATATCTTATCATGAAACACAGGAATGAGATGCGATATCGCGTTTTAAGAAGCATTCGAACTCTACTGCTACGACACGTAGACATCTGCAAACGCTATTTCCTAGCAAGGGAGAGTCGCATTTACATTCATTTCAAGCGTATGCAAGGTATACATGACACTTCACAATGAATATTATATCTTACCATGAAACATAGAAATGAGATGCGATATCGAGTTTTAAGAAGCATTCGAACTCTACTGCTACGACACGTAGACATCTGCAAACGCTATTTCCTAGCAAGGGAGAGTCGCATTTACATTCATTTCAAGCGTATGCAAGGTATACATGACACTTCACAATGAATATTATATCTTACCATGAAACATAGAAATGAGATGCGATATCGAGTTTTAAGAAGCATTCGAACTCTATTGCTACGATACGTAGACAACTGCAAACGCTATTTCCTAGAAAGGAAGTGTCGCATTTACATTCATTTCAAGCGTATGCAAGGTATACATGACACTTCGCATTGAATATTATATCTTACCATGAAACATAGAAATGAGATGCGATATCACGTTTTGAGAAGCATTCGAACTCTATTGCTACGATACGTAGACAACTGCAAACGCTATTTCCTAGAAAGGAAGTGTCGCATTTACATTCATTTCAAGCGTATGCAAGGTATTCATGACACTTCGCAATGAATAATATATCTTACCACGAAACATAGAAATGAGATGCGATATCGCGTTTTGAGAAGCATTCGAACTCTACTGCTACGATACGCAGACATCTGCAAACGCTATTTCCTAGCAAGGAAGTGTCGCATTTACATTCATTTGAAGTGAATACGAGGTAATCATGACACTTCGCAATGAATATTATATCTTACCATGAAACATAGAAATGAGATGCGATATCGAGTTTTAAGAAGCATTCGAAATCTATTGCTACGATACGTAGAAATCTGCAAACGCTATTTCCTAGCAGGGATGTGTCGCATTTACATTCAGTTGAAGTGAATATGAGGTATACATGACACTTCGCAATGAATATTATATCTTGTCATGAAACATAGAAATAAGATGCGATATCGCGTTTTAAGAAGCATTCGAACTCTATTGCTACGATACGCAGATACCTGCAAACGCTATTTCCTAGCAAGGAAGTGTCGCATTTACATTCTTTTGATGTGAGTACGAGGTAATCATGATACTTCGCATTGAATATAATATCTTATCATGAAACACAGGAATGAGATGCGATATCGCGTTTTAAGAAGCATTCGAACTCTACTGCTACGACACGTAGACATCTGCAAACGCTATTTCCTAGCAAGGGAGAGTCGCATTTACATTCATTTCAAGCGTATGCAAGGTATACATGACACTTCACAATGAATATTATATCTTACCATGAAACATAGAAATGAGATGCGATATCGAGTTTTAAGAAGCATTCGAACTCTACTGCTACGACACGTAGACATCTGCAAACGCTATTTCCTAGCAAGGGAGAGTCGCATTTACATTCATTTCAAGCGTATGCAAGGTATACATGACACTTCACAATGAATATTATATCTTACCATGAAACATAGAAATGAGATGCGATATCGAGTTTTAAGAAGCATTCGAACTCTATTGCTACGATACGTAGACAACTGCAAACGCTATTTCCTAGAAAGGAAGTGTCGCATTTACATTCATTTCAAGCGTATGCATGGTATACATGACACTTCGCATTGAATATTATATCTTACCATGAAACATAGAAATGAGATGCGATATCTCGTTTTGAGAAGCATTCGAACTCTATTGCTACGATACGTAGACAACTGCAAACGCTATTTCCTAGAAAGGAAGTGTCGCATTTACATTCATTTCAAGCGTATGCAAGGTATTCATGACACTTCGCAATGAATAATATATCTTACCACGAAACATAGAAATGAGATGCGATATCGCGTTTTGAGAAGCATTCGAACTCTACTGCTACGATACGCAGACATCTGCAAACGCTATTTCCTAGCAAGGAAGTGTCGCATTTACATTCATTTGAAGTGAATACGAGGTAATCATGACACTTCGCAATGAATATTATATCTTACCATGAAACATAGAAATGAGATGCGATATCGAGTTTTAAGAAGCATTCGAAATCTATTGCTGCGATACGTAGAAATCTGCAAACGCTATTTCCTAGCAGGGATGTGTCGCATTTACATTCAGTTGAAGTGAATATGAGGTATACATGACACTTCGCAATGAATATTATATCTTGTCATGAAACATAGAAATAAGATGCGATATCGCGTTTTAAGAAGCATTCGAACTCTATTGCTACGATACGCAGATACCTGCAAACGCTATTTCCTAGCAAGGAAGTGTCGCATTTACATTCATTTGAAGTGAATACGAGGTAATCATGATACTTCGCATTAAATATAATATCTTACCGTGAAACATAGAAATGAGATGCGATATCGAGTTTTAAGAAGCATTCGAACTCTATTGCTACGATACGTAGACAACTGCAAACGCTATTTCCTAGAAAGGAAGTGTCGCATTTACATTCATTTCAAGCGTATGCAAGGTATACATGACACTTCACAATGAATATTATATCTTACCATGAAACATAGAAATGAGATACGATATCGAGTTTTAAGAAGCATTCGAACACTATTGCTACGATACGTAGACATCTGCAAACGCTATTTCCTATCAAGGGAGAGTCGCATTTACATTCATTTCAAGCGTATGCAAGGTATACATGTCACTTCACAATGAATATTATATCTTGTCATGAAACATAGAAATGAGATGCGATATCGGGTTTTGAGAAGCATTCGAACTCTAATGCTGCGATACGTAGACATCTACAAACGCTATTTCCTAGCAAGGGAGAGTCGCATTTACATTCATTTGAGGTGAATACGAGGTAATCATGACACTTCGCAATGAATATTATATCTTGTCATGAAACATAGAAATGAGATGCGATATCGCGTTTTAAGAAGCATTCGAACTCTACTGCTACGATACGCAGACATCTGCAAACGCTATTTCCTAGCAAGGAAGTGTCGCATTTACATTCATTTGAAGTGAATACGAGGTAATCATGACACTTCGCAATGAATATTATATCTTACCATGAAACATAGAAATGAGATGCGATATCGAGTTTTAAGAAGCATTCGAAATCTATTGCTACGATACGTAGAAATCTGCAAACGCTATTTCCTAGCAGGGAAGTGTCGCATTTACATTCAGTTGAAGTGAATATGAGGTATACATGACACTTCGCAATGAATATTATATCTTGTCATGAAACATAGAAATAAGATGCGATATCGCGTTTTAAGAAGCATTCCAACTCTATTGCTACGATACGCAGATACCTGCAAACGCTATTTCCTAGCAAGGAAGTGTCGCATTTACATTCATTTCAAGCGTATGCTAGGTATACATGACACTTCACAATGAATATTATATCTTACCATGAAACATAGAAATGAGATGCGATATCGCGTTTTAAGAAGCATTCGAACTCTACTGCTACGATACGCAGACATCTGCAAACGCTATTTCCTAGCAAGGGAGAGTCGCATTTACATTCATTTCAAGCGTATGCAAGGTATACATGACACTTCACAATGAATATTATATCTTACCATGAAACATAGAAATGAGATGCGATATCGAGTTTTAAGAAGCATTCGAACTATATTGCTACGATACGTAGACAACTGCAAACGCTATTTCCTAGAAAGGAAGTGTCGCATTTACATTCATTTCAAGCGTATGCAAGGTATACATGACACTTTTCATTGAATATTATATCTTACCATGAAACACAGAAATGAGATGCGATATCGAGTTTTAAGAAGCATTCGAACTCTATTGCTACGATACGCAGACATTTGCAATGGCTATTTCCTAGCAAGGAAGTGTCGCATTTACATTCATTTGAAGTGAATAATAAGTATACATGACACTTCGCAATGAATATTATATCTTGTCATGAAACATAGAAATAGGATGCGATATCGCGTTTTAAGAAGCATTCGAACTCTACTGCTACGATACGTAGACATCTGCAAACGCTATTTCCTAGCAAGGGAGAGGCGCATTTACATTCTTTTGAAGTGTATACGAGGTAATCAAGATACTTCGCAATGAATATTATATCTTACCATGAAACACAGAAATGAGATGCGATATCGAGTTTTAAGAAGCATTCGAACTCTATTGCTACGATACGTAGACATCTGCAAACGCTATTTCCTAGCAAGGAAGTGTCGCATTTACATTCTTTTGATGTGAGTACGAGGTAATCATGATACTTCGCATTGAATATAATATCTTATCATGAAACACAGGAATGAGATGCGATATCGCGTTTTAAGAAGCATTCGAACTCTACTGCTACGACACGTAGACATCTGCAAACGCTATTTCCTAGCAAGGGAGAGTCGCATTTACATTCATTTCAAGCGTATGCAAGGTATACATGACACTTCACAATGAATATTATATCTTACCATGAAACATAGGAATGAGATGCGATATCGAGTTTTAAGAAGCATTCGAACTCTATTGCTACGATACGTAGACAACTGCAAACGCTATTTCCTAGAAGGGAAGTGTCGCATTTACATTCATTTCAAGCGTATGCATGGTATACATGACACTTCGCATTGAATATTATATCTTACCATGAAACATAGAAATGAGATGCGATATCACGTTTTGAGAAGCATTCGAACTCTATTGCTACGATACGTAGACAACTGCAAACGCTATTTCCTAGAAAGGAAGTGTCGCATTTACATTCATTTCAAGCGTATGCAAGGTATTCATGACACTTCGCAATGAATAATATATCTTACCACGAAACATAGAAATGAGATGCGATATCGCGTTTTGAGAAGCATTCGAACTCTACTGCTACGATACGCAGACATCTGCAAACGCTATTTCCTAGCAAGGAAGTGTCGCATTTACATTCATTTGCAGTGAATACGAGGTAATCATGACACTTCGCAATGAATATTATATCTTACCATGAAACATAGAAATGAGATGCGATATCGAGTTTTAAGAAGCATTCGAAATCTATAGCTACGATACGTAGAAATCTGCAAACGCTATTTCCTAGCAGGGAAGTGTCGCATTTACATTCAGTTGAAGTGAATATGAGGTATACATGACACTTCGCAATGAATATTATATCTCGTCATGAAACATAGAAATATGATGCGATATCGCGTTTTAAGAAGCATTCGAACTCTAGTGCTACGATACGCAGATACCTGCAAACGCTATTTCCTAGCAAGGAAGTGTCGCATTTACATTCATTTGAAGGGAATACGAGGTAATCATGATACTTCGCATTGAATATAATATCTTATCATGAAACACAGGAATGAGATGCTATATCGCGTTTTAAGAAGCATTCGAACTCTACTGCTACGACACGTAGACATCTGCAAACGCTATTTCCTAGCAAGGGAGAGTCGCATTTACATTCATTTCAAGCGTATGCAATGTATACATGACACTTCACAATGAATATTATATCTTACCATGAAACATAGAAATGAGATGCGATATCGAGTTTTAAGAAGCATTCGAACTCTATTGCTACGATACGCAGACGTTTGCAATGGCTATTTCCTAGCAAGGGAGAGGCGCATTTACATTCTTTTGAAGTGTATACGAGGTAATCAAGATACTTCGCAATGAATATTATATCTTACCATGAAACACAGAAATGAGATGCGATATCGAGTTTTAAGAAGCATTCGAACTCTATTGCTACGATACGTAGACATCTGCAAACGCTATTTCCTAGCAAGGAAGTGTCGCATTTACATTCATTGGAAGTGAATACGAGGTAATCATGATACTTCGCATTGAATATTATATCATATCATGAAACATAGGAATGAGATGCGATATCGCGTTTTAAGAAGCATTCGAACTCTACTGCTACGATACGCAGACATCTGCAAACGCTATTTCCTAGCAAGGGAGAGTCGCATTTACATTCATTTCAAGCGTATGCAAGGTATACATGACACTTCACAATGAATATTATATCTTAACATGAAACATAGAAATGAGTTGCGAAATCGCGTTTTAAGAAGCTTTCGAACTCTATTGCTACGATACGTAGACAACTGCAAACGCTATTTCCTAGAAAGGAAGTGTCGCATTTACATTCATTTCAAGCGTATGCAAGGTATACATGACACTTTTCATTGAATATTATATCTTACCATGAAACATAGAAATGAGATGCGATATCGCGTTTTAAGAAGCATTCGAACTCTATTGCTACGATACGTAGACAACTGCAAACGCTATTTCCTAGAAAGGAAGTGTCGCATTTACATTCATTTCAAGCGTATGCAAGGTATACATTACACTTCGCATTGAATATTATATCTTACCATGAAACACAGAAATGAGATGCGATATCGAGTTTTAAGAAGCATTCGAACTCTATTGCTACGATACGCAGACATTTGCAATGGCTATTTCCTAGCAAGGAAGTGTCGCATTTACATTCATTTGAAGTGAATACTAAGTATACATGACACTTCGCAATGAATATTATATCTTGTCATGAAACATAGAAATAGGATGCGATATCGCGTTTTAAGAAGCATTCGAACTCTACTGCTACGATACGTAGACATCTGCAAACGCTATTTCCTAGCAAGGGAGAGGCGCATTTACATTCTTTTGAAGTGTATACGAGGTAATCAAGATACTTCGCAATGAATATTATATCTTACCATGAAACACAGAAATGAGATGCGATATCGAGTTTTAAGAAGCATTCGAACTCTATTGCTACGATACGTAGACATCTGCAAACGCTATTTCCTAGCAAGGAAGTGTCGCATTTACATTCTTTTGATGTGAGTACGAGGTAATCATGATACTTCGCATTGAATATAATATCTTATCATGAAACACAGGAATGAGATGCGATATCGCGTTTTAAGAAGCATTCGAACTCTACTGCTACGACACGTAGACATCTGCAAACGCTATTTCCTAGCAAGGGAGAGTCGCATTTACATTCATTTCAAGCGTATGCAAGGTATACATGACACTTCACAATGAATATTATATCTTACCATGAAACATAGGAATGAGATGCGATATCGAGTTTTAAGAAGCATTCGAACTCTATTGCTACGATACGTAGACAACTGCAAACGCTATTTCCTAGAAGGGAAGTGTCGCATTTACATTCATTTCAAGCGTATGCATGGTATACATGACACTTCGCATTGAATATTATATCTTACCATGAAACATAGAAATGAGATGCGATATCACGTTTTGAGAAGCATTCGAACTCTATTGCTACGATACGTAGACAACTGCAAACGCTATTTCCTAGAAAGGAAGTGTCGCATTTACATTCATTTCAAGCGTATGCAAGGTATTCAAGACACTTCGCAATGAATAATATATCTTACCACGAAACATAGAAATGAGATGCGATATCGCGTTTTGAGAAGCATTCGAACTCTACTGCTACGATACGCAGACATCTGCAAACGCTATTTCCTAGCAAGGAAGTGTCGCATTTACATTCATTTGAAGTGAATACGAGGTAATCATGACACTTCGCAATGAATATTATATCTTACCATGAAACATAGAAATGAGATGCGATATCGAGTTTTAAGAAGCATTCGAAATCTATAGCTACGATACGTAGAAATCTGCAAACGCTATTTCCTAGCAGGGAAGTGTCGCATTTACATTCAGTTGAAGTGAATATGAGGTATACATGACACTTCGCAATGAATATTATATCTTGTCATGAAACATAGAAATATGATGCGATATCGCGTTTTAAGAAGCATTCGAACTCTAGTGCTACGATACGCAGATACCTGCAAACGCTATTTCCTAGCAAGGAAGTGTCGCATTTACATTCATTTGAAGGGAATACGAGGTAATCATGATACTTCGCATTGAATATAATATCTTATCATGAAACACAGGAATGAGATGCTATATCGCGTTTTAAGAAGCATTCGAACTCTACTGCTACGACACGTAGACATCTGCAAACGCTATTTCCTAGCAAGGGAGAGTCGCATTTACATTCATTTCAAGCGTATGCAATGTATACATGACACTTCACAATGAATATTATATCTTACCATGAATCATAGAAATGAGATGCGATATCGAGTTTTAAGAAGCATTCGAACTCTATTGCTACGATACGCAGACGTTTGCAATGGCTATTTCCTAGCAAGGGAGAGGCGCATTTACATTCTTTTGAAGTGTATACGAGGTAATCAAGATACTTCGCAATGAATATTATATCTTACCATGAAACACAGAAATGAGATGCGATATCGAGTTTTAAGAAGCATTCGAACTCTATTGCTACGATACATAGACATCTGCAAACGCTATTTCCTAGCAAGGAAGTGTCGCATTTACATTCATTGGAAGTGAATACGAGGTAATCATGATACTTCGCATTGAATATTATATCATATCATGAAACATAGGAATGAGATGCGATATCGCGTTTTAAGAAGCATTCGAACTCTACTGCTACGATACGCAGACATCTGCAAACGCTATTTCCTAGCAAGGGAGAGTCGCATTTACATTCATTTCAAGCGTATGCAAGGTATACATGACACTTCACAATGAATATTATATCTTAACATGAAACATAGAAATGAGTTGCGAAATCGCGTTTTAAGAAGCTTTCGAACTCTATTGCTACGATACGTAGACAACTGCAAACGCTATTTCCTAGAAAGGAAGTGTCGCATTTACATTCATTTCAAGCGTATGCAAGGTATACATGACACTTTTCATTGAATATTATATCTTACCATGAAACATAGAAATGAGATGCGATATCGCGTTTTAAGAAGCATTCGAACTCTATTGCTACGATACGTAGACAACTGCAAACGCTATTTCCTAGAAAGGAAGTGTCGCATTTACATTCATTTCAAGCGTATGCAAGGTATACATTACACTTCGCATTGAATATTATATCTTACCATGAAACACAGAAATGAGATGCGATATCGAGTTTTAAGAAGCATTCGAACTCTATTGCTACGATACGCAGACATTTGCAATGGCTATTTCCTAGCAAGGAAGTGTCGCATTTACATTCATTTGAAGTGAATACTAAGTATACATGACACTTCGCAATGAATATTATATCTTGTCATGAAACATAGAAATAGGATGCGATATCGCGTTTTAAGAAGCATTCGAACTCTACTGCTACGATACGTAGACATCTGCAAACGCTATTTCCTAGCAAGGGAGAGGCGCATTTACATTCTTTTGAAGTGTATACGAGGTAATCAAGATACTTCGCAATGAATATTATATCTTACCATGAAACACAGAAATGAGATGCGATATCGAGTTTTAAGAAGCATTCGAAATCTATAGCTACGATACGTAGAAATCTGCAAACGCTATTTCCTAGCAGGGAAGTGTCGCATTTACATTCAGTTGAAGTGAATATGAGGTATACATGACACTTCGCAATGAATATTATATCTTGTCATGAAACATAGAAATAAGATGCGATATCGCGTTTTAAGAAGCATTCGAACTCTAGTGCTACGATACGCAGATACCTGCAAACGCTATTTCCTAGCAAGGAAGTGTCGCATTTACATTCATTTGAAGGGAATACGAGGTAATCATGATACTTCGCATTGAATATAATATCTTATCATGAAACACAGGAATGAGATGCTATATCGCGTTTTAAGAAGCATTCGAACTCTACTGCTACGACACGTAGACATCTGCAAACGCTATTTCCTAGCAAGGGAGAGTCGCATTTACATTCATTTCAAGCGTATGCAAGGTATACATTACACTTCACAATGAATATTATATCTTACCATGAAACATAGAAATGAGATGCGATATCGAGTTTTAAGAAGCATTCGAACTCTATTGCTACGATACGCAGACATTTGCAATGGCTATTTCCTAGCAAGGAAGTGTCGCATTTACATTCATTTGAAGTGAATACGAAGTATACATGACACTTCGCAATGAATATTATATCTTGTCATGAAACATAGAAATAGGATGCGATATCGCGTTTTAAGAAGCATTCGAACTCTACTGCTACGATACGTAGACATCTGCAAACGCTATTTCCTAGCAAGGGAGAGGCGCATTTACATTCTTTTGAAGTGTATACGAGGTAATCAAGATACTTCGCAATGAATATTATATCTTACCATGAAACACAGAAATGAGATGCGATATCGAGTTTTAAGAAGCATTCGAACTCTATTGCTACGATACGTAGACATCTGCAAACGCTATTTCCTAGCAAGGAAGTGTCGCATTTACATTCTTTTGATGTGAGTACGAGGTAATCATGATACTTCGCATTGAATGTAATATCTTATCATGAAACACAGGAATGAGATGCGATATCGCGTTTTAAGAAGCATTCGAACTCTACTGCTACGACACGTAGACATCTGCAAACGCTATTTCCTAGCAAGGGAGAGTCGCATTTACATTCATTTCAAGCGTATGCAAGGTATACATGACACTTCACAATGATTATTATATCTTACCATGAAACATAGAAATGAGATGCGATATCGAGTTTTAAGAAGCATTCGAACTCTATTGCTACGATACGTAGACAACTGCAAACGCTATTTCCTAGAAAGGAAGTGTCGCATTTACATTTATTTCAAGCGTATGCAAGGTATACATGACACTTCGCATTGAATATTATATCTTACCATGAAACATAGAAATGAGATGCGATATCACGTTTTGAGAAGCATTCGAACTCTATTGCTACGATACGTAGACAACTGCAAACGCTATTTCCTAGAAAGGAAGTGTCGCATTTACATTCATTTCAAGCGTATGCAAGGTATTCATGACACTTCGCAATGAATATTATATCTTACCATGAAACATAGAAATGAGATGCGATATCACGTTTTGAGAAGCATTCGAACTCTATTGCTACGATACGTAGACAACTGCAAACGCTATTTCCTAGAAAGGAAGTGTCGCATTTACATTCATTTCAAGCGTATGCAAGGTATGCATGACACTTCGCAATGAATAATATATCTTACCACGAAACATAGAAATGAGATGCGATATCGCGTTTTGAGAAGCATTCGAACTCTATTGCTACGATACGTAGACATCTGCAAACGCTATTTCCTAGCAAGGAAGTGTCGCATTTACATTCATTTCAAGCGTATGCAAGGTATACATGACACTTCGCATTGAATATTATATCTTATCATGAAACATAGAAATGAGATGCGATATCTTGTTTTCAGAAGCATTAGAACTCTCTTGCTACGATACGTAGTCAACTGCAAACGCTATTTCCTAGGAAGGAAGAATCGCATTTACATTCTTTTGAAGTGTATACGAGGTAATCAAGATACTTCGCAATGAATATTACATCTTATCATGAAACATAGGAATGAGATGCGATATCGCGTTTTAAGAAGCATTCGAACTCTATTGCTACGATACGTAGGCAACTGCGAACGCTACTTCCTAGAAAGGAAGTGTCGCATTTACATTCAACTGAAGTGAATACGAGGTATACATGACACTTCGCAATGAATATTGTATCTTATCACGATACACAGAAATGAGATGCGATATCACGTTTTAAGAAGCATTAGAACTCTATTGCTTCGATACGTAGACATCTGGAAACGTAATTTCCTAGAGAGGAAGTGTCACATTTACATTCATTTGAAGTGAATACGAGGTATACATGACACTTCGCAATGAATATTATATCTTATCATGAAACATAGAAATGAGATGCGATATCTTGTTTTCAGAAGCATTAGAACTCTCTTGCTACGATACGTAGACATCTGGATACGTAATTTCCTAGAACGGAAGTGTCGCATTTACATTCATTTGAAGCGTGGACGAGGAAGACATAACCCTTCGCAATGAATGCTATATCTTATCATGAAACACAGAAATGAGATGCGATATCGCGTTTTAAGAAGCATTAGAAATCTACTGCTTCGATAGCGAGACGTCTGGAAACGTAATTTCGTAGAAAGGAAGTGTCGTACTTACATTCATTTGAAGTGAATGCGAGGTAGACATGTCACTTTGCAATGAATATTATATCTTATCATGAAACATAGAAACGAGATGCGATGTCGCGGTTTAAGAAGCATTGGAACTCTATTGCAACGAAACGTAGACATCTGCAAACGCTATTTCCTAGCAAGGAAGTATAGCATTTACATTCATTGGAAGTGAATACGAGGTAATCATGATACTTCGCATTGAATATTACATCTTATCATGAAACATAGAAATGAGATGCGATATCGCGTTTTAAGAAGCACTTGAACTCTACTGCTACGATACGCAGATATCTGCAAACGGTACTTCCTAGAAAGGAAGTGTCGCATTTACATTCAACTGAAGTGAATACGAGGTATACATGACACTTCGCAATGAATATTGTATCTTATCAAGAAACATCGAAATGAGATGCGATATCGCGTTTTATGAAGCATTGGAACTCTATTGCTTCGATACGTAGACAACTGGAAGCGTAATTTCCTAGAAAGGATGTGTCGCATTTACATTCATTTGATGTGAATACGAGGAATACTTGACACTTCGCAATGAATATTATATCTTATCATGAAACATAGAAATGGGATGCGATATCTTGTTTTCAGAAGCATTAAATCTCTCTTGCTACTATACGTAGTCATCTGCAAACGCTATTTCCTAGGAAGGAAGAATCGCATTTACATTCATTTGAAGTGTATACGAGGTAATCAAGATACTTCGCAATGAATATTACATCTTATCATGAAACATAGGAATGAGATGCGATATCGCGTTTTAAGTAGCATTCGAACTCTATTGCTACGATACGTAGGCAACTGCGAACGCTACTTCCTAGAAAGGAAGTGTCGCATTTACATTCATTTGAAGTGAATGCGAGGTACACATGACACTTCGCAATGAATATTATACCTTATCACGATACACAGAAATGAGATGCGATATCGCGTTTTAAGAAGCATTAGAACTCTATTGCTTCGATACGTAGACATCTGGAAACGTAATTTCCTAGAAAGGAAATGTCGCATTTACATTCATTTGAAGTGAATACGCGGTATACATGACACTTCGCAATGAATATTATATCTTATCATGAAACATAGAAATGAGATGCGATATCTTGTTTTCAGAAGCATTAGAACTCTCTTGCTACGATACGTAGTCATCTGCAAACGCTATTTCCTAGGAAGGAAGAATCGCATTTACATTCTTTTGAAGTGTATACGAGGTAATCAAGATACTTCGCAATGAATATTACATCTTATCATGAAACATAGGAATGAGATGCGATATCGCGTTTTAAGAAGCATTCGAACTCTATTGCTAGGATACGTAGACAACTGCAATCGCTATCTCCTAGACAGGAAGTGTCGCATTTACATTTATTTGAAGTGAATACGAGGTATACATGACACTTCGCAATGAATATTATATCTTATCATGAAACATAGAAATGAGATGCGATATCGCGTTCTAAGAAGCATTAGAACTCTACTGCTTCAATACGTAGACATCTGGAAACGTAATTTCCTAGAAAGGAAGTGTCGCATTTACATTCATTGGAAGTGTATACGAGGTAATCAAGATACTTCGCAATGAATACTACATCTTATCATGAAACATAGGGATGAGATGCGATATCGCGTTTTAAGAAGCATTGGAAATCTATTGCTTCGATACGAAGTCATCTGGAAACGTAATTTCCTAGAAAGGATGTGTCGCATTTACATTCATTTGATGTGAATACGAGGTATACTTGACACTTCGCAATGAATATTATATCTTATCATGAAACATAGAAATAAGATGCGATATCGCGTCTTAAGAAGCATTCGAACTCTATTGCTACGATACGTAGACAACTGCAAACGCTATTTCCTAGCAAGGGAGAGTCGCATTTACATTCATTTCAAGCGTATGCAAGGTATACATGACACTTCACAATGAATATTATATCTTACCATGAAACATAGAAATGAGATGCGATATTGAGTTTTAAGAAGCATTCGAACTGTATTGCATCGATACGTAGTCATCTGCAAACGCTATTTCCTAGCAAGGAAGTGTCGCATTTACTTTCTTGCGATGTGAATACGAGGTATACATGACACTTCGCAATGAATATTGAATTTGTATCATGAAACATAGAAATGAGATGCGATATCGCGTTTTAAGAAGCACTAGAACTCTACTGCTACGATACGCAGATATCTGCAAACGCTAGTTCCTAGAACGGAAGTGTCGCATTTACATTCATTTCAAGCGTGGACGAGGAAGACATAACCCTTCGCAATGAATACTATATCTTATCATGAAACACAGAAATGAGATGCGATATCGCGTTTTAAGAAGCATTAGAAATCTACTGCTTCGATAGCGAGACATCTGGAAACGTAATTTCGTAGAAAGGAAGTGTCGTATTTACATTCATTTGAAGTGAATACGAGGTATACATGACACTTCGCAGTGAATATTATATCTTATCATGAAACATAGAAATGAGATGCGATATCGCGTTTTAAGAAGCATTAGAACACTCTTGCTACGATAGGTAGACAACTGCAAACGCTATTTCCTAGAAAGGAAGTGTCGCATTTACATTCATTTGAAGTGAATACGAGGTATACATGACACTTCGCAATGAATATTATATCTTATCATGAAACATTGAAATAAGATGTCATATCTCGTTTTAAGAAGCATTGAAACACTATAGCAACGATACGTAGACATCTGCAAACGCTATTTCCTAGCAAGTAAGTGTCGCACTTACATTCTTGTCAAGTGAATACGGGGTATACATGACATTTCGCAATGAATATTATATCTTATCATGAAACATAGAAATGAGATGCGATATCGCGCTTTAAGAAGCACTAGAACTCTATTGCTACGATACGTAGACATCTGCAAACGCTATTTCCTAGCAGGGAAGTGTCGCATTTACATTCATTTGAAGTTAATGCGAGGAATACATGACACTTCGCAATGAATATTATATCTTATCATGAAACACAGGAATAAGATGCGATACCACGTTCTAAGAAGCATTAGAACCCTATTGCTACGATACGTAGACATCTGCGAACGCTGCTTCCTAGCAGGGAAGTGTCGCAATTACATTCATTTGAATTGAATGCGAGGAATACATGACATTTCGCAATGAATATTATATCTTATCATGAAACATAGAAATGAGATGCGATATCGCGTTTTAAGAAGCATTAGAACTCTCTTGCTACGATACGTAGACAATTGCAAACGCTATTTCCTAGAAAGGAAGTGTCGCATTTACATTCATTTGAAGTGAATACGAGGTATACATAACACTTCGCAATGAATATTATATCTTATCATGAGACATAGAAATAAGATGCGATATCTCGTTTTAAGAAGCATTGGAACTCTATTGTTATGATATGTAGACATCTGGAAACGCCATTTCCTAGCAAGGAAGTGTCGCATTTCCATTCTGGTGATGTGAATACGAGGTATACATGATACATCGCAATGAATATTATATCTTATCATGAAACATAGGAATGAGATGCGATATCGCGTTTTACGAAACAATAGAACTCTCTTGCTACGAGATACGTAGTCATCTGCAAACGCTATATCCTAGGAAGGAAGAATCGCATTTACACTCTATTGAAGTGAATACGAGGTAATCGTGATACTTGCAATAAATATTACATCTTATCATGAAACGTATGAATGAGATGCGATATCGCGTTTTAAGGAGCATTCGAACTCTATTGCTACGATACGTAGACATCTGCAAACGCTATTTCCTAGCAAGGAAGTGTCGCATTTACATTCTTTTGATGTGAGTACGAGGTAATCATGATACTTCGCATTGAATATAATATCTTATCATGAAACACAGGAATGAGATGCGATATCGCGTTTTAAGAAGCATTCGAACTCTACTGCTACGACACGTAGACATCTGCAAACGCTATTTCCTAGCAAGGGAGAGTCGCATTTACATTCATTTCAAGCGTATGCAAGGTATACATGACACTTCACAATGAATATTATACCTTACCATGAAACATAGGAATGAGATGCGATATCGAGTTTTAAGAAGCATTCGAACTCTATTGCTACGATACGTAGACAACTGCAAACGCTATTTCCTAGAAGGGAAGTGTCGCATTTACATTCATTTCAAGCGTATGCATGGTATACATGACACTTCGCATTGAATATTATATCTTACCATGAAACATAGAAATGAGATGCGATATCACGTTTTGAGAAGCATTCGAACTCTATTGCTACGATACGTAGACAACTGCAAACGCTATTTCCTAGAAAGGAAGTGTCGCATTTACATTCATTTCAAGCGTATGCAAGGTATTCATGACACTTCGCAATGAATAATATATCTTACCACGAAACATAGAAATGAGATGCGATATCGCGTTTTGAGAAGCATTCGAACTCTACTGCTACGATACGCAGACATCTGCAAACGCTATTTCCTAGCAAGGAAGTGTCGCATTTACATTCATTTGAAGTGAATACGAGGTAATCATGACACTTCGCAATGAATATTATATCTTACCATGAAACATAGAAATGAGATGCGATATCGAGTTTTAAGAAGCATTCGAAATCTATAGCTACGATACGTAGAAATCTGCAAACGCTATTTCCTAGCAGGGAAGTGTCGCATTTACATTCAGTTGAAGTGAATATGAGGTATACATGACACTTCGCAATGAATATTATATCTTGTCATGAAACATAGAAATATGATGCGATATCGCGTTTTAAGAAGCATTCGAACTCTAGTGCTACGATACGCAGATACCTGCAAACGCTATTTCCTAGCAAGGAAGTGTCGCATTTACATTCATTTGAAGGGAATACGAGGTAATCATGATACTTCGCATTGAATATAATATCTTATCATGAAACACAGGAATGAGATGCTATATCGCGTTTTAAGAAGCATTCGAACTCTACTGCTACGACACGTAGACATCTGCAAACGCTATTTCCTAGCAAGGGAGAGTCGCATTTACATTCATTTCAAGCGTATGCAATGTATACATGACACTTCACAATGAATATTATATCTTACCATGAAACATAGAAATGAGATGCGATATCGAGTTTTAAGAAGCATTCGAACTCTATTGCTACGATACGCAGACGTTTGCAATGGCTATTTCCTAGCAAGGGAGAGGCGCATTTACATTCTTTTGAAGTGTATACGAGGTAATCAAGATACTTCGCAATGAATATTATATCTTACCATGAAACACAGAAATGAGATGCGATATCGAGTTTTAAGAAGCATTCGAACTCTATTGCTACGATACGTAGACATCTGCAAACGCTATTTCCTAGCAAGGAAGTGTCGCATTTACATTCTTTTGATGTGAGTACGAGGTAATCATGATACTTCGCATTGAATGTAATATCTTATCATGAAACACAGGAATGAGATGCGATATCGCGTTTTAAGAAGCATTCGAACCCTACTGCTACGATACGCAGACATCTGCAAACGCTATTTCCTAGCAAGGAAGTGTCGCATTTACATTCATTTGAAGTGAATACGAGGTAATCATGACACTTCGCAATGAATATTATATCTTACCATGAAACATAGAAATGAAATGCGATATCGAGTTTTAAGAAGCATTCGAAATCTATAGCTACGATACGTAGACATCTGCAAACGCTATTTCCTAGCAAGGAAGTGTCGCATTTACATTCATTTGAAGTGAATACGAAGTATACATGACACTTCGCAATGAATATTATATCATATCATGAAACATAGAAATAGGATGCGATATCGCGTTTTAAGAAGCATTCGAACTCTACTGCTACGATACGCAGACATCTGCAAACGCTATTTCCTAGCAAGGGAGAGTCGCATTTACATTCATTTCAAGCGTATGCAAGGTATACATGACACTTCACAATGAATATTATATCTTAACATGAAACATAGAAATGAGTTGCGAAATCGCGTTTTAAGAAGCATTCGAACTCTATTGCTACGATACGTAGACATCTGCAAACGCTATTTCCTAGCAAGGAAGTGTCGCATTTACATTCTTTTGATGTGAGTACGAGGTAATCATGATACTTCGCATTGAATATAATATCTTATCATGAAACACAGGAATGAGATGCGATATCGCGTTTTAAGAAGCATTCGAACTCTACTGCTACGACACGTAGACATCTGCAAACGCTATTTCCTAGCAAGGGAGAGTCGCATTTACATTCATTTCAAGCGTATGCAAGGTATACATGACACTTCACAATGAATATTATATCTTACCATGAAACACAGAAATGAGATGCGATATCGAGTTTTAAGAAGCATTCGAACTCTATTGCTGCGATACGTAGACAACTGCAAACGCTATTTCCTAGAAGGGAAGTGTCGCATTTACATTCATTTCAAGCGTATGCAAGGTATACATGACACTTCGCATTGAATATTATATCTTACCATGAAACATAGAAATGAGATGCGATATCACGTTTTGAGAAGCATTCGAACTCTATTGCTACGATACGTAGACAACTGCAAACGCTATTTCCTAGAAAGGAAGTGTCGCATTTACATTCATTTCAAGCGTATGCAAGGTATTCATGACACTTCGCAATGAATAATATATCTTACCACGAAACATAGGAATGAGATGCGATATCGCGTTTTGAGAAGCATTCGAACTCTACTGCTACGATACGCAGACATCTGCAAACGCTATTTCCTAGCAAGGAAGTGTCGCATTTACATTCATTTGAAGTGAATACGAGGTAATCATGACACTTCGCAATGAATATTATATCTTACCATGAAACATAGAAATGAGATGCGATATCGAGTTTTAAGAAGCATTCGAAATCTATAGCTACGATACGTAGAAATCTGCAAACGCTATTTCCTAGCAGGGAAGTGTCGCATTTACATTCAGTTGAAGTGAATATGAGGTATACATGACACTTCGCAATGAATATTATATCTTGTCATGAAACATAGAAATAAGATGCGATATCGCGTTTTAAGAAGCATTCGAACTCTAGTGCTACGATACGCAGATACCTGCAAACGCTATTTCCTAGCAAGGAAGTGTCGCATTTACATTCATTTGAAGGGAATACGAGGTAATCATGATACTTCGCATTGAATATAATATCTTATCATGAAACACAGGAATGAGATGCTATATCGCGTTTTAAGAAGCATTCGAACTCTACTGCTACGACACGTAGACATCTGCAAACGCTATTTCCTAGCAAGGGAGAGTCGCATTTACATTCATTTCAAGCGTATGCAAGGTATACATGACACTTCACAATGAATATTATATCTTACCATGAAACATAGAAATGAGATGCGATATCGAGTTTTAAGAAGCATTCGAACTCTATTGCTACGATACGCAGACATTTGCAATGGCTATTTCCTAGCAAGGAAGTGTCGCATTTACATTCATTTGAAGTGAATACGAAGTATACATGACACTTCGCAATGAATATTATATCTTGTCATGAAACATAGAAATAGGATGCGATATCGCGTTTTAAGAAGCATTCGAACTCTACTGCTACGATACGTAGACATCTGCAAACGCTATTTCCTAGCAAGGGAGAGGCGCATTTACATTCTTTTGAAGTGTATACGAGGTAATCAAGATACTTCGCAATGAATATTATATCTTACCATGAAACACAGAAATGAGATGCGATATCGAGTTTTAAGAAGCATTCGAACTCTATTGCTACGATACGTAGACATCTGCAAACGCTATTTCCTAGCAAGGAAGTGTCGCATTTACATTCTTTTGATGTGAGTACGAGGTAATCATGATACTTCGCATTGAATGTAATATCTTATCATGAAACACAGGAATGAGATGCGATATCGCGTTTTAAGAAGCATTCGAACTCTACTGCTACGACACGTAGACATCTGCAAACGCTATTTCCTAGCAAGGGAGAGTCGCATTTACATTCATTTCAAGCGTATGCAAGGTATACATGACACTTCACAATGATTATTATATCTTACCATGAAACATAGAAATGAGATGCGATATCGAGTTTTAAGAAGCATTCGAACTCTATTGCTACGATACGTAGACAACTGCAAACGCTATTTCCTAGAAAGGAAGTGTCGCATTTACATTTATTTCAAGCGTATGCAAGGTATACATGACACTTCGCATTGAATATTATATCTTACCATGAAACATAGAAATGAGATGCGATATCACGTTTTGAGAAGCATTCGAACTCTATTGCTACGATACGTAGACAACTGCAAACGCTATTTCCTAGAAAGGAAGTGTCGCATTTACATTCATTTCAAGCGTATGCAAGGTATTCATGACACTTCGCAATGAATATTATATCTTACCATGAAACATAGAAATGAGATGCGATATCACGTTTTGAGAAGCATTCGAACTCTATTGCTACGATACGTAGACAACTGCAAACGCTATTTCCTAGAAAGGAAGTGTCGCATTTACATTCATTTCAAGCGTATGCAAGGTATGCATGACACTTCGCAATGAATAATATATCTTACCACGAAACATAGAAATGAGATGCGATATCGCGTTTTGAGAAGCATTCGAACTCTATTGCTACGATACGTAGACATCTGCAAACGCTATTTCCTAGCAAGGAAGTGTCGCATTTACATTCATTTCAAGCGTATGCAAGGTATACATGACACTTCGCATTGAATATTATATCTTATCATGAAACATAGAAATGAGATGCGATATCTTGTTTTCAGAAGCATTAGAACTCTCTTGCTACGATACGTAGTCAACTGCAAACGCTATTTCCTAGGAAGGAAGAATCGCATTTACATTCTTTTGAAGTGTATACGAGGTAATCAAGATACTTCGCAATGAATATTACATCTTATCATGAAACATAGGAATGAGATGCGATATCGCGTTTTAAGAAGCATTCGAACTCTATTGCTACGATACGTAGGCAACTGCGAACGCTACTTCCTAGAAAGGAAGTGTCGCATTTACATTCAACTGAAGTGAATACGAGGTATACATGACACTTCGCAATGAATATTGTATCTTATCACGATACACAGAAATGAGATGCGATATCACGTTTTAAGAAGCATTAGAACTCTATTGCTTCGATACGTAGACATCTGGAAACGTAATTTCCTAGAGAGGAAGTGTCACATTTACATTCATTTGAAGTGAATACGAGGTATACATGACACTTCGCAATGAATATTATATCTTATCATGAAACATAGAAATGAGATGCGATATCTTGTTTTCAGAAGCATTAGAACTCTCTTGCTACGATACGTAGACATCTGGATACGTAATTTCCTAGAACGGAAGTGTCGCATTTACATTCATTTGAAGCGTGGACGAGGAAGACATAACCCTTCGCAATGAATGCTATATCTTATCATGAAACACAGAAATGAGATGCGATATCGCGTTTTAAGAAGCATTAGAAATCTACTGCTTCGATAGCGAGACGTCTGGAAACGTAATTTCGTAGAAAGGAAGTGTCGTACTTACATTCATTTGAAGTGAATGCGAGGTAGACATGTCACTTTGCAATGAATATTATATCTTATCATGAAACATAGAAACGAGATGCGATGTCGCGGTTTAAGAAGCATTGGAACTCTATTGCAACGAAACGTAGACATCTGCAAACGCTATTTCCTAGCAAGGAAGTATAGCATTTACATTCATTGGAAGTGAATACGAGGTAATCATGATACTTCGCATTGAATATTACATCTTATCATGAAACATAGAAATGAGATGCGATATCGCGTTTTAAGAAGCACTTGAACTCTACTGCTACGATACGCAGATATCTGCAAACGGTACTTCCTAGAAAGGAAGTGTCGCATTTACATTCAACTGAAGTGAATACGAGGTATACATGACACTTCGCAATGAATATTGTATCTTATCAAGAAACATCGAAATGAGATGCGATATCGCGTTTTATGAAGCATTGGAACTCTATTGCTTCGATACGTAGACATCTGGAAGCGTAATTTCCTAGAAAGGATGTGTCGCATTTACATTCATTTGATGTGAATACGAGGAATACTTGACACTTCGCAATGAATATTATATCTTATCATGAAACATAGAAATGGGATGCGATATCTTGTTTTCAGAAGCATTAAATCTCTCTTGCTACTATACGTAGTCATCTGCAAACGCTATTTCCTAGGAAGGAAGAATCGCATTTACATTCATTTGAAGTGTATACGAGGTAATCAAGATACTTCGCAATGAATATTACATCTTATCATGAAACATAGGAATGAGATGCGATATCGCGTTTTAAGTAGCATTCGAACTCTATTGCTACGATACGTAGGCAACTGCGAACGCTACTTCCTAGAAAGGAAGTGTCGCATTTACATTCATTTGAAGTGAATGCGAGGTACACATGACACTTCGCAATGAATATTATACCTTATCACGATACACAGAAATGAGATGCGATATCGCGTTTTAAGAAGCATTAGAACTCTATTGCTTCGATACGTAGACATCTGGAAACGTAATTTCCTAGAAAGGAAATGTCGCATTTACATTCATTTGAAGTGAATACGCGGTATACATGACACTTCGCAATGAATATTATATCTTATCATGAAACATAGAAATGAGATGCGATATCTTGTTTTCAGAAGCATTAGAACTCTCTTGCTACGATACGTAGTCATCTGCAAACGCTATTTCCTAGGAAGGAAGAATCGCATTTACATTCTTTTGAAGTGTATACGAGGTAATCAAGATACTTCGCAATGAATATTACATCTTATCATGAAACATAGGAATGAGATGCGATATCGCGTTTTAAGAAGCATTCGAACTCTATTGCTAGGATACGTAGACAACTGCAATCGCTATCTCCTAGACAGGAAGTGTCGCATTTACATTTATTTGAAGTGAATACGAGGTATACATGACACTTCGCAATGAATATTATATCTTATCATGAAACATAGAAATGAGATGCGATATCGCGTTCTAAGAAGCATTAGAACTCTACTGCTTCAATACGTAGACATCTGGAAACGTAATTTCCTAGAAAGGAAGTGTCGCATTTACATTCATTGGAAGTGTATACGAGGTAATCAAGATACTTCGCAATGAATACTACATCTTATCATGAAACATAGGGATGAGATGCGATATCGCGTTTTAAGAAGCATTGGAAATCTATTGCTTCGATACGAAGTCATCTGGAAACGTAATTTCCTAGAAAGGATGTGTCGCATTTACATTCATTTGATGTGAATACGAGGTATACTTGACACTTCGCAATGAATATTATATCTTATCATGAAACATAGAAATAAGATGCGATATCGCGTCTTAAGAAGCATTCGAACTCTATTGCTACGATACGTAGACAACTGCAAACGCTATTTCCTAGCAAGGGAGAGTCGCATTTACATTCATTTCAAGCGTATGCAAGGTATACATGACACTTCACAATGAATATTATATCTTACCATGAAACATAGAAATGAGATGCGATATTGAGTTTTAAGAAGCATTCGAACTGTATTGCATCGATACGTAGTCATCTGCAAACGCTATTTCCTAGCAAGGAAGTGTCGCATTTACTTTCTTGCGATGTGAATACGAGGTATACATGACACTTCGCAATGAATATTGAATTTGTATCATGAAACATAGAAATGAGATGCGATATCGCGTTTTAAGAAGCACTAGAACTCTACTGCTACGATACGCAGATATCTGCAAACGCTAGTTCCTAGAACGGAAGTGTCGCATTTACATTCATTTCAAGCGTGGACGAGGAAGACATAACCCTTCGCAATGAATACTATATCTTATCATGAAACACAGAAATGAGATGCGATATCGCGTTTTAAGAAGCATTAGAAATCTACTGCTTCGATAGCGAGACATCTGGAAACGTAATTTCGTAGAAAGGAAGTGTCGTATTTACATTCATTTGAAGTGAATACGAGGTATACATGACACTTCGCAGTGAATATTATATCTTATCATGAAACATAGAAATGAGATGCGATATCGCGTTTTAAGAAGCATTAGAACACTCTTGCTACGATAGGTAGACAACTGCAAACGCTATTTCCTAGAAAGGAAGTGTCGCATTTACATTCATTTGAAGTGAATACGAGGTATACATGACACTTCGCAATGAATATTATATCTTATCATGAAACATTGAAATAAGATGTCATATCTCGTTTTAAGAAGCATTGAAACACTATAGCAACGATACGTAGACATCTGCAAACGCTATTTCCTAGCAAGTAAGTGTCGCACTTACATTCTTGTCAAGTGAATACGGGGTATACATGACATTTCGCAATGAATATTATATCTTATCATGAAACATAGAAATGAGATGCGATATCGCGCTTTAAGAAGCACTAGAACTCTATTGCTACGATACGTAGACATCTGCAAACGCTATTTCCTAGCAGGGAAGTGTCGCATTTACATTCATTTGAAGTTAATGCGAGGAATACATGACACTTCGCAATGAATATTATATCTTATCATGAAACACAGGAATAAGATGCGATACCACGTTCTAAGAAGCATTAGAACCCTATTGCTACGATACGTAGACATCTGCGAACGCTGCTTCCTAGCAGGGAAGTGTCGCAATTACATTCATTTGAATTGAATGCGAGGAATACATGACATTTCGCAATGAATATTATATCTTATCATGAAACATAGAAATGAGATGCGATATCGCGTTTTAAGAAGCATTAGAACTCTCTTGCTACGATACGTAGACAATTGCAAACGCTATTTCCTAGAAAGGAAGTGTCGCATTTACATTCATTTGAAGTGAATACGAGGTATACATAACACTTCGCAATGAATATTATATCTTATCATGAGACATAGAAATAAGATGCGATATCTCGTTTTAAGAAGCATTGGAACTCTATTGTTATGATATGTAGACATCTGGAAACGCCATTTCCTAGCAAGGAAGTGTCGCATTTCCATTCTGGTGATGTGAATACGAGGTATACATGATACATCGCAATGAATATTATATCTTATCATGAAACATAGGAATGAGATGCGATATCGCGTTTTACGAAACAATAGAACTCTCTTGCTACGAGATACGTAGTCATCTGCAAACGCTATATCCTAGGAAGGAAGAATCGCATTTACACTCTATTGAAGTGAATACGAGGTAATCGTGATACTTGCAATAAATATTACATCTTATCATGAAACGTATGAATGAGATGCGATATCGCGTTTTAAGGAGCATTCGAACTCTATTGTTACGATACGTAGACAACTGCAAACGCTATTTCCTAGAAAGGAAGTGTCGCATTTACACTCATTTGAAGTGAATACGAGGTACACATGACACTTCGCAATGAATATTATATCTTATCATGAAACATAGAAATGAGATGCGATATCGCGTTTTAAGAAACAATAGAACTCTATTGCATCGATACGTAGACATCTGCAAACGCAATTTCCTAGAAAGGAAGTGTCGCATTTACATTCATTTGAAGTGAATACGAGGTATACATGACACTTCGCAATGATTATTATATCTTATCATGGAAGATGGAAATGGGATGCGATATCGCGTTTTGAGAAGCATTAGAACTCTATTGCTTCGATACGAAGACATATGCAAACTCTATTTAACAGCAAAGAAGGTATCGCATTTACATTCATTTCAAGCATATGCGAGGTATACAAGATATTTCGCAATGAATATTACATCTTATCATGAAACATAGAAGTGAAATGTCATATCGCTTTTAAGAAGCATTAGAACTCTAATGCTTCGATACGCAGACATCTGCAAACGCTATTTCCTAGCAAGGAAGTGTCGAATTTACATTCATTTGAAGTGAATACGAGGTATACATGACACTTCGCAATGAATATTATATCTTATCATGAAACATAGAAATGAGGTACGATATTGCGTTTTATGAAGCATTCGAACTCTATTGCTACGATACGTAGTCATCTGCAAACGCTATTTCCTAGCAAGGAAGTGTCGCATTTACATTCATTTGAAGCGTGGACGAGGAATACATAACCTTTCGCAATGAATATTATATCTTATCCTGAAACACAGAAATGAGATGCGATATCGCGTTTTAAGAAGCATTGGAACTCTATTGCAACGATACGTAGACATCTGCAAACGCTATTACCTAGCAAGGAAGTGCCGCATTTACATTCTTTTGAAGTGAATACGAGGTATACATGACACTTCGCAATGAATATTACATCTTATCATGAAACATAGAAATGAGGTACGATATCGCGTTTTATGAAGCATTCGAACTCTATTGCAACGATACGTAGACATCTGTAAACGCTATTTCCTAGCAAGGAAGTATCGCATTTACATTCTTTTGAAGTGAATACGAGGTATGCATGACACTTCGCATTGAATATTATATCTTATCATGAAACATGGAAGTGAAATGCGATATCGCGTTTAAGAAGCATTAGAAATCTCTTGCTACGATACGTAGTCATCTTCAAACCCTATTTCCTAGCAAGGAAGTATCGCACTTACATTCTTTTGAAGTGAATACGAGGTATACATGACACTTCGCAATGAATATTATATCTTATCATGAAACATAGAAATGAGATGCGATATCGCGTTTTAAGAAGCATTAGAACTCTATTGCTTCGATACGTAGACATCTGCAAACGCTATTTCCTAGCAAGGATGTGTCGCATGTACATTCATTTGTAGTGAATACGAGGTATACATGACACTTCGCAATGAATATTACATCTTATCATGAAACATAGAAATGTGATGCGATTTCGCGTTTTAAGAAGCATTAGAACTCTATTGCTTCGATACGTAGACATCTGGAAACGTAATTTCCTAGAAAGCAAGTGTCGCATTTACATTCATTTGAAGTGAATACGAGGTATAACATGACACTTCGCATTGAATATTGTATCTTATCATGAAACATAGAAATGTGATGCGATATCGCGTTTTAAGAAGCATTCGAACTCTATTGCTACGATACGTAGACAACTGCAAACGCTATTTCCTAGAAAGGAAGTGTCGCATTTACATTCATTTGAAGCGTGGACGAGGAATACATAACCTTTCGCAATGAATATTATATCTTATCCTGAAACACAGAAATGAGATGCGATATCGCGTTTTAAGAAGCATTGGAACTCTATTGCAACGATACGTAGACATCTGCCAAACGCTATTACCTAGCAAGGAAGTGCCGCATTTACAGTCTTTTGAAGTGAATACGAGGTAATCAAGATACTTCGCAATGAATATTACATCTTATCATGAAACATAGGAATGAGATGCGATATCGCGTTTTAAGAAGCATTCGAACTCTATTGCTACGATACGTAGGCAACTGCGAACGCTACTTCCTAGAAAGGAAGTGTCGCATTTACATTCAACTGAAGTGAATACGAGGTATACATGACACTTCGCAATGAATATTGTATCTTATCACGATACACAGAAATGAGATGCGATATCACGTTTTAAGAAGCATTAGAACTCTATTGCTTCGATACGTAGACATCTGGAAACGTAATTTCCTAGAAAGGAAGTGTCACATTTACATTCATTTGAAGTGAATACGAGGTATACATGACACTTCGCAATGAATATTATATCTTATCATGAAACATAGAAATGAGATGCGATATCTTGTTTTCAGAAGCATTAGAACTCTCTTGCTACGATACGTAGACATCTGGATACGTAATTTCCTAGAACGGAAGTGTCGCATTTACATTCATTTGAAGCGTGGACGAGGAAGACATAACCCTTCGCAATGAATGCTATATCTTATCATGAAACACAGAAATGAGATGCGATATCGCGTTTTAAGAAGCATTAGAAATCTACTGCTTCGATAGCGAGACATCTGGAAACGTAATTTCGTAGAAAGGAAGTGTCGTACTTACATTCATTTGAAGTGAAATCGAGGTATACATGTCACTTCGCAATGAATATTATATCTTATCATGAAACATAGAAACGAGATGCGATGTCGCGGTTTAAGAAGCATTGGAACTCTATTGCAACGAAACGTAGACATCTGCAAACGCTATTTCCTAGCAAGGAAGTATAGCATTTACATTCATTGGAAGTGAATACGAGGTAATCATGATACTTCGCATTGAATATTACATCTTATCATGAAACATAGAAATGAGATGCGATATCGCGTTTTAAGAAGCACTTGAACTCTACTGCTACGATACGCAGATATCTGCAAACGGTACTTCCTGGAAAGGAAGTGTCGCATTTACATTCAACTGAAGTGAATACGAGGTATACATGACACTTCGCAATGAATATTGTATCTTATCAAGAAACATCGAAATGAGATGCGATATCGCGTTTTATGAAGCATTGGAACTCTATTGCTTCGATACGTAGACATCTGGAAGCGTAATTTCCTAGAAAGGATGTGTCGCATTTACATTCATTTGATGTGAATACGAGGAATACTTGACACTTCGCAATGAATATTATATCTTATCATGAAACATAGAAATGGGATGCGATATCTTGTTTTCAGAAGCATTAAATCTCTCTTGCTACTATACGTAGTCATCTGCAAACGCTATTTCCTAGGAAGGAAGAATCGCATTTACATTCATTTGAAGTGTATACGAGGTAATCAAGATACTTCGCAATGAATATTACATCTTATCATGAAACATAGGAATGAGATGCGATATCGCGTTTTAAGTAGCATTCGAACTATATTGCTACGATACGTAGGCAGCTGCGAACGCTACTTCCTAGAAAGGAAGTGTCGCATTTACATTCAATTTGAAGTGAATGCGAGGTACACATGACACTTCGCAATGAATATTATACCTTATCACGATACACAGAAATGAGATGCGATATCGCGTTTTAAGAAGCATTAGAACTCTATTGCTTCGATACGTAGACATCTGGAAACGTAATTTCCTAGCAAGGAAGTATCGCATTTACATTCTTTTGAAGTGAATACGAGGTATGCATGACACTTCGCATTGAATATTATATCTTATCATGAAACATGGAAGTGAAATGCGATATCGCGTTTAAGAAGCATTAGAAATCTCTTGCTACGATACGTAGTCATCTTCAAACCCTATTTCCTAGCAAGGAAGTATCGCATTTACATTCTTTTGAAGTGAATACGAGGTATACATGACACTTCGCAATGAATATTATATCTTATCATGAAACATAGAAATGAGATGCGATATCGCGTTTTAAGAAGCATTAGAACTCTATTGCTTCGATACGTAGACATCTGCAAACGCTATTTCCTAGCAAGGATGTGTCGCATGTACATTCATTTGTAGTGAATACGAGGTATACATGACACTTCGCAATGAATATTACATCTTATCATGAAACATAGAAATGTGATGCGATATCGCGTTTTAAGAAGCATTAGAACTCTATTGCTTCGATACGTAGACATCTGGAAACGTAATTTCCTAGAAAGCAAGTGTCGCATTTACATTCATTTGAAGTGAATACGAGGTATACATGACACTTCGCATTGAATATTGTATCTTATCATGAAACATAGAAATGTGATGCGATATCGCGTTTTAAGAAGCATTCGAACTCTATTGCTACGATACGTAGACAACTGCAAACGCTATTTCCTAGAAAGGAAGTGTCGCATTTACATTCATTTGAAGCGTGGACGAGGAATACATAACCTTTCGCAATGAATATTATATCTTATCCTGAAACACAGAAATGAGATGCGATATCGCGTTTTAAGAAGCATTGGAACTCTATTGCAACGATACGTAGACATCTGCAAACGCTATTACCTAGCAAGGAAGTGCCGCATTTACAGTCTTTTGAAGTGAATACGAGGTAATCAAGATACTTCGCAATGAATATTACATCTTATCATGAAACATAGGAATGAGATGCGGTATCGCGTTTTAAGAAGCATTCGAACTCTATTGCTACGATACGTAGGCAACTGCGAACGCTACTTCCTAGAAAGGAAGTGTCGCATTTACATTCAACTGAAGTGAATACGAGGTATACATGACACTTCGCAATGAATATTGTATCTTATCACGATACACAGAAATGAGATGCGATATCACGTTTTAAGAAGCATTAGAACTCTATTGCTTCGATACGTAGACATCTGGAAACGTAATTTCCTAGAAAGGAAGTGTCACATTTACATTCATTTGAAGTGAATACGAGGTATACATGACACTTCGCAATGAATATTATATCTTATCATGAAACATAGAAATGAGATGCGATATCTTGTTTTCAGAAGCATTAGAACTCTCTTGCTACGATACGTAGACATCTGGATACGTAATTTCCTAGAACGGAAGTGTCGCATTTACATTCAACTGAAGTGAATACGAGGTATACATGACACTTCGCAATGAATATTGTATCTTATCAAGAAACATCGAAATGAGATGCGATATCGCGTTTTATGAAGCATTGGAACTCTATTGCTTCGATACGTAGACATCTGGAAGCGTAATTTCCTAGAAAGGATGTGTCGCATTTACATTCATTTGATGTGAATACGAGGAATACTTGACACTTCGCAATGAATATTATATCTTATCATGAAACATAGAAATGGGATGCGATATCTTGTTTTCAGAAGCATTAAATCTCTCTTGCTACTATACGTAGTCATCTGCAAACGCTATTTCCTAGGAAGGAAGAATCGCATTTACATTCATTTGAAGTGTATACGAGGTAATCAAGATACTTCGCAATGAATATTACATCTTATCATGAAACATAGGAATGAGATGCGATATCGCGTTTTAAGTAGCATTCGAACTCTATTGCTACGATACGTAGACAACTGCAATCGCTATCTCCTAGACAGGAAGTGTCGCATTTACATTCATTTGAAGTGAATACGAGGTATACATGACACTTCGCAATGAATATTATATCTTATCATGAAACATAGAAATGAGGTACGATATTGCGTTTTATGAAGCATTCGAACTCTATTGCTACGATACGTAGTCATCTGCAAACGCTATTTCCTAGCAAGGAAGTGTCGCATTTACATTCATTTGAAGCGTGGACGAGGAATACATAACCTTTCGCAATGAATATTATACCTTATCCTGAAACACAGAAATGAGATGCGATATCGCGTTTTAAGAAGCATTGGAACTCTATTGCAACGATACGTAGACATCTGCAAACGCTATTACCTAGCAAGGAAGTGCCGCATTTACATTCTTTTGAAGTGAATACGAGGTATACATGACACTTCGCAATGAATATTACATCTTATCATGAAACATAGAAATGAGGTACGATATCGCGTTTTATGAAGCATTCGAAATCTATTGCAACGATACGTAGACATCTGTAAACGCTATTTCCTAGGAAGGAAGTATCGCATTTACATTCTTTTGAAGTGAATACGAGGTATGCATGACACTTCGCATTGAATATTATATCCTATCATGAAACATGGAAGTGAAATGCGATATCGCGTTTAAGAAGCATTAGAAATCCCTTGCTACGATACGTAGTCATCTTCAAACCCTATTTCCTAGCAAGGAAGTATCGCATTTACATTCTTTTGAAGTGAATACGAGGTATACATGACACTTCGCAATGCATATTATATCTTATCATGAAACATAGAAATGTGATGCGATATCGCGTTTTAAGAAGCATTAGAAATCTATTGCTTCGATACGTAGACATCTGCAAACGCTATTTCCTAGCAAGGAAGTGTCGCATGTACATTCATTTGTAGTGAATACGAGGTATACATGACACTTCGCAATGAATATTACATCTTATCATGAAACATAGAAATGTGATGCGATATCGCGTTTTAAGAAGCATTAGAACTCTATTGCTTCGATACGTAGACATCTGGAAACGTAATTTCCTAGAAAGCAAGTGTCGCATTTACATTCATTTGAAGTGAATACGAGGTATACATGACACTTCGCATTGAATATTGTATCTTATCATGAAACATAGAAATGTGATGCGATATCGCGTTTTAAGAAGCATTCGAACTCTATTGCTACGATACGTAGACAACTGCAAACGCTATTTCCTAGAAAGGAAGTGTCGCATTTACCTTCATTTGAAGCGTGGACGAGGAATACATAACCTTTCGCAATGAATATTATATCTTATCCTGAAACACAGAAATGAGATGCGATATCGCGTTTTAGGAAGCATTGGAACTCTATTGCAACCATACGTAGACATCTGCAAACGCTATTACCTAGCAAGGAAGTGCCGCATTTACATTCTTTTGAAGTGAATACGAGGTATACATGACACTTCGCAATGAATATTACATCTTATCATGAAACATGGAAATGAGGTACGATATCGCGTTTTATGAAGCATTCGAACTCTATTGCTACGATACGTAGACATCTGCAAACGCTATTTCCTAGCAAGGAAGTGTCGCATTTACATCCATTGGAAGTGTAGACGCGGAATACATTACACTTCGCAATGAATATTATATCTTATCATGAAACATAGAAGTGGAATGCGATATCGCGTTTTAAGAAACAATGGAACTCTATTGCATCAATACGTAGACATCTGCAAACGTTATTTCCTAGCAAGGAAGTGTCGCATTTACAATCTTGTGAAGTGAATACGAGGTATACATGACACTTCGCAATGAATATTATATCTTATCATGAAACATAGAAATGAGATGCGATATCTTGTTTTCAGAAGCATTAGAACTCTCTTGCTACGATACGTAGACATCTGGATACGTAATTTCCTAGAACGGAAGTGTCGCATTTACATTCAACTGAAGTGAATACGAGGTATACATGACACTTCGCAATGAATATTGTATCTTATCAAGAAACATCGAAATGAGATGCGATATCGCGTTTTATGAAGCATTGGAACTCTATTGCTTCGATACGTAGACATCTGGAAGCGTAATTTCCTAGAAAGGATGTGTCGCATTTACATTCATTTGATGTGAATACGAGGAATACTTGACACTTCGCAATGAATATTATATCTTATCATGAAACATAGAAATGGGATGCGATATCTTGTTTTCAGAAGCATTAAATCTCTCTTGCTACTATACGTAGTCATCTGCAAACGCTATTTCCTAGGAAGGAAGAATCGCATTTACATTCATTTGAAGTGTATACGAGGTAATCAAGATACTTCGCAATGAATATTACATCTTATCATGAAACATAGGAATGAGATGCGATATCGCGTTTTAAGTAGCATTCGAACTCTATTGCTACGATACGTAGACAACTGCAATCGCTATCTCCTAGACAGGAAGTGTCGCATTTACATTCATTTGAAGTGAATACGAGGTATACATGACACTTCGCAATGAATATTATATCTTATCATGAAACATAGAAATGAGGTACGATATTGCGTTTTATGAAGCATTCGAACTCTATTGCTACGATACGTAGTCATCTGCAAACGCTATTTCCTAGCAAGGAAGTGTCGCATTTACATTCATTTGAAGCGTGGACGAGGAATACATAACCTTTCGCAATGAATATTATACCTTATCCTGAAACACAGAAATGAGATGCGATATCGCGTTTTAAGAAGCATTGGAACTCTATTGCAACGATACGTAGACATCTGCAAACGCTATTACCTAGCAAGGAAGTGCCGCATTTACATTCTTTTGAAGTGAATACGAGGTATACATGACACTTCGCAATGAATATTACATCTTATCATGAAACATAGAAATGAGGTACGATATCGCGTTTTATGAAGCATTCGAAATCTATTGCAACGATACGTAGACATCTGTAAACGCTATTTCCTAGGAAGGAAGTATCGCATTTACATTCTTTTGAAGTGAATACGAGGTATGCATGACACTTCGCATTGAATATTATATCCTATCATGAAACATGGAAGTGAAATGCGATATCGCGTTTAAGAAGCATTAGAAATCCCTTGCTACGATACGTAGTCATCTTCAAACCCTATTTCCTAGCAAGGAAGTATCGCATTTACATTCTTTTGAAGTGAATACGAGGTATACATGACACTTCGCAATGCATATTATATCTTATCATGAAACATAGAAATGTGATGCGATATCGCGTTTTAAGAAGCATTAGAAATCTATTGCTTCGATACGTAGACATCTGCAAACGCTATTTCCTAGCAAGGAAGTGTCGCATGTACATTCATTTGTAGTGAATACGAGGTATACATGACACTTCGCAATGAATATTACATCTTATCATGAAACATAGAAATGTGATGCGATATCGCGTTTTAAGAAGCATTAGAACTCTATTGCTTCGATACGTAGACATCTGGAAACGTAATTTCCTAGAAAGCAAGTGTCGCATTTACATTCATTTGAAGTGAATACGAGGTATACATGACACTTCGCATTGAATATTGTATCTTATCATGAAACATAGAAATGTGATGCGATATCGCGTTTTAAGAAGCATTCGAACTCTATTGCTACGATACGTAGACAACTGCAAACGCTATTTCCTAGAAAGGAAGTGTCGCATTTACCTTCATTTGAAGCGTGGACGAGGAATACATAACCTTTCGCAATGAATATTATATCTTATCCTGAAACACAGAAATGAGATGCGATATCGCGTTTTAGGAAGCATTGGAACTCTATTGCAACCATACGTAGACATCTGCAAACGCTATTACCTAGCAAGGAAGTGCCGCATTTACATTCTTTTGAAGTGAATACGAGGTATACATGACACTTCGCAATGAATATTACATCTTATCATGAAACATGGAAATGAGGTACGATATCGCGTTTTATGAAGCATTCGAACTCTATTGCTACGATACGTAGACATCTGCAAACGCTATTTCCTAGCAAGGAAGTGTCGCATTTACATCCATTGGAAGTGTAGACGCGGAATACATTACACTTCGCAATGAATATTATATCTTATCATGAAACATAGAAGTGGAATGCGATATCGCGTTTTAAGAAACAATGGAACTCTATTGCATCAATACGTAGACATCTGCAAACGTTATTTCCTAGCAAGGAAGTGTCGCATTTACAATCTTGTGAAGTGAATACGAGGTATACATGACACTTCGCAATGATTATTATATCTTATCATGAAAGATGTAAATGAGATGCGATATCGCGTTTTGAGAAGCATTAGAACTCTATTGCTTCGATACGAAGACATCTGCAAACTCTATTTAACAGCAATGAAGGTATCGCATTTACATTCATTTCAAGCATATGCGAGGTATACAAGATATTTCGCAATGAATATTACATCTTATCATGAAACATAGAAGTGAAATGCGATATCGCGTTTAAGAAGCATTAGAACTCTATTGCTTCGATACGCAGACATCTGGAAATGCTATTACCTGGCAAGGAAGTGTCGCATTTACATTCATTGGAAGTGAATACGCGGTAATCATGATACTTTGCATTGAATATTACATCTTATCATGAAACATAGGAATGAGATGCGATATCGCGTTTTACGAAACAATAGAACTCTATTGCTTCGATACGTAGACATCTGGAGACGTAATTTCCTTGAAAGGTAGTGTCGCAGTTACATTCATTTGAAGTGAATACGAGGTATACATGACACTTCGCAATGAATATTACATCTTATCATGAAACATAGAAATGTGATGCGATATCGCGTTTTGAGAAGCATTAGAACTCTATTGCTTCAATACGTAGACATCTGGAGACGTAATTTCCTAGAAAGGTAGTGTCGCATTTACATTCATTTGAAGTGAATACGAGGTACTCATGACACTTCGCAATGAATATTATATCTTATCATGAAACATAGAAATGAGGTACGATATCGCGTTTTAGAAGCATTAGAACTCTATTGCTTCGATACGTAGACATATGGAGACGTAATTTCCTAGAAAGGTAATGTCGCATTTACATTCATTTGAAGTGAATACGAGGTATACATGACACTTCGCAATGAATATTACATCTTATCATGAAACATAGAAATGAGATGCGATATCGCGTTTTAAGAAACAATAGAACTCTATTGCATCGATACGTAGACATCTGCAAACGCTATTTCCTAGCAAGGAAGTGTCGCATTTACATTCTTTTGAAGTGAATACGAGGTATACATGTCACTTCGCAATGAATATTACATCTTATCATGAAACATAGAAATGAGATGCGATATCGTGTTTTAAGAAACACTAGAACTCTATTGCTTCGATACGTAGACATCTGGAGACGTAATTTCCTAGAAAGGTAGTGTCGCATTTACATTCATTTGAAGTGAATACGAGGTATACATGACACTTCGCAATGAATATTACATCTTATCATGAAACATAGAAATGAGATGCGATATCGCGTTTTGAGAAGCATTAGAACCCTATTGCTTCGATACGTAGACATCTGGAAACGTAATTTCCTAGAAAGGAAGTGTCGCAATTACATTCATTTGAAGCGTGGACGAGGAATACATGACACTTCGCAATGATTATTATATCTTATCATGAAAGATGGAAATGAGATGCGATACCGCGTTTTGAGAAGCATTAGAACTCTATTGCTTCGATACGAAGACATCTGCAAACTCTATTTAACAGCAAAGAAGGTATCGCATTTACATTCATTTCAAGCATATGCGAGGTATACAAGATATTTCGCAATGAATATTATATCTTATCATGAAACATAGAAATGAGATGCGAAATCGCGTTTTAAGAAACAATAGAACTCTATTGCATCGATACGTAGACATCTGCAAACGCTATTTTCTAGCAAGGAAGTGTCGCATGTACATTCATTTGTAGTGAATACGAGGAATACATGACACTTCGCAATGAATATTATATCTTATCATGAAACGTAGAAATGAGATGCGATATCGCGTTTTAAGAAGCATTCGAACTCTACTGGTACGATACGTAGACATCTGCAAACGCTATTTCCTAGAAAGGGAGTGTCGCATTTACATTCCTTTCAAGCGTATGCAAGGTATACATGACACTTCACAATGAATATTATATCTTACCATGAAACATAGAAATGAGATGCGATATCGAGTTTTAAGAAGCATTCGAACTCTATTGCTACGATACGTAGACATTTGCAAACGCTATTTCCTAGCAAGGAAGTGTCGCATTTACATTCATTCGAAGTGAATACGAGGTATACATGACACTTCGCAATGAATATTATATCTTGTCATGAAACATAGAAATAAGATGCGATATCGCGTTTTAAGAAGCATTCGAAATCTACTCCTACGATACGCTGACATCTGCAAACGCTATTTCCTAGCAAGGGAGAGTCGCATTTACATTCATTTCAAGCGTATGCAAGCTATACATGACACTTCACAATGAATATTATATCTTACCGTGAAGCATAGAAATGAGATGCGATATCGAGTTTTAAGAAGCATTCGAACTCTACTGCTACGATACGTAGACATTTGCAAACGCTATTTCCTAGCAAGGAAGTGTCGCATTTACATTCATTCGAAGTGAATACGAGGTATACATGACACTTCGCAATGAATATTATATCTTGTCATGAAACATAGAAATAAGATGCGATATCGCGTTTTAAGAAGCATTCGAACTCTACTCCTACGATACGCTGACATCTGCAAACGCTATTTCCTAGCAAGGGAGAGTCGCATTTACATTCATTTCAAGCGTATGCAAGCTATACATGACACTTCACAATGAATATTATATCTTACCGTGAAGCATAGAAATGAGATGCGATATCGAGTTTTAAGAAGCATTCGAACTCTACTGCTACGATACGTAGACATCTGCAAACGCTATTTCCTAGAAAGGGAGAGTCGCATTTACATTCATTTCAAGCGTATGCAAGGTATACATGACACTTCACAATGAATATTATATCTTACCATGAAACATAGAAATGAGATGCGATTTCGAGTTTTAAGAAGCATTCGAACTCTATCGCTACGATACGTAGACATCTGCATGCGCTATTTCCTAGCAAGGAAGTGTCGCATTTACATTCACTTGAAGTGAATACGAGGTATACATGACACTTCGCAATGAATATTATATCTTGTCATGAAACATAGGAATGAGATGCGATATCGCGTTTTAAGAAGCATTCGAACTCTACTGCTACGATACGTAGACATCTGCAAACGCTATTTCCTAGCAAGGAAGGGTCGCATTTACATTCATTTGAAGTGAATACGAGGTAATCGTGACACTTCGCAATGAATATTATATCTTGTCATGAAACATAGTAATGAGATGCGATATCGCGTTTTAAGAAGCATTCGAACTCTACTGCTACGATACGTAGACATCTGCAAACGCTATTTCCTAGAAAGGGAGTGTCGCATTTACATTCATTTCAAGCGTATGCAAGGTATACATGACACTTCACAATGAATATTATATCTTACCATGAAACATAGAAATGAGATGCGATATCGAGTTTTAAGAAGCATTCGAACTCTATTGTTACGATACTTAGACATCTGCAAGCGCTATTTCCTAGCAAGGAAGTGTCGCATTTACATTCATTTGAACTGAATACGAGATATACATGACACTTCGCAATGAATATTATATCTTGTCATGAAACATAGGAATGAGATGCGATATCGCGTTTTAAGAAGCATTCGAACTCTACTGCTACGATACGTAGACATCTGCAAACGCTATTTCCTAGCAAGGAAGTGTCGCATTTACATTCATTTGAAGTGAATACGAGTTAATCATGACACTTCGCAATGAATATTATATCTTGTCATGAAACATAGAAATAAGATGCGATATCGCGTTTTAAGACGCATTCGAACTCTATTGCTACGATACGTAGACATCTGCAAACGCTATTTCCTAGCAAGGAAGTGTCGCATTTACATTCATTTGAAGTGAATACGAGGTAATCATGACACTTCGCAATGAATATTGTATCTTGTCATGAAACATAGTAATGAGGTGCGATATCGCGTTTTAAGAAGCATTCGAACTCTACTGCTACGATACGTAGACATCTGCAAATGCTATTTCCTAGAAAGGGAGAGTCGCATTTACATTCATTTCAAGCGTATGCAAGGTATACATGACACTTCACAATGAATATTATATCTTACCATGAAACATAGAAATGAGATGCGATATCGAGTTTTAAGAAGCATTCGAACTCTATCGCTACGATACGTAGACATCTGCATGCGCTATTTCCTAGCAAGGAAGTGTCGCATTTACATTCATTTGAAGTGAATACGAGGTATACATGACACTTCGCAATGAATATTATATCTTGTCATGAAACATAGGAATGAGATGCGATATCGCGTTTTAAGAAGCATTCGAACTCTACTGCTACGATACGTAGACATCTGCAAACGCTATTTCCTAGCAAGGAAGTGTCGCATTTACATTCATTTGAAGTGAATACGAGGTAATCGTGACACTTCGCAATGAATATTATATCTTGTCATGAAACATAGTAATGAGATGCGATATCGCGTTTTAAGAAGCATTCGAACTCTACTGCTACGATACGTAGACATCTGCAAACGCTATTTCCTAGAAAGGGAGTGTCGCATTTACATTCATTTCAAGCGTATGCAAGGTATACATGACACATCACAATGAATATTATATCTTACCATGAAACATAGGAATGAGATGCGATTTCGCGTTTTAAGAAGCATTCGAAATCTACTGCTACGATACGTAGACATCTGCAAACGCTATTTCCTAGCAAGGAAGTGTCGCATTTACATTCATTTGAAGTGAATACGAGGTAATCGCGACACTTCGCAATGAATATTATATCTTGTCATGAAACATAGTAATGAGATGCGATATCGCGTTTTAAGAAGCATTCGAACTCTACTGCTACGATACGTAGACATCTGCAAACGCTATTTCCTAGCAAGGAAGTGTCGCATTTACATTCATTCGAAGTGAATACGAGGTATACATGACATTTCGCAATGAATATTATATCTTGTCATGAAACATAGAAATAAGATGCGATATCGCGTTTTAAGAAGCATCCGAACTCTATTGCTACGATACGTAGACATCTGCAAACGCTATTTCCTAGAAAGGGAGAGTCGCATTTACATTCATTTCAAGCGTATGCAAGGTATACATGACACTTCTCAATGAATATTATATCTTACCATGAAGCATAGAAATGCGATGCGATATCGAGTTTTAAGAAGCATTCGAACTCTATTGCTACGATACGTAGACATCTGCAAACGCTATTTCCTAGCAAGGAAGTGTCGCATTTACATTCATTCGAAGAGAATACGAGGTATACATGACACTTCGCAATGAATATTATATCTTGTCATGAAACATAGAAATAAGATGCGATATCGCGTTTTAAGAAGCATTCGAACTCTACTGCTACGATACGTAGACATCTGCAAACGCTATTTCCTAGCAAGGAAGTGTCGCATTTACATTCATTTGAAGTGAATACGAGGTAATCGTGACACTTCGCAATGAATATCATATCTTGTCATGAATCATAGTAATGAGATGCGATATCGCGTTTTAAGAAGCATTCGAACTCTACTGCTACGATACGTAGACATCTGCAAACGCTATTTCCTAGCAAGGAAGTGTCGCATTTACATTCATTTGAAGTGAATACGAGGTATACATGACACTTCGCAATGAATATTATATCTTATCATGAAGCATAGTAATCAGATGCGATATCGCATTTTAAGAAGCATTCGAAATCCATTGCTACGATACGTAGACATCTGCAAACGCCATTTCCTACAAAGGAAGTGTCGCATTTACATTCATTTGAAGTGAATACGAGGTATACATGACACTTCGCAATGAATATTATGTCTTATCATGAAACATAGAAATGAGATGCGATGTTGCGTTTTAAGAAGCATAGGAACTCTATTTTTTTGATACGCAGACATCTGGAAACGCCATTTCCTAGCAAGGAAGTGTCGCAGTTCCATTCTTATGAAGTGAATACGAGGTATGCATGACACATCGCAATGAATATTATATCTTATCATGAAACATAGAAATGTGATGCGATATCGCGTTTTAAGGAGCACTAGAACTCTATTGATACGATAAGTAGACATCCGCAAACGCTATTTCCTAGAAAGGAAGTGTCGCATTTACATTCATTTGAAGTGAATACGAGGTATACATGACACTTCGCAATGAATATTATATCTTATCATGAAACATAGTAATGAGATACGATATCGCGTTTTGAGAAGCATTCGAACTCTATTGCTACGATACGTAGACAACTGCAAAAGCTATTTCCTAGAAAGGAAGTGTCGCATTTACATTCATTTGAAGTGAATACGAGGTATACATGACACTTCGCAATGAATATTATATCTTATCATGAAACATAGAAATAAGATGCCATATCTCGTTTTAATAAGCATTGGAACTCTATTGTTTTGATACGTAGAAATATGGAAACGCCATTTCCTAGCATGGAAGTGTCGCATTTCCATTCTCGTGTAGTGAATACGAGGTATACATGATACTTCGCAATGAATATTATATCTTATCATGAAACATAGAAATGAGATGCGATATCGCGTTTTAAGAGGCATTCGAACTCTATTGCTACGATACGTAGACATCTGCAAACGCTATTTCCCAGGAAGGAAGTATCGCATTTACATTCATTTGAAGTGAATACGAGGTATACATGACACTTCGCAATGAATATTATATCTTATCATGAAACATAGAAATGAGATACGATATCGCGTTTTAAGAAGCATTCGAACTCTATTGCTACGATACGTAGACATCTGCAAACGCTATTTCCTAGAAAGGAAGTATCGCATTTACATTCATTTGAAGTGAATACGAGGTATACATGACACTTCGCAATGAATATTATATCTTATCATGAAACATAGTAATCAGATGCGATATCGCGTTTTAAGAAGCATTCGAAATCCATTGCTACGATACGTAGACAACTGCAAACGCCATTTCCTACAAAGGAAGTGTCGCATTTACATTCATTTGATGTGAATACGAGGTATACATGACACTTCGCAATGAATATTATGTCTTATCATGAAACATAGAAATGATATGCGATATCTCGTTTTAAGAAGCATTAGAACTCTCTTGTTACGATACGTAGTCATCTGCAAACGCTATTTCCTAGCAAGAAAGTGTCGCATTTACATTCATTTGAAGTGAATGCGAGGTATACATGACACTTCGCAATGAACATTGTATCTTATCATGAAACATAGAAATGAGATGCGATATCTCGTTTTAAGAGGCATTAGATCTCTCTTGCTACGAGATACATTGTCATCTGCAAACGCTATTTCCTAGGAAGGAAGAATCGCATTTACACTCTATTGAAGTGAATACGAGGTAATCGTGATACTTGCAATAAATATTACATCTTATCATGAAACGTAGGAATGAGATGCGATATCGCGTTTTAAGGAGCATTCGAACTCTATTGCTACGATACGTAGACAACTGCAAAAGCTATTTCCTAGAAAGGAAGTGTCGCATTTACATTCATTTGAAGTGAATACGAGGTATACATGATACTTCGCAATGAATATTATATCTTATCATGAAACATAGAAATGAGATGTGATATTGCGTTTTAAGAAGCATTGGAACTCTATTGTTTGATACGCAGACATCTGGAAACGCCATTTCCTAGCAAGGAAGTGTCGCAGTTCCATTCTTATGAAGTGAATACGAGGTATGCATGACACTTCGCAATGAATATTATATCTTATCATGAAACATAGAAATGTGATGCGATATCGCGTTTTAAGGAGCACTAGAACTCTATTGATACGATAAGTAGACATCCGCAAACGCTATTTCCTAGAAAGGAAGTGTCGCATTTATATTCATTTGAAGTGAATACGAGGTATACATGACACTTCGCAATGAATATTACATCTTATCATGAAACATACGAATGAGATGCGATATCGCGTTTTAAGAAGCATTCGAAATCCATTGCTACGATACGTAGACAACTGCAAACGCCATTTCCAGCAAAGGAAGTGTCGCATTTACATTCATTTGAAGTGAATACGAGGTGTCACGTCCGGCGATATAACTTTTCGTTTATCCGGAGGCTTCACGACACTAGCCTATTTGTTCGAAATTCGGTCCGCGGAAACGCGTTACGACCGGGTTCGACTATTTCAGCTAACGCGACACGGACAAAACACTCGCGATTTGCGGATATTAGGAGTTGGAAATATTACATTTGCTGATTCCGTTCTCGATACGTTGGTAAAATTCTCGCCGTGGATCGTTGATTGGTATCGACGTAGGTGCTGGCCTGTTGATTGAGGTTGATAATTCAATGAGCTTCCAGCGAAGCGGGAAGCGGCGACTCGGATGCGAAGCGGATTCGGTAGAGACTGTAGATATCGCAGCAACCTCGGCTGCGGAAACAGGAGACTCGGCGTTGCTGGAGACTTCGGAGAGATGCTGCTGAACAGGTGCGGAGACAGGTTGCTGGTACACGGGGATCCGGGATACGTTACCCACGTATCCACGCACAAGTGAGCGAAGGAAATTCTTCCTACCCGCGCGTCGTGTTCTTCGCGAACCGGAATCACGTCCCATTCACCCAGAGTTTTCTGTACTAACAGACAATGCTCGGAAGGATAAGCGGCGGTCCGGTCTATCGCAACTCTGCAAAGCTGAGTTCTATACTCCTTCGAGGTAATGGGAAGCTACCCAGTTTTATGGAAGAGACACGTGGAAGAATTCGATGTTACTGTTTGTATTAAGCGCGAGAAGTGGTATTTAGATTTAGTAGATATAGGAATTAGTAGATATGGTATTAAACTCAAAAACTGGATGTAGTAAAATAAATGGAATATATTCTAAGTTAAAATTATACAAAGTTGAAATTATTCTAAGTTAGAACTAAGGAAATAGAAATACTAGCGCGTAGCCCAGACTCCATATTGAGGCGGCTAATGGCTCGAGTATAAGAAATGGTACTGGAGGATTCGACTCCTCGGACTGGAATCTCGAAGTAGACTGACTCTCCGGAGTCGCGTCTCGGACCTCCTTGGTTCGCGAGGCGCTTCGGTCGCGGGCGCTCGTAGTGGGGAGCGCGTGGTCCAGCGAGTGGGGACTCGCGGCTCGTGGTGGGGCTAGCTGCGCGTGTCGTTGGCGCAGGCGCGTCTTAATATATAATCATATACCTACGGACTTAGAATTACGTGTGTGTTGTGGTGTTACAATATGTGTCATGAGTACTTAGATCTAAGATTATAATACATGTACATAGATGTAATATATGAGTTAAAAATAGTATACAGATTCTGGCAATGTTGGTTCCCTAAACTGGAACAGTCCCCATTCCGGTGCCGGGCTGCGACTTCTTCCCTCTGGACGGAGTCCTCGATGCGAGGGTGGCGGGGATGCTCGTAGGTGCGAGAGAGAAAGAGGTGTTCGTACGTGCGTGTGAGCGCGTGCACCTGTGCTCGCGCGAACGCTGCTGGTTGCTGAATCTGCAGGCGTGTACGGCAGGTTGCCTGTGTGCAGGGGTCGATGCTGGAGGCGGCGAGGAGGCTGATGGGTGGTAGGCGCTACGCCTGACGTTACAGAGGTATACATGACACTTCGCAATGAATATTATATCTTATCATGAAACATAGAAATGAGATACGATATCGCGTTTTAAGAAGCATTAGAACTACATTGCTACGATACGTAGATATCTGGAAACGCTAGATCCTAGCAAGGAAGGGTCGCATTTATATTCATTTGAAGTGTATGCGAGGTATAAGTGGCACTTCGCAACGAATATTATATCTTATCATGAATCTTAGAAATGAGATGCGATATCGCTTTCTAAGAAGCATTAGAACTCTATTGCTTCGATACGTAGACATCTGGAAACGCTACTTAATAGCAAGAACGTGTGACATTTACATTCTTTTGAAGTGTAGACGAGGTATACATAACACTTCATAATGAATATTATTTCTTATCATGAAACATAGAAACGAGATGCGATTGCGCCTTTTAAGGAGCATTATAACTCCACTGCTTCGATGCGAATACATATGGAAACATTATTTCCTAGCAAGAAAGTGTGGCATTAACATTCGTTTGAAGTCTAGACGAGGTATACATAACACTGCGCAATGAAAATTGTACCTTATCATGAAACATGGAAACGAGATGCGATATCGCGTTTTAAGAAGCATTGGAACTCTATTGCTTCGAATCGTAGACACCTAGAAACGCTATTCCGTAGCAAGAGAGTGTCGCATTTACAATCCTTTAAAGTGCTAACGAGATATACATAACGCGTCACATTGATAGTCCACCTTATCGTGAATCATAGAAATGAGATGTGATATCGTGATTTATAAAGAATTAGAACAGTATTGCGTCGATACGCAGACATCTAGAAACGTTATTCCGTAGCAAGGAAGTTTGGCATTTACATTCTTTTGAAATGTTGACGACTTATGCATAACGCGATTCATTGAATTACATCTTCTTATGCAACATAGAAATGAGATGCATTATCGCGTTTTAAGAAGCATTGGAGCCCTACTGATTCGATACGTAGGGATCTAGAAACACTATTCCGTAGCAATATAGCTGTTTGTCATGATAGGATGTAAATCAAAGCAACCCATAACGTCTATCTCGCCAATACCTCAAGAGAATGCTTATCACACACATACTTGCGACGGAATAGCGTTTCTAGATGTCTAAGTATCGCAGCGATGAAGTTCTAACGCTTCTTAAAACGCGATATCGCATCTCATTTCTATGTTTCATGATAGGATATAATATTCATTGCGAAGTGTCATGTATGCCTCGTATTCAACTCAAAAGAATGTAAATGCGACATTTCCTTGCTAGGAAATAGCGTTTGCAGATGTCTACGTATCGTAGCAATAGAGTTCGAATGCTTCTTAAAACTCGATATCGCATCTCATTTCTATGTTTCATGGTAGGATATAATATTCATTGTGAAGTGTCATGTATACCTTGCATACGCTTGAAATGAATGTAAATGCGACTCCCCTTGCTAGGAAATAGCGTTTGCAGATGTCTACGTATCGTAGCAATAGAGTTCGAATGCTTCTTAAAACGCGATATCGCATCTCACTACTATGTTTCATGACAAGATATAATATTCATTGTGAAGTGTCATGTATAACTGGTATTCACTTCAAAAGAATGTAAATGCGACACTTCCTTGCGAGGAAGTAGCGTTTGCAGATGTCTACGTATCGTAGCAATAGAGTTCTAATGCTTCTTAAATCGCGATATCGCATCTCATTTCTATGTTTCGTGATAAGATATAATATTCATTGCGAAGTGTCATGTATACCTCGTATTCACTTCAAAAGAATGTAAGTGCGACACTTCCTTGCTAGCAAATAGCGTTTGCAGATGTCTACGTATCGTAGCAATAGGGTTCTAATGCTTCTTAAATCGCGATATCGCATCTCATTTCTATGTTTCGTGATAAGATATAATATTCATTGCGAAGTTTCATGCATACCTCGCACTCACTTCAAAAGAATGTAAATGCGACACTTCCTTGCTAGGAAATAGCGTTTGCAGATATCTATGTATCGTAACAATAGAGTTCTAATGATTCTTAAAACGCGATATCGCATCTAATTTCTATGCTTCATGATGAAACATAATATTCATTGCGGAGTGTCATGTATACCTCGTATTCACTTCAAAAGAATGTAAATGCGAAACTTCCTTGCTAGAAAATAGCGCTTGCAGATGTCTACGCATCGAAGCAATAGAGTTCTAACGCTTCTTAAAACGCGGTGTCGCATTTAATTTCTATGTTTCGTGATAAAACATAATATTCATTGCGAAGTGTTATGTATACCTCGTATTCACATCAAGAGAATGTAAATGCGGCACTTCCTTCCTAGGAAATAGCGTTTGCTGATGTCTAAGTATCGTAGCTGTGGAGTTCTAATGCGTCTCAAAACGCGATATTGCGTCCCATTTCTATGTTTCATGACGAGATATAATATTCATTGCGAAGTGTCATGTATACCTCGTATTCACTTCAAAAGAATGTAAATGCGACACTTCCTTGCTAGAAAATAGCGCTTGCAGATGTCTAAGTATCGCAGCAGTGGAGTTCTAATGCTCCTCAAAACGCGATACCACATCTCATTTCTATGTTTCATGATAAGATACAATATTCATTGCGAAGTGTCATGTATACCTAGTATTCACTTCAAAAGAATGTAAATGCGACACATCCTTGCTAGCAAATAGCGTTTGCAGATGTCTACGTATCGTAGCAATAGAGTTCTGATGCTTCTTATATCGCGATATAGCATCTCATTTATATGTTTCAGGATAAGATATAATATTCATTGCGAAGTGTCATGTATACCTCGTATTCATTTCAAAAGAATGTAAATGCGACACTTCCTTGCTAGGAAATAGCGTTTGCAGATGTCTACGTATCGAAGCAATAGAGTTCTAATGCTTCTTAAAACGCGATATCGCATCTCACACCTATGTTTCATGATAAGAAATAATATTCATTGCGAAGTGTCATGTATACCTCGTATTCACTTCAAAAGAATGTAAATGCGACTCTTCCTTGCTAGGAAATCCGCTTCCAGATGTCTACGTACCGCAGCATGATAGTACTACTGCTTCTTAAAACGCGATATCGCATCTCACTACTATGTTTCATGACAAGATATAATATTCATTGTGAAGTGTCATGTATACCTGGTATTCACTTCAAAAGAATGTAAATGCGACACTTCCTTGCGAGGAAGTAGCGTTTGCAGATGTCTACGTATCGTAGCAATAGAGTTCTAATGCTTCTTAAATCGCGATATCGCATCTCATTTCTATGTTTCGTGATAAGATATAATATTCATTGCGAAGTGTCATGTATACCTCGTATTCACTTCAAAAGAATGTAAGTGCGACACTTCCTTGCTAGCAAATAGCGTTTGCAGATGTCTAGGTATCGTAGCAATAGGGTTCTAATGCTTCTTAAATCGCGATATCGCATCTCATTTCTATGTTTCTTGATAAGATATAATATTCATTGCGAAGTGTTGTGTATACCTCGTCTACACTTCCAAAGAATGTAAGTGCCACACTTCCTTGCTAGGAAATGCATTTCCAGGTGTCTACATATCGAAGCAATAGAGTTCTAATGCTTCTTAAAACGCGATATTGCATCTCATTTCTATGATTCATGATAAGATATAATATTCATCGCGAAGTGTTATGTATACCTCGTCTACACTTCAATAGAATGTAAATGCCACACTACCTTGCTAGGAAATAGCGTTTCCAGATGTCTACGTATCGAAGCAATGGATTTCTAATGCTTCTTAAAACGCGATATCGCATCTCATTTCTATGTTTCATGATAAGGTATAATATTCATAGCGAAGTGATATGTATAGCTCGTCTACTCTTCAAGTGAATGTAAGCGCCACACTCCCTTGCAAAGGGATAGCGTTTTTAGATGTCTACTTTTCGAAGCAATAGAGTTCTAATGCTTCGATGCGTGTCAGTAGATTTTCTACTGACTTCAGAAGTATGTAAATTCTACTCTTCAGAAGTATGTAAATTCTACAGTTCCGTGCAACAAGGAGTGGCTACAAAGAGTCAACGGGTTAAACCGTTGGAGTTCTAATGCTCCATGCAATATGATGGCGCATCTCACTCCAGGGTTCCAAATTAAATAAGTTGTATTCTTTTATGCATAGAGTTATGGCTGGCTGCTTCTACGATCTGAAAGAATGTGAATTCTACTGTTCTATGTAACCTAAAGGCGCTTTATAGTGTCTGCTCTTCAGAGCTGTAGATTTTTAATGCTTCATGCAATGCAATGGTACAACTCATTTCAGCGTTTCAATGTAAGTAAGATGGAATCCTCTATGCATGGCACTATGCTGATCTGATATTATACTTCGTTAGCATGTGTAGTCCACAGTGCCATGCAACAGTATTGCGCTTTAATGGGGCTGTGTGTCAATGCAATAGAGTTCCAATGCTGCATGCAATGCAATGACGCAAACACTTTCAGCGTTTCATAGTAAGTAAGCTGTACTCTTCTGTACGTACCATTATGCCTATGTGATTCTGCATTTCAAGAGAATGTGGACTCGACTTATCCATGCAACATGATGACGCTTCATATTTTGTGTGTGCCAAGGAAATGCAGTTTTATTGCTGCATGCAATGCGATTGCACATCTTACTTCAACGTTTCAAATTAAGAATGCTGTAATCTTCTATGCATAGCGCTATGCGTAACTGCTTCTACACTTTAGAAGATCGTGATTTCTAAAGTTCCATGCAACGGGATGGCACTTGATTGTGTTTGCGTGTCAAGGCAATGGAGTTCCATTTAAGCAAACAATAAGTATCTCATTTCAACGTTTCAAAGTAGGTAAGCTGCAATCTTCTATGCATAACAATATTCTCATCTGTTTGTACATTTCCAAAGATTGTGAAATCTGCAGTTCCATGCAAAGGGTTGGCACTTCATAGTATCTACGTCACAGAGCAAGAACGTCCTCTCACCCGTTGTAAGGAACTGTGTAATTTACATTCCTTTGAACTGTAGAAGCAGATTAGCATAATACGATGCATAGAATGTTTCTGCTTACTCACTTTTTAACGTTGAAATGAGACGCGCCATTGCGTTGCACGGTGCATTGGAACTCTATTGCTCTGAAGCGTAGACACTATTAAGGGCCATTCCGTTGAAGGGACTGTAGCATTCACATCATTTCGAAGTGTAGAAGCAGTTAAGCATAATGCGATGCAAAGAACATTACATCATACTCGTTTTGAATCATGAAACTGAGGAACTACATCTTGTTGCACAGAATTACTTTGAAACGTAGGACTGTGAAGGTGCATCGCAATGCATAGAGATTTAGAAAGTGCTCAGTATGAAATGTAGAAATGAGAAGCGCCATCATGTTGCATAGAACTTTGCATCTTACGTACTCTGAATTGTATATACTGTTAGGGACCATCACTTTACATAAATATATGGAACACTCATAGCTTTAGACGTCGAACTGAGAATTTTAGTACTTCCTTTGAAACGTTAATAGTGAGGAGCTCCATCGGACTTTCATAGAAATTCAGGACTTACTTGCTAACTGCAACGTAGGCAGATAAGCGTCATCGCGTTGCTTAGAACTTTAGAACTTGCTTACTTCAACAAAGATTTCTATTGGCTTCGTCCGTTCTTTTAGAAGAGTTATTGATAAACCACATACTTTTCACGCTTGTGATATCCTTGAAAGTATGCGAGATGTAATCGTTTAAGTTCTAAAACGATTACTTAATGTGGATTATTATTTAGTAACTCGCTGATAAACGAGTCTGCATAGGATTTAATTCATAAGTTTTTAAGCTTGGAATTCATGCAGTTATTTGTTATTCACTTATTGCTCAAACGACAAAGATTCTGACCACTTCAAAATGGTTGACTTTTATCAATTTTCTTAAAAATTGAAATATTGCCCAACTGCTTGCATTAAAGACTGTAATTAAAGATTTCAAAACATTTTACCTTTTATAGATGAATTCTGGAATTGAAATTGAATGTTTGACTTTTCTAACTCCTGTTTAGACATCTTTCTATTGGAATGTTCAGGTATTTTTCATATTTGTAATTATTAAAAATGTTTTACTTAATTCTTTAATTTAATATATAGAATTTCCTGAGAAATATTTTCTATTGTAATGAACTATATAATTGCAATTATAATTCTTTATGAAATAATAATAACAGAGAGGTATGTATCCATTCCTGTAGTTTTGTAATGAGTATTTAATCTTACTATCTAAAATGAAACATTGAGATCTGTTTACAATCTAATGGAATTTAATTACCTTTTGATTTAAATTCACAATAATAATCTTCCATAGTTCAACAATTTTGTGAGCTGTCCTCAGGAATCCGCAGCTCAGAACTTATAAAATGGACGACACAAAGAACACCCTAACCAAACTTATTCGAACCGATTTTTCAATATTAATCTTATCATGTTTAACTTATGCTGCAAACTATTGAATTGCCCTTCGAAAAGTGTTTATTCACAGTGAAGTAAACGGTAAGTATTACGCCTTCCATCACTGTTTACAATACGTATGTTTCATTTACTATCAAAACCGTGAGTATTATCGCCTTTCTTTACTTTTTATAATCTTCAATGGCTTCATGTTGCAGATCGTTGAACTTGTTTTAAAATGCTCTATGGTATTACAGAAGAATGGACATACCAATTCATTTTAAAAAATGAAGGTAACTTTCATATGTCCAACATACCTCCACTTACAAAAAAACTATTTTCATCAACGGATAGGCCCTTTGTACTATGCAGTTTTATATTAGCAAAAACTACTATGAAACTTATAGTTTCGTGGCTATCTGAGGTGCTAATTATTACTGCTCCACCCTGTATATTGTTATGGATGTGTCCAACAAGGCAACGATGAACAGAGTTAAATTTAATATTATGATGTTTATTATTTTACTTATAGTATATTTGTTTTTCTAGAATGTTGCCAAAAAACAATGTTCACGATGTCGACAGATGAATATATTTGCCTTAGAATTACAAGAGCCAACAATTTCGAAAGTAGAATATTTCTTTACTTCGCTAACCGAATCATTGCAAACGTTAAGTAAAGTGCGTGCCTTTCAAAACAGTCAAATGCAAATTACGATACAACGTTTCCAAGAAATGGTACGTGCCACTGTTTTTTAATTTCCGTTTATTTAATCAAAAGCAAAATTTGAGGACAAAAAGTTATTGTAATCTTACGCAACATATATGATGGTGATAAAGGATAAGTATACAGAACTGAAAATGGAAAGTAGCGAGCAAAAAAAGAAACTGATGGAGCTACAAAGTAGATTGATACATCCCTCAAATGATGATTCTAGGTTAATAAAATCTGTTAATCAAAGAACTATTGCAAAAATCAAGTATAATCAATATTACTTCTGCTCAAAAGCTATAATAGAATTGGACCGAAATGGGTACAAAACAGGCAATTATATCTATACGTTCTATTCTATGCAAAGGCAAATATTTCAAAGAGATAAGATGTGTTACTTACAAATTACTTATGTTCCCAGATATCTCACTAATTCAGGCTTCTTGTCTTGCAGAACTAATCATTCCTTTAACATGGAAAGGAGTCGAAGAATAGTAAAAGATTTTTATATTTTATAGCCTCACTCGATACGTCAATTGGATCACGTAAAATATCGGACATTAATTGCATCTACATCATCAGACCTTAAATATATAATTGCAACAACATATTTAATAGTGTTTTAATAACATCCTTCTAATTGTTTATATCTATGCCTAATAAATATATATTAATCGAATAAGTTGCTTTACCAAAGAATAAAAGAATCTGAGGCTTACAAATCGGAGCATTACATAACAAACGTGCATCACATATATAATATTACATGTAACAAAAGATGGAGACCAAAAAGATCGTACATAAGTTGAATCCACAATGCGGTCATAGAGATACAGAAACAGCAAAAATTCCAAACAATAATTCCAAAAATTCAAAAAGGGGGGAGTGAAAATCCATCTCCTTGGTGATGATAAGGAACAAGTCTGCCTCATCCACTACAATATCCCAAACAGCCAGCGATTGGCACGCCAATGACAACGGATGGAACGAATTCCGTGGCAGAACTGTGCTAAGCCAGTGCTCCTACTCAGCTTTTGAAATGTCATACTGATAGTGCTAGGGCGGCATTCGTATCACGGCACTATTAAAGCACGGAGATATAGCACACGGGCTACACGGCCGTGGCAATGACACTATCAGCTCACCATAGTTACACGCGTGGTTGTGGCGTAGGCTGACATTTACTAATGGGGAAGCTGTTTCCATAAAAATTATAAGCAAGTATGAAAAATGACTAAACTGCGCAATTTATTTATTTTGATTCCAAAATAGATACACCGGCACAAAACAAAGATATAAGAACTCGATTTTATTATTTTCCATAAACTAGCTCGATAGGGCGATTTTTTCCATAAAGTCGATAATTACTTTGTCATAAAAATATATACACTTATTTTACATATATTTTCTTCAATTTATCGTTACAAATTCATGCAATTGAGGGTTACATTAAATACGATGAGAGCATGTTATTTCAAAAATTACACAAGGCGAAGTTAGAGACGCAACAGCATGAATTTTTATTTTATAAGTAATATTTTTTTTATAAATAATATTTTTAATCCATGATGGAGTGAAAGAAATATATACGATTCGGTCAATAACTATAAATATAGGAAAACGACTATCAAAATGTCTATCAATACTCATATGCTGAACATCTACTGACATCTAACGGTTTTAATTTGTATGAAAGCACAGGTTCCCCATTGCAAAATGTGATCCTGCGTCATTGCTGAGGAGATTCATGAATGGAGCGATGATACGCGTGCCACCATGGTGCTGGTGCTGCGCGATTCGCTTGTCTAGAACGTGCTGGTAACACGTTCTGGCATTTTAGTTAACGAATCCGGTCACAGATGACTACGAATCAGTTGACACTCCTCGGAAGTGGCAATATAGTGCCGGCATGGTGTCGCTACCATCTTGCCGTTTGTTATCTGGGATGCTTTTTAGTGCATTATTCGGAATTGAATTGGAACACATAGCTACTTAATCGCGAATTTGTATGCACATAATTATACATGACTGCATAAAAAGGATATCATATACTTTTATAATCAATGCGATATAAGAATATAAAACGAAGAACTATCCACTCCCATCAAGAGTAAAAACAATGTTTGGTACGCAAAGTTCATTGTAAAATATAATCAAGCAGTTACTATATCAAATCACAGCACACAATAAATCACTGAATGTATAATGATATGAATAGTAAGAAAAACATATTTATTTGTTAGATGTTTATAAATTCAAATTTAAAAGTCCAAGTCACATTTAATATATTATTGTTTAACAAGGTGATTTAATGATGTTTCAAATAGGCGTGCAGAACTAGCTCGTACTTCTGTCAATGTAATTTCATTCGAAGAATACAAAGAATAAGAGGAAATATTCTCCAATACATAACATATGTAAATCAACGGATGCAAGAGAGAACACTCGATCTCGGTGTAACGAGACCGGGCGCCATCATGAAGTAATCGTATAACGCCTGTTCCGAGATGGTGTAGAGAGGGAATGTGGAGGGTGAATAGCATAAAATAACAACAATGTAACTAAAGAGAAAGAGAAAGAAAATATGTGGACGCATTGCATTTATTAAGAGGAAATCCTACAAATATCAAACAACAGATTATATACCATACTGTAAGGGTAAGGTACAACGAAATAGACGATATCGTGAGAGAAACTAAAAAAATCGAGAAACTTAAAAAGAAAATAATAATTTAAATTGAGCGAATCAATATCACTGATCCCGGCAAGCTTAATGGAAAACGCATGACGATGAATCGGATAGAGTGTAAGATAGATGCTGGTCGCGGTTCGAGTGGCCCTGGGAATACTTTGCCCGCATCAGGGCAGCCAGTAGAATGGTGGAGGGCCTGTCCTCCTGTTGCTTGGATCTATAGAATTCACATTCTTTTGTAGAGTAGAAGCAGATAATTATAATAATTTTATGTTCTTTTCTTTGAAACGTTGAAATGAGATGCGACATCGCGCTGTATGAAGTATTAGAAATATGTTGCTTGGACACGTAGAGATCTGGAAACTGTGCAAGTAACTATAGGATTCACATCCTTCTAAAGTCTAGATGCAGACAAATGTAACATATTGCATAGAACATTGCAATTTACCATGAATCATTGAAATGAGTTGCGACATCGCGTTAAATGAAGCAATAGAACTCTATCGCTTCATTACGTAGACATCTGGAAACGCTATTCCCTAACAAGGAAGTGTCGCATTTACATTCACTTGAAGTGTCGACGAAGTATGCATAACACATCGCAATGAATGTTATAACTTATCGTGAAACATAGAAATAAGATGTGATATCGCGTTTTAAGAAGCATTAGAAATCCATTGCTTCGGAACGTAGACATCTGCAAACGCTATTTCCCAGCAAGTAAGTGTCGCATTTACATTCACTGGTAGCGTAGACGAGGTATACATAACACTTCGCAGTGAATATTATATATTATCATGAAACAGAGATGAGATGAGATATCGCGTTTTAAGTAGTATTAGAACTCTATTGCTTCGATACGTAGACATCTGGAAACGCTACTTTCTAGCAAGGATGTGTGGCATTTACATTGATTTGAAGTGTATACGAGGTATGCGTAACACGTCGCAATGAATATTATATCTTATCATGAAACATAGAAATGAAATGCGATATCGCATTTTTAGAAGCATTAGAACTCCATTGCTACGATACGTAGACATCTCCAAACGCTATTTCCTAGCAAGGAAGTGTCGCATTTACATTCTTTTGAAGTGAATACGAGGAATACATGACACTTCGCAATGAATATTATATCTTATCATGAAACATAGAAATGAAATGCGGTATCGCAATATAAGAAGCATTAGAACTCAATTGCTTCGATGCGTAGACATCTGTAAACGCTATTTCCTAGGAAGGAGGTGTCGCATTTACATTCTTTTGAGCGGAATACGGGGTATACGTAACACTCCACAATGAATATTATATCTTATCATGGGACTTAAAAATGAGATGCGATATCGCGGTTTAAAAGGCATTAGAATTCTATTGCTACGATACGTAGACATCTGCAAATGCTGTTTAATAGCAAGGAAGTGTCGCATTTACATTCCTTTGTAGTGAGTATGAGGTATACATAACAATCCACAATGAATATTATATCTTATCACGAAACATAGAAATGAGATGCGATATCGCGATTTAAGTAGCATTAGAACTCTATTGCTATGATACGTAGACATCTGCAAACTCCATTTCCTAGGAAGGAAGTTTCGCATTTGAATTCACTTGAAGTGTAGAGGATGTATACATAACACTTCGCAATGAATATTACAACTTATCATGAAACATAGAAATGAGATGCGATATCGCGTTTTAAGAAGCATTGGAACTCTATTGTAACGATACGTAGACATCTGCAAACGCTATTTCCTAGCAAGGTAGTGTGGCACTTACATTCCTTTGAAGGGTAGACGAGGTATACATAACACCTTGCAATGAATATTACACATCTGATCATGAAACATAGATATGAAATGCGATATCGCCTTTTATGAAGCAATAGAACTCTATTGCCTCGATACGTAGAGATTTCGAAACGCGATTCCTTAGGAAGTATTTGGGGCCTTTACATTCCTTCGAAGCGTCGGCGAGATATATATAACGCGTTGCATTTAATATTACATGTTATCATGAGACATAGAAATGGGATGCTTTATCTCGTTTTATGAAGCTTAAGAATGCTATTCCTTCGATCCGTAGATATCTAGAAATTCTATCCCGTAGCAAGGATATGTGGGATTTACATTCCTTCGATGTGTTGACGAGATCCATACAAGGCGATGCATTGAATATTTCATCCTATCATGAGACACAGTAATGAGAACCGATATCGCGATTTATGAAGAATTAGATGTCTATTGCTTCGATACGTCGAGATCCAGAAACGCTAATCCGTTGGAAGGATGTGTGGGATTTATATTTTTGTAATGTGGTGACGAGTTATAATTAACGCGTTGCCTTGAATTACGTCTTATCATGAAACATAGAAGTGACATGCTATATCGTGTTTTACGAAGCATTAGAACACCTTTGCTTCGACATGTAAACATCTAGAAACGCTATTCCGTAGCATATAATTGTGAGATTTATATTCTTTTGAAGTGTAGACGAGATGTACAAAACGCGTTGCATTGGAGATTACATCTTATCATAAGATATAGAATTGATAAGCAATATCGCTTTCTATGAAGCATTTGAACTCCATTGCTCCGATATGTAGACATCTAGAAACGCTATTCCGTAGTAAGGAAGTGTGGCATTTACATTCTATTGAACTGTATACGTTACAGAGCCAGAGGATGACGTGTCTGCAACCAACAACACAATGCGAAGCTGCACGAGGACCACCAACCGGAAAATGCATGGCTGCAACAGAAGGTCGAAAAGCTCGTACCATGGTTCATGGTCGTAGTCATCAACAGTCGCACAACGGATGGCCACCGCGATCGTCCGCGATATCGATCGCGACCAGAAGCCAATCGAGTGTAGAACGTTGAGCGTCACCTGTTCGAGTGCAAACTTCATTACAGACGACCTGGCAATGATGCTTGGACTTCCCACGAAAAATAACACGACAGCCAACCAAGCATTGAACCAAATACACGAGTTCGCGAATAAATTGCCTCAACGACGATCAAATCGCGGTTATTGGGCTTCGCGCGGAAGCTCACATTCTTTACGATACCGCGAATCGCTGGACCGATGCCGGAAGAGCAAATCGATCGTGCGCAGATTCCGATTCCGGCAAACGTAAAACTAGCAGATCCAGAATTTCATCGACCAGCAAATGTGGTTATGTTAATCGGCACCGGTCCCTCCTTATCGTCCCTTAGCATCGGCCAGTACAAACTTTCTCCTCACAACGATCCTGAATTAATCCACCAAACGACACAATTTGAATGGATTATTGGGGGGAGCGTCTCCACATCGGCGTCGTGGAGGAAACATCAAACGTTCGCTATAACCCTGAATTTCGAACTTCAAAAATTCTGGGAGTTAGAAGAGGGTTCACACGTACGACACCTATTTTCCGCGGAGCAGGAATGCGAGCAGCATTTTCATGACCACGTTAAACGGACACGAACCGGTCGTTACATTGTTGCACTGTCGTTCAATGAAAAGAAGATGCAGTTAGGCGAAACTCGGTCGCGCGCCTTCAACCGTCTTCTTTCGCTCGAACGAAAATTCATGAAAGATCCAGAGCTGAAACGAGAATATTCCGCCGTCATCGAGGAGTATCTCGAGATGGGACACATGAGCCAGGTAGAACCACGCGATTCGGATGTCTTCTAACACACCCACCACGTCGTCATCAAACTGTCCAGCTCAACAACGAAGGTTCGTGTCGTCCTCGATGGATCTGCAAGATCGAGCAGTGGACTGTCATTGAACGACACGCTTTTGGCAGGACCAACGATACAGGACGACATATTCGCTCTTCTCATAAGGTTCCGTCAACACACCTATGTCTTAACCAGAGACATCGAGAAGATGTATCGGCAGTTCCTCGTAAGACCGGAAGACCGTCGATACCAGCCGATATTATGACGAGATAACAACAGAAAGGTGAAAGCGTACGAGCTGAATACAGTCACGTTCGGACTATCTTTAGCACCTTTCCCCGCCATCAGGTGTATTCATCAGCTAGCGGACGACGAAAAGGCGAATGCTCCTTTCGCATCGACCGTGCTCCAGGGAGATCTATACGTCGACGATTTCCTAACTGGCACAGATAATTACGAAGACGCTAGACATTTACGGGACCAGGTAATCAAGCTACTTAACCGCAGCAGCCTCCACATTCAACAATGGGTCTCGAACGAACCGAAACTTTTAGCAGGACTTCCGGAAGGCGAAATTCACCCAAAATATTTTGGAGAAGCCACCATGAAAACTCTCGGCGACCGAATCATCTATTTCGTGGATCCAAACATCGATACGAGGATCACCAAACGCACGATCTTATCCACCATAGCAAAAATATTCGACCCGTTAGGTTTACTGGCGCCAGTAATAATAATGGCAAAAATATTTATGCAACACCTTTGGAAACTGCAATTGGCCTGAGACGAATCGCTACCAACAATTCTCCATACAGAATGGTCCACGTACGTGAAGGAATTGCAGTTACATAACGAAAGTGTCATTCTTCGAGTGACACGTATGCCAATCGAAGGTGCGAAGAGTGGAATTACACAGGTTCTGCGACGCGAGCGAACGAGCATACGGATCGTGCATGTAAGTACGGTCAGTCGACAATCGCGAACGAATTAAAACGAGACTATTATGCACGAAATTTCGGTTCGTACTAGTAGAAGTTGTCAGCCTCGCACGTCTCGAACTTTGCGGTGCGGTGCTACTGACGTCATTATTTTCTAACGCCCGAGATAGTAATGCACGCCGATTCGACTGGATTAACTTCTGGACGGATTCCACGATAGTTTTAAATTGGCTGCAACGCGAACCAGCCACGCTAAGAACATTCGTGGCAAATAGAGTGGCCGAAATCCAAGCGAAGACCGATAGCGGCACGTCAGGTCAAACGACAATCCAGCGGACTTCATATAGAGAGGACAAACACCGGCGGAATTCTTGAAGCCCTCCATCTGGCGTCATGGACCATCGTGGTTTGCCGACAATAACAGGGATTAGCCGAAATATACGTTCAACCTTATTTCGGAAATACCCGATATTCGTGCCAATACATGCTTGGCAACGACCATCCGTAGCAACGAAATTCTCGGCCGCTCTTCAGACATGGCGAAATTAAGGACGATCGTCGCGTATTGTCTCCGATTTCGCAAAAATCATTGTAACGCAGGACTTCTAACCGTACGAGAGGTCCACGACGCTAATGATCGGATCTTGAGGCTCGTGCAGGCCTCCGTGTTCGAAAAGGAGATCCGAAATTTGAAGAACGGTACAGAGCTGCATCCAAAGAGTAACGGGATCTCGCTGCAGCCATTCTTAGACGAAACGGGAATTCTACGGGTAGGCGGTCGACTACAAAACGCAAACATTCCCTTCGGACAGAAACATCCGATCCTGCCTCCAAGATCGCATCACATCACCGATCTGATCATTCGTCACACGCATTTAAAGGGACATCATTCGGGTATCAATACCACGCTGCCGACACTAAGGCAGAGGTATTGGCCCATTGATGGTAAGAAGTGCATCAGGTGCTTCCGCGTAAAACCACCGGCCGTGAATTACGTAATGGGCACTCTACCCGCGGCACGCGTATCCGAATGCCGATCTTTTTATAATTGCGGAACAGATTATTGCGGTCCTTTCTATATCAAGGAAAAACGCGAGTAAAAATCTATGTAGCCGTGTTTGTGTGCTTTGCAACGAGAGCGGTCCATCTTGAGGTCGTCAGTGACATGACTACCGAAGCGTTCATCGCGGCATTGAAACGCTCCATTGGTCGTAGGAGCATCTGTCGGTACATTTATTCCGACAACGGGACAAAATTTCGTTGGAGTGAATAACGAATTAAGCGCACTGTACCAAAAACTGCAAACGGACGATAAGGTAAGACACTTCCTCACGGGCAAGGAAATATCGTGGCATTTCATGGCATTTCACCAGCTCTTTCTCCAAATTTCGGCAGCCTTTGGGAGGCAGCTGTCAAATCGTTCAAACACCACGTCAAACGAGACGTCGGGGAAGAACTGTTTACGTTCGAACAGTTCAACACGTTCGCGATCGAAATCGAAGCGATCCTAAACTCCCGCCCGCTTACTCCATTATCAACCGATCCTAATGGTCCATCGGCCCTAACTCCGGCCCACTTCCTGATCGGCACGTCCTTAACGAGTTTCCCCGAGACTGATTTCAGCGATATTCCTCGTAACCGATTCTCACACTGGCAACACATCCAGAACGTCCAGCAGAACTTTTGAACCAGGTGGCACAAGGAGTATATCGACCGTCTGAACGAGCGAAAAAAATGGACCAAGGGCTACCACGAGATCAAGAAAGGATCCCTCGTAGTCTTAAGGGATGACTACCTCCCGCCTTTGCAGTGGCACCGTGGTCGGGTCGAAGAGGTGCACCCAGGTCCAGACAAGATCATCAGAGCGGTCACCGTACGGACCAGCCAGGGGGTCGACAAACGCAACGTCAAGCAGCTAGCGGAGCTGCCCACATTCGAGGCGACAGTGTGAACCATCGACGTCGCGGAGATATTCAGATCAATCCGATCTAGATTGATCGACACGGTCACTCCACGGGGGGAACATGTTCCGACCGACGGAACAAATAAAACGTGGGGTCTTCGAAGACTTCATTTATTATACGTTTGTGACGAAAAGGCTATTTTTGAGAATAAGACGATTTAAGTAATTTCGTAAATATATCTATTGCTGCGATATGTAGACATCTAGAAACGCTATTCCCTAGACACGAAGTGTGGGACTCACATTCTTTCGAAGTGTAGGCGAGATATACATAACGCGTTGCATTGAATATTACATCTTACCATGAGACCTAGAAACGAGATGCCATATCGTGTTTTATGAAGAATTAGAACTGTATTGCTCCGATACGTAGGCATATCGGAACGCTATTCCGTCGCAAGGAAGTGTGGGACTTACATTCGTTTGAAGTGTTGTCGGGAAATACATAAAGCATTGCATAGAATTTCATCTTATCATGAAACATAGAAATGGGATGTGATATCGCGTTTTATGTTGCATTGGAAATCTATTGCTCCGATACGTAGACATTTAGAAACGCGATTCCGTCGCAAGGAAGTGCTGTATTTAGATCCCTTTGAAGTGTACACGAGATGTACATAACGCGTTGCATTGAGTACTACACCTTATCATGAGACATTGATAAGAGATGTGATGTCGCGTTTTATGAAGCATTAGAATTCTATTGCTTCGATAGGCAAACATCAAGAGACGATATTCCGTAGCAAGGAAGTGTTGGATTTGCATTCATTTGAAGTGCTGACGAGATATACTTAGCACGAGGCATTGAATTACATCTTATCGTGACACATAGAAACGAGATACGATATCGCGTTTTATGAAGCATTAGAAGTCAATTGCTTCTATGCGTAGACATCTGTAAACGCTATTACATTGCAAGGATGTTTGGGATTTACATTCATTAGAAGTGTTGAAGAGATATACATGACGCGTTGCATTGAATTACATCTTATTATGTAACATAAAAATAAGATGCGATATCGCGTTTTATGAAGAATTAGAACTCTATTGCTTAGAAACGTAGACATCTAGAATCGCTATCCGGTAGCAAGGAATTGTGGGATTTACATTGTATTGAATTGTAAAGGAGATATACATAATCCGTAGAATGCTACGGTTATTCAATGGAATACGACATTCTATCATGAGACATAGAAATAAGATGTGATATCGTGTTTTACGAAGCATTAGAAGGTTATTGTTTCGAAGCGTATACATATAGAAACGCTATCTCGTAGCAAGGAAATGTGGGATCTACATTTCTTCGAAGTTTTGACGAGATAAACGAAACGCATTGCATTGATATTACGTCTTATCATGGAACATAGAAATGAGATGCTATATCGCGTTTTATGAAGCATTAGAACTCTATTGCTTCAACACGAAGACATCTAGAAGCGCTATTCCGTGTCAAGGAAGTGTGGGCTTTACATTCATTTGTAGTACTGACGAGATATACATATCGCGTTGCAATGATATTACATCTTACCATGAGACATAGAAATGAGATGCGATATCGCGTTTTATGAAGCATTAGAAATCTATTGCTTCGAAATGTAGACATCTAGAAGTGCTATTCCGAAACAAGGCAGTGTGGGATTTACATTCTTTTGAAGTGTAGACGAGATATACATAACGTGTTGCATTGAATTACATCTTATCATGAGACACAAGATGGACGAATACTGACTGCAAGACAAGAACGGTGACGCTGCAATATGGATAACCGGCGTTAATCGAAAATCTTTCACATATGGCACCTCATACCCCTCGACTGGAATCGTTACGCATAACTCGACTACACTTCAAAAGAATGTAAATTCCACACTCCCTTCCTAGGATATAGCGTTTCCAGATGTCTGCGTATCGAAGCAATAGAGTTCCAATGCTACTCAAAACACGATATCGCATCTCTTTTCTATGCTTCATGATAAAATACAATATTCATTGCGAAGTGTTATGTGTACCTCGCCTACACTTCAAAGGAATGTAAATGTCGCACTTCCTTGTTAGGAAAAGCGATTCCAGATGTCCACGTATCGAAGCAATAGAATGCTAATGCTTCTTAAAACGCGACATCGCATCTCATATCTATGTTTCATGTTAGGATATAATATCAATCGCGAAGTGTAATGTATACCTCGCATACACTTCAAATGAATGTAAATGCGACACTTTCTTGCTAGGAAATATCGTTTCCAGATATGTACGTATCGTGGCAATAGAGTGCTAATGCTTATTAAAACGCGATATCGCATCTCATTTCTATGATTCATGATCAGATATAATATTCATTGTTCAGTGTTATGTATACCTCGCATACACTTCAAATGAAATTAAATGCGACACTTCCTTGCTAGTAAATAGCGTTGGCAGATGTCTACGTATCGAAGCAATAGAGTTCTAATGCTTCTTAAAATGTGATATCGCATCTCATTTATATGTTTCATGATAACATATAATATTCATTGGCAAGTGTTTTGTATACCTCGTCTGCAGTTCAAAAGAATGTAAATGCCACACTTCCTTGCGAGGAAATACCGTTTTCCAGATGTCAACGTGTCGGAGTAATAGAGTTGTAATGCTTCATATAACGCTATATCGCATCTCATTTCTATGTTTCATGATATGATATAATTCTCATTGCGAAGTGTTATGTATACCTCGTCTACACATCAAAAGAATGTAAATATCGCACTTCATTGCTAGGAAATAGCGTTACCAGGTGTCTGCTAATCGAAGCAATAGAGTTGTAATGCTTCTTAGAACGCGATATCGCATCTCAGTTCTATGTTTCATGATAAGATATAATATTTATTGCGAAGTGTTAAGAATACCTCATCTGCACTTCAAAGTGTTGTAAATGCCACTCTTCCTTGTATACCTCGTCTGCACTTCAACTGATTGTAAATGCCACACTTCCTTGCTAGGAATTGCGTTTCGTGATGTCTACGTATCGAAGCAATAGAGTTCTAATGCGTCTTAAAACGCGATATCGCATCTCATTCCTGTGTTTCATGGTAAGATGTAATATTAATTGCGAAGTGCTACGTATACCTCGTCTGCAGTTCAAAAGAATGTAAATGCCACACTTCTTTGCTAGGAAATGTGCTTCCAGATATCTACGTATCGAAGCAATATAGTTCTAATGCTTCTTGAAACGCGATATCGCATGTCATTTCTATGTTGCATGATAAGATATAATATTCATTGCGAAGTGTTGTGCATACCTCGTCTACACTTCAAAAGAATGTAAATGCCACACTTCCTTGCTAGGAAATAGCGTTTTCTGATGTCTACGTATCGAAGCAATATAGTTCTAGTGCCTCTTAATACGCCATATTGCATTTCATTTCTGTGTTTCATGATAAGATATTATATAATATTTATTGTGAAGTGTTATGTATTCTTCGTCTACACTTCAAATGAATGTAAATGCTACACTTCCTTTCTCGGAAATAGCGTTTGCAGATGTCTACGTATCGAAGCAATAGAGTTCTAATGCTTCTTAAAACGCGATATCGCATCTCATTTCTATGTGTCTCGATAAGATGTAATATTCAATACAACGCGTTATGTATATCTCGTCTACACATCAAAAGAATACAAATCCCACACTTCCTTGTATTTACACAAGGCGAAGTTAGGGACGTAACAGCATGAATTTGTATTTTGTAAGTAATATTGTTCTTATAAATTATATTTGTAGTTTATGACGGGTTGAAAGAAATATATACGACTCTCTCGATAACTGTACATATACTACAACGACTATCAGAATATATATCAATACTCATATGTTGTACATCTACTGACATCTAACGGTTCTAATTTGTATGAAAGCAGAGGTTCCCCATTACCAAATGTGACCCTACGTCATTGCTGAAAAGATTCGTGAATGGAGCGATGACACGCGTGTCACGATAGTGCTGGTGCTGCGTGATTCACGCAGCGTGTTATGCTTGTTTAGAAAGTGCTGGTAACACGTTCTGACATTTTAGCTAACGAATCCGGCCATAGATGGCTACGGATCAGCTGACACTCCTCGGAAGTGGCAATATAGTGCCGGTATGGTGTCGCCGCCATCTTGTCCTTTGTTATCTGGGATGCTTTTTAGAGCATTATTCGGAATTGAATTTCAACATATAGCTACTTAGTCGCGAATTTGTATGTACATAATTATACGTGACTGCATAAATACAATATTATATACTTTTATAACCAATGCGATATAAGAATATAAAACGAAGGATTATCCACTCTTATAAGGAGTAAAAGCAATGTTTGGTATGCAAGGTTCGTTGTAAAATATAATCAAGCAGTTAATGTATCAAATCACAGCACATAATAAATCACTGAAAGTATAATGATATGAATAGTAAGAAAAACATATTTATTTGTTAGCTGTTTATAAATTCAAATTTAAAAGTCCAATTCACATTTAATATATTATTGTTTAACCAGGTGGTTTAATGTTGTTTCAAATAGGCTTGGAAAACTAGCTGGTACTTCTGCCAATGTAATTTCATTTCTGCTGGATACAGTAAAAACATATTTGCAATCTGAGCAAGGTTTCGTTAGATCTGGTGGATTTTCGAAATTTTAGAAACAAATGATGGCAGTAGTAGTTGGTTCAGCGCCAGGTGATAAACATGTACAACAAGCAAATCAACGTAAACGGATTTAAAATGTTCAAGATTATATAAATTAGACTGTTACACTTTTATAATCCATGTAGCGTTCCTGTTCTTTGTAACTTACAAGGAGTCTTAAGAATGTAACGCAATGTAAAGAAGTTTGGAAACAAAGAAAGCAGGCCTTAATCTCAGATAAAGGAACATTGGATCTGTTGTGTATCGTGGTTACCGGCGTGCTGTGTTAAGGGATATGTCATTCGGTTTTAAATTTCTAAACGAGAACAATTCAAATAAATCTGGAGTCGACACATTGGAAGAAAAATTCTTCCAGTGAAAGATACTGTATGCAGTGCAAGAGCAGCTTCACATCTCCTTAATATTCTACAGAAAATCTTATGCTATTTTACTCGATTTACAAGAATCGAAACAATGAAACATATTATGTGATATTTCTGCAACTGCTACCATATCCACACGTGCGCGCGCTCATACGGAAACGCGACCATACGAAATCCATCAAGATTAAAGATACTGTGTATGTATTGGAGGATGCGTACAATAAGAAAGGACTATTACATGGATAAATTGTAGAATTCCATTTGTATTTGATAATTAGATTAGAAACATTTATATGCTTTTATCGGAAATTTAAATACACCAAAATTGCAGCACGCAGGTGTGTATATATCACTTTGCGATCTCATTTTATTTTGGCAGTTATACTTATATATAAGCATCCATTCAGGCATAAAGCTTGATAATCTATCAACTAGAAAATAATTATAAAACATTAGACTTTTTCCAGGTATTGGTCTATTTTATCGTTTTCGGAACTTGTGAAGTATCTAGAACTATAACAACAAAGTACTTTATATCTTTGCTCATTGTTTGAAAAAAAAAAATATGAATAACTATGTTCATTTTATTATAAATGTATGAGTAAAGATCAATCTACGTAATTAAATATTTTCAAACGTAATTTGTTTAATTTTTATCATTTAATGTTACGAAATATATTAGAAAAATATATAAAAATATATTTTACTTTAGTTTTTTTAATATTTAAAATATTTTATATTATCATATTAAACCTTTACAAAAAATAACAAAATTTTTATAAGTAGGAATGATTTTTCCTTAATTAGTTAATGTGTCGGTTTCTTTTAAGAAGACGGTATTCAATTTTTCAAAGTAAGTTTCGACTTTAAATTGACCATTAATATCTCTTATTTCATTGCTTCTCGTAGATCGCCGCTAATTTTCAACTTCTCCATCACAACTTTGCCGATGCAAGTATTAATTCTCCGAAAGATATATAATATTACATTCCTAGTAAACTTATTTTGCATGTCTAATTAATTTGAACGTAAAAGATATTATTATAATTTTGTACCTAGTGGTTGACTAGGTTCTCCTCTTCCTGCCGCACCTTTTTACCATTTTTAAGATCCAAGAACCGTGTACCGGCTTCGTCACCTTTAAAATTTACGAAATTTACATATTGTAAATTTTTGCAAATGTAATATTAATTAACTTCTGAATTATGGTTGCTTGGGCAATAAATTAGACTGATCTATGACGTGCTGTAATGTACGAAGACTAATAAATTTCTTTTAACATAATGAATAATAGATAATATTTGAGCTTACAGTTTTGTTAACGAACAGCCCATCACCTCAATGGGGACTCCTCCAATTCAGGGATCCGACTTTACCAGAACCTGTATTCTACTTTTAAGCCTTTTACATACATATATGTACTATATCCGGACTAATGTATTGCTGCATATGAGAATTCATAAATCCAAGTTACACACATTAAGCCGCATGCTCCTCGCAACGATCCGTTAATTTTTAGGGATGATTCTCGATGATGGACAGAGAATGATGCTCGATCGTGGAGAGATAGAATGATACGAGAGAAGAGAGACGATCGTATGGTATCTTGATGAGAGGCAACGACGACTGGCGCGTTTTGCAATTCCATTAATTACCAGAACAATGACATCGAGTCGATTACAGCGCGCGCTATCAATGCACGGGCGTAACGCGATACTTGGCCGTTACTTCACTTCCGGTTGCACAATTCAAGGACGACGCGTCGCTTCCTGCCGGCAGGAAATTGCGTTCAGCCTCGAGCAGCCTCTTGAACGAGTTTCTCTCTCGTATGAAATCTTAAATGGAATTCCAACTGCGAGGGTGGTCTCCTGTGACCGTAAGCAAACGCGAGCTTGTCGTTACCACCCCTGCGAATGCACGGAAACCACGCGTCAGAAACCGAAAAGCTAATCGACGTGAATTCTGGGTGCAAACCAGAACGAACGTGGAACAGGGTCCTTGCGGTCGGTCGAAGACACCGGATCCCGGATTGTACGCGACCGGTGAACGCGATCCGTCCCCGGAAGACAATAATTCATCGTCATTGAAAGGGTTCCGGTGCGCCCGCATGTGTTGGCCATCGGTCTATCGATTGTCAGCGGCTGGCTCACGCACCGCTGGCGGATACATCATAATTTGCCGGCGAATGTTTACCAATGCTTTGGGAAACGCGCGGTTTTCGCACGTGACGAGGCCCAGATGCTCCTCCGTCGAGGAAAAGGAGTGGCTGCGGACTGTCATTAGCCGACGGACAACGGGCACCCCGCGGAGGGCCTGGACGCGACCCTGCGTTCTCTGCGAACCCGTGCACGGGTGCATCCTGGTGTCCATTGACTTGGACGACGATAGTTTCTGTTTCGTGAATGAAACGAACGAATCGTTCGACGAATTCTCCCGCGATAATGTAATTTACATGGTGCAGAAGGGGTAGTTTGGTAGTTCGATCGGAGGTTCGTCGAGGGTGGTCAGCGGTGGAAGAAGCAGTTTAAGGACAATTCACGCGTGTGTTTACGCGTTCTTGCCTGTAATTGATTTATGTTCTACGATTGCAAACGATTAGATGTCCTGTCAGATGAATAGGAGGTTGATAGATGTTGATGAATGACGGATCACGGATCTTTTCTCAATGAATGCCTCGTGTTGAACGACGATGCGTTTGTTGATACGTAAAAGGGGTAATTTTCGGTTTCGTCGGTTTGTTTTTCACCTACCGAGTTACCGCGGAGGATCGCTCAAATTGGTATCGGACAGGCGTGATGGGCTCTGAATAGGAGTGTTGAGAATAATTAGAGCTCTTTCCCAGTCGTGGCGCAGGCCGATTCCTATAACCATTAGAGCTACGTGAAAGGGTTGTAAAATCGTGCGGTGTAGCAACGATAATCGTCCACGGATACGGCCCGCGTTAATTGACTCAAACGTTCGTCGTTTCACCCCCCACGGCGCGGGTTGAACGAAACGAACCCTTGAATTGTCCTGTGGGATCCCTCGCAATTAATAACGCGACTGAAACGACGAAGAGCAATCGAATCCCCACTTTACAACCGACCTATAATCTAACCACTGAACCTCCCGTTCTCCAAAAGAAAACTTCCGTCTTATCCACTTCAACCTCTCGTCAAGTCGCTGCCGCTTACCTTGCTGGTTGCTCTTCCTGGTGGTCTTCTTCTCCTTCATCCACGGGTACTCTGGCACGTTGACGGACGGATCTGCGACCCCGTGAGGGTCCATCATCGCGTGGTAGCCAGGATGGTGGGAACCAGGGCTGATGGATCCTCCGGTTCCCGGGGAATGCTGGAGGGCAGCGTCGCCTGCTAGTTGCGGCAACGCGGTCATGAACTCCGCCATGGAGGGCTGGCTGTTGATGAAGCCGGTCTCCGCGGAGCCGCATGTTGGGTCCATGGCTGGATGACGGGTCCCGTGCGGGGGCAGCCCGGCCGGGGCACCTGCCCCCGCGGCCACCGTGGCCAGCCAGAAGCCACCCCTTCCGTCGTTCGCCAGGACGGGTGTCGTCGGCCTCGTCTTCACGCTCGCGACCTCCTTGCCCGCGTGGACCAACGCCTCGAGGTGCCTTCCGGCTAGCTGCGACGGGGCTTCGCGGTTTTCTACCTGGTGCGACAGAGGTTGTTGCTTGCCGCGCATGGGACGATGAACGCCCTCGTTCTCGTCGCTCGTTCACGGTTGAGTCACGATCTGGTTGCGCGTGTCGTAGGTGGTAGTCAGAGTTTGGAAGCCAGCGTCATCGAGAGGGGGGTGTAGAACGCGAGAAGCAGATCTCACAGAAATTGAAAAGGATCGCGTGTCGCACCGCGTGTCGGGTGCGGACCGCGAGTCATAGTCGCGGGGTCACTCTCGAGGGAAAACGGTAGTAGCAGCAGCGGTGCACCAGCGACCGACAGCTGGACCCACTTGAGCGTATTCACCGGGTCATCTCTACGCAGTTCACTGGAGCGAAGCACGAGCGCGCACAGAAAAACACAGAGGCCCAGGGGCTACCACCGTACCACAGACGAGTCCCGCGGCCGGGCCACAACGCGGAAGCACTTTCACAGAGATCGGTGGATCGATGGACGGTCGCGCGAGATCGGCACGAGAGAGTGGCGCGCACCGGGATCGCGTACGCCGCGGCTACCAGGAGCGTTCCGATCGGCCGGAACCCAGGCAGGCAGGCTGGCTAGGCAGGCGAGCCAGCGATCGCGATGTACACTTGCCGAGTGATGTGGCAGAGGAGGAGGAGAAAGAGATGGAGGTGGAGGTGGTACGAGAAGGGCGACGTCGGAGAGGCGAGCTAACTGGGAAGAGAAACAGAAACAAGAAGAGCGAGAGAGAAAGAGAGAGACAGAGAGAGAGAGAGAGAGAGAGAGAGAGAGAGATAGAAAAAGACGGCGATGTGGGAAAGGGGACGAGGATCCAGCTCGATGGTGGCGGAAGCACTGGGTGCACCACGGCCGAGGGAAGGAGAAGGGGACGAGGAGGAGGAAGAGGAGGAAGAGGAGGTCGGCAGAAGACGAAGAAGAGAGAGACTCTCGAGCGGTGACTTCCACTCGAGCACTCCGGCACCCTGACGAATTCCACGCCGCGGTCTTTTTCGCTTCTCCAGTGTTCCCGGTGGCGTGTCTCTGTTGTTACTGCTATCTCGTTTCCTCCGTGGCGGTAGTGGGGCCCCGGCCCCGGCGGCGGCGTCGGGGTTCGCGTCACTCCGCGCTTCGGCGTCGCGGTTGCCTCTCGCCCTCTCCCTCTCTCTCTCTCTCTTCCTCTTCCTCGATGTGCGTGCCACTGGGAGAGTCACGTGACCAGCCGCTAGTAGAACGAGTCGACCAATGGGGCGGCGGTATCGCGGCGGCCGAGGCACAGCCCTCCGGCGTCGTAGGCGGGCTGGACGTTTCGCGTCCGTCTGAGGGCACGGTGAACCGGCAGGGTACGAAGCTGCGAGGACGAGCGGACCCGTCCGCTCTGCGCTCTCTGCTGGGCCGCGACGCGGCGCGCCACCAGTGCGCCCAGCAGACTCTCTCCTCCTGTACGGCTCGCCCCACGAGCACGAGGCCGACTTGGGCGGTCATGGATTCCGGCGCAACTGTGGGCGGGACGCGCGAGCGCGCCGCTTCCGACGACACGCCACGTGGAGGGGAAGTTCTCACGTGCTCGGCCACGCGGTTCCACTTCCCGCGGGAGGAACGCTCCCAGAGAAGGTAAAGATCTCTCGTTCTTGGATGGATGGGCATGGATGGTTCGATTGTGGTTGGTGAAGGGTTTCACTTGGACATTTTGTTCTGCTCTTCCTTCGGTGCTTTATCGTTCGCTTGGTGAAAACGAAGGGAAATCGCGATTCTCTTATGGGAGACAGATCTCGTTGTATCGTATTCTGTTTGTCGAGTTGTAAATTTTACGGGGGTAGTAAATACTGCAGCGGGTTCGGGGATGAAACATTGGATGCGAGGTAGTCGCAACGGTTTCCGGGTGCTGGATGCGCCGGCTGGTGTTACGACGACTTGCCATGGGGCAGTTTTGATGACAGATTACCCTGATCCGCTTTGTGGAGAAGCTCTCATTTAGACAGCCGGTTTGATCGAAAACTTTCCGACCGCTTTTACCACCGGGCAAAAAATTCGCATCGCTACCCTCCTTTTGCGCGGTACACCCTGAAACATAGACGAATCGCGTGCGTGTTCCTCTTTTCTTCTTTTGATGTATTTAAGATGCAGTAGAACAGTGAGCTTTTCGCTGGGCAGGTTCGATACGTATTGCACATCATTCAGGGGTGAGAACGGGATCTTTTGTTGCAGGAAATCGATAGAAAAAAAAACTGATGGATGGACAGTTGCATGGGGAATGAAATTTCGTTTTGGTTCGGTCTTGTGAAATCAATTTTCATCGTACGTTATTAATATATTTCATATCCGAGCAAGCGAGTGAAAAAATCCTTCTCAGTGTAGACACGCGATTCCGTGCACTATCGACTCGTAGCGTAGAGTTAGAATCGAAAATTTTCGAGAGGACAAATACGATAGAAAGAGAGAGACAGATTGAGAGAGAGAGAGAGAGAGAGAGAGAGAGAGGGATGGGAAGGGCGACAGGCGAGTGGCAAACGCGAACGAGGGCGCGGATGGCTCCGAGTGGAGAACGGGTGCGAGAGAGCGCGAGAGGGAGGAGGCGAGCTACCGCCACATCTGCCGCCAGATTTAACTATACATTACAGACACATGATATGTCAAAGTCCTATACTTCATATCGACTCCGCTATTTATTAAAAATTTCATCGCGCGCGCGCCACCGTGCCGCCCCGCTTCAACCCCCTTCTTTCAGCCGCGCCGCGGAGGAACATAGGAAAGATGCTCGAAATATACGAACGAAAAGTTTCTCGACGGAGGAATATGGCTGGAGATGCAAAGGGGTGGTGGATACTCGAGTCCTCTCGAGGACTCCGCAGATTTTTCTTCTTTCGATCGATAGAATTGGAATTTCCATTCTCCGCGTTGCTTTGGATGAATTGTTTCTAAGAGTGGAATGAAGTGAACGAGGTAACTTTGTCGCTGTGATTCTAATTATTAGATTAGAAACTGGAGTCAATAACTTCTTCGCAATACACTTTCTTCCTTAAGCTTGCAAGCAGACTTTTTCGTCTCTCGAATATAAGCTTCTCGAGCAATAAAAAATAACCACGAATATTGTTCATTGCTCTCGCGTTCTTCCTCAGAGGTTTCATCGACATCGTCCCGGTTCTTCTTCTCGGATCGAGGAAATTCCCCGTCCTTTTTTGCGGCAGCGCCGCGTGCTCGAATCCACGAACGTTCACGCTTATCTTATCTCGGGCAAGCTTAATACTAGAAAAATGGGAGATTCCAGCCGAGGCCCCTTTTTACGATACTGGAATTTCTGTATGTCAGTTCTCTCCGTTTCCTCCGGCTGCCACCGATTGCGAAATGAAGTTTTATATTAAGCTTCGACTTTCTTCCCTCTCTTTCTTCCACCCCTCGCCACCGCTTCTGCTCGTCCACCCCGTTTTCTCAGCTCCGCGCGAACTCCGTCCCACCGTCCCTCGCTTTCTTTTTCTCGACGCCTTCCACCTCGCCTCTCGCACCCCCTTATATATTTACGTACCGATAGATCGTTATGTCGGCGTTTGCATATATATTGACATCGCCACCCCTTCCACGAAGATGCGGCTAATATATAGGCTACCGAGCGCCACGAAGAAAGTCGCGTATACTCCGTCTTAGCACCCTCTTTCAATATGCTTTTAGGTCGCCAGATCCTCGACAGATTTCGTCTTCGTTTCGTTCATCTTGCGATTAATACTCACGCAAGGTTACAAATTTTGTCTACTGGAAAGGGTTGAATGGTCGAAAATCGGTAATCAATTATCTACGATGTCTTTACGAGCCATCGCAACCGGAAACGGGAACTTCGTTTCGTCTTACCCGAGAGCATGGTCCCAGAAAGCAGCACACCCTACGTTGGTCGCATCCGCCATTAAAAATAAACCGTCTCTCGTCGCCATTTTAGCATGGGGCTCGATCTGTCAATCACCGGACCACCGAAACGAGCCCTCCCCGCAAGGGTGGCTTTTGTCCTTCGTTCACGAAACACGACTCCCTGCAGACCCTTCGAATTTTTTCCTTCCTCTCGTCCGAAGCGAAGGCGAACTCGTTAGAGACTCCAAATAAAGTCACTCCTTTCCCACCCTCTCGAGCGATGCTCGCACTTTACACAGTTCGACGATTATTATCGAAACAGAACGATCTTCTCGACAGTCGTACACGTTGCGTTACACATTTTTCTGTCGCTACACGGAGTTTCTGAAGCGCGCGAGACGCAAATTCCCTCGAGAGGGTACGCGGCAGACAGCAGCAGGCGTCAGGTCACGCGAAATCTCCTCGAAGGGTGGCGGCGAGTGGAAACTGCGGCGAAACTCGGCCAGAAACGTCTCGGCTGTGCCCGTATCAGCCCCGGGCCGGATATAAGCAAATTAAACATGCATAATTAAAACGAAATAGCGACGTTCCTTCCGTCGCGCGGCGGCACGGCACGGAGGACCTAAGGCGAGGTTGGTCCTCGTAGCAACATCTGGCCGCTATGAAGTATAAAGAGGCATGCGATATCATCCGCAGTGAATGCTTAATTAAAACCTCAGACTCCGGTGCCGGAGCTTCCCCCTAGTCGCTCGCTAATCGCAAGAACTGCCACTCCCGTTCAACCAGGGGCCCTGCTCTGTCTTTCTGCACCGACCGTCCTCGTTCATCCGCCACGCGGCTTCCTCTCCGTCCCGCCGCACCCTCCGTCGATTCGGTGCACGCGCTTAGAAAATATTTTAGACGATTTTTTGTCCTGCGAACGACTTGTCTCGATAGAAATCGCGCGTCTGGAAGTACTGTTTTAACTATTTAAACGTATTGGTATTGGTTCCTAGACGGGTATCCTTGTTAATTGTTTCTACCAACCTCTGAAACGAGAACGAACGATTCACAGTACTAATAAGATGGTGGATCTTCATATAAGTTTATTTTTTCTTAAGCTCATCCGTTCATTTGATTTTAATTCCACGAGAATTCAACTTATTTCGTAGTCTCGTACACATTTTCAAGCGCGCTAGATCAATGACGGATCCATCGACGGATCCAGCGAGTGTTATCGTTCCTCGTTCCGTGGGATCCCTCTCAGGGGTGGCTGCTAGAAAAGAGAGGGATCTCCCCGCGAGAACGCCGCCCTGGAACAAATCTACCCGGGAGGTATACAGGGCAGGTCTAGGGTCCGACACTTGGCGCAAATTGCCCCAGTAAGTGTAGTGCATTAATCTTTGGTTTGGTTTGCTCTCGGCCACCGCGTGCGTTGCACAAATTACCTCTTTAACGAAAGGTTACCTATTCCTCTGGCCCGGAGGATCGACCACAGGAGGAAAGATCGAGTGGCCCCCAGGGGGCGGCGGGGTGGGCGCGGGCGAGCCTCACGGTGGATAAGGCCACGTCCGTTGCCTTTCCCCGCTCCGTGACGTCCACGAGGCGGTCCGAGTGACAAATAGATGTACGCGGCGACCGCACGATTTACTCCTTGCGAAGGGATAAAAGCTTCCTGACAAAATCCTGCTGTGACAGCGGATCCAGCCGTTACGGCCGTGTTGCTTCTCTCCCGCGACTAATCGTCCCACAAAAAAACCCTGCGACTCGAACTCCCACCCGGGGCTAAAAACCACTATGACTTTCCGCCGTGAGTTTTAACCGGCGATGCTGTCCCTTTTTGCGGGTGCGCGCGAACGGAACGCCGTCGAGAGTTTCATTGTTTCGTGGAACGAAACATTTTTCTACCAGCTACCCATTTTAATAAAGTTCCGACGCGGTCGAGATTATGAGCTTTGATCTGAAATTTTTGCGTGCAAGACGAAGCCGGTTCGACGAAGTAACAACGATGGCACGGCGCGACCGCTCGATTAACGGGAACGTTTTCCATTTTCTAAATAAGTCTCACAGGGCTGGTTCGTGCGGGGCGATAAGTTCGAGACGGCTCTCTCTCTCTCTCTCTCTCTCTCTTCCTCTCTTTCTCTCTCTCTCGAGCTAGCACGGAGCTGCGGCGAAGGACCGGGTGCCTTCTTCCGGCACTCAAGCCGGCTGTATCTCGCCCGGCTCACCCTTCCACGCGGCCCCACTCTCATTATTCCAAGGAAATTAAATATGTCACCTGATTCTTAAAGTTAATTGAACTTCGGCCGCGTCTCGAATCGGCTCGGCCGACTTCTAATTCATTAGGATAATGTATTTGGGGCCCGCGTTTTGGCCGATCCGCCCACACTTCCGTAAGGGATGTATAGTTAAACGTAACCGGAGGATCTGCTGCGAAAGTAGCGTGCTTGCTCGAGTCTTAAAAATCGTGGTAGTAGCTTAGAATTATTCATAAACGATGCTTCTGATAATGTAATACATAAGAGCAGCGCAGAGAAGAAACTTTCATCCCCTAATTTTGATAAATGGAGCGTTTGGAATCGAGTGAATGTAAAAGCAAAATTGTCAAATTCTCTTACGAACTCAGCAACGTAGAATCGTGCAGAAAAAACACGAACAACCTTCGAAGCTATCCAGTGGCCAAACGTTGGAACGATACTCTGCTCCACCGTCCATATCGCGACTAGACTACCTACGAATCTATTCTGCCGCTGCGCCAAAAAAGAAGGAAAAAGAAAAAAAGGGAGGAAACCATCCAAACGAGCAAAAGAAGAGTGGCAGAGAACGAGCTCGATCGAAATAAATCCGAGGCACGTATCGTTGAACCCGCGGAGCGTCTGTATTTTAAAACAACCAAAAGAGGAGAGCGCGGTCGCGGGACTCGGGGTCCATTTAAATCTGTTGAATGGCTCGAAGGAGCAGAACAACGTTCTCTTTCAGCGCGGGGATCCGGCAACAAAGGCGGAGGTTTTACTTTTAAATTTAGTACACGCCCGGATTTCCATCCCCCGCCTACCCTCCTCGTTCTGTTTCCTCGCGACTGGTCGGTAAGTAAAATAGGGATTTAGACGCTGCTCGGGTTTATTGCTCGAGTCTGGTCTCCGGTGGTTACGATAAATCACCGTTCGGTAAATCGCCCGCAATGATCCGGACGTGAATCAGGATCAGCCTGGCGAGTGTTTCTAACCGGCAGATTAACGAATTAAGGAGGCGCCAAAGGGGTTCTCGACGCGATACCCTCTTACTTCTTTCTCTCATAATAATTAAAAATTCTCGCGATAAAAAGAAAACGATTGAAAGAAAAGACGTGAACGCGATGATGAAGCAAGTGGGTGAATATTAAGACTAAATATCGAAAGAACCATAACAACTCGAAGGTTTGTCACTCCGTGGAAACGTAGCTCCAGCTGGAACGATCCGTTTATGATTATAAATGTACATCCGACGCGGTGACCGGCGCGCGAGGAATTATTCAAAATTACCGGGGCCAGGCGAGAGTCGGAAGCGGCAATTTGGCCGCGTAGAAGCGCGCGAGGGTGTGCAGAGCGCGCGGCCCGCGCTGCTTTCCTCGCCCCCGTCCTCGCTCCTCAGCGGCAACAAAAGACCGGTTAATTATGATTCTTTTATGATTCGATTTAACCGATCCCCAGAGCCGCGGCTGGGATATCGCGCGCACAATGTACGCCCGGGGAATTAACGGACTATTAGCCCCGGAACAATGCCGCCTTTTTCTTCGCCCGGCCGTGCGGCCGTCTTTCGACGACAATGGGATCGATGTAACGCCCGCGGCACGCTGGAAAACCGGCGCGATTGTAGCGAACGGACTTTAACCGGCTAATTTGCCGGCTTGCTATCGTCCGTTTCGCCAATGGAACCGCGTAGAGGAGGAAAAAACGTAACTGCGAGCAGGGCTTCCCGTCGAGGGTCGCCGCGGGGATGATCGGGGCCGTAGATTGTTTTAAGGCGCTCCCGCGAAAGGGTTGTAATGAATTGAAATGGACGAGGGTGTATAATATTCCGCAGATTTCCGACGCTGCTTTTTACTCGACTACTTTGCGTCGATAAGGAGAGGAAAATGGTAGCTAAATGGAATTGCTTGCTGACCTATCTCGAGAAATTTTTTTATTTTGTATATACAGATACATGGTCCATATGAAATGTTACTTATAGGGATTGAATTGATTATTTTTTGTTAAAGAAATCAAGTTCAGTTAACTGGTTAACTAGTAATTATAGCTATGCCACTTTCAACGGTCTGCGGCGAATCACGAAACGACCATTCTCTGGTCGTGGAAACATACCCGTAAAAGGACATGCATGCTCGTAAAATGTCCGTTTCCTCCAAGAGCGGACCGCGCGAAATTAATCTCAGGAACGAGAACGGGGTCTCGAGCGTGCTCTCGGGAGAAGAGACGCGGAAGCCGCGAGTGTAGCCCGGGCAAAAAGCCGACCTCTGACCGCGAAGCACCTGCCGGAGCCATAAAGGGCAATAATATTTTTATAATTGAAATTAATTGCAAGTTGACCGCGCGCTGCCATGCGACCCGCGATAAAACCAGAATCCCGGGACAACTGGTCCCCTGAACCAACGCTAGAATCTTAAAATCCCCCGCGAATGCTCGCACTCTTCTTGGTAGCTTCTGTCGATCTCGTCTAATAATTTAAACAAATCGATCAACGAACGCTATCTCTATTGTTTACAGCTGGACGAACGACGCAGGACACAAAACGCTAGCTCATCAACCGAGGCCAGCTCGACGAGGCTCGATCCTCCACCTTCCATCGCTAACCAATGATCCAACGATATTACATCACGAAGGAAAAAAGCGGCGAGGGGAATGCCGTACCACCGGGATGGTGAAACAATTCACCGTGGGCCCTCCCACGTCCAGCGAGGAGGAATCATCATCTACGCGGAGCGGTCCAAGGAGCGTAGGTAAGAGGCGAGCGACAACACGCGAAGGAGAGGCTCGCACCCAATCATCAAAGTCGCATTTTCAGTGTAATGGGTGTGTTTAGCCGGTGGTGTACGGCTTGGAAAGGGACGATGGTAGAGGAACGATCGAGTCCGGGATATATACACGGTGCTTGCGAGTCTCGATCGTGATCGGGGCCTCAGCGCCACCAATAATCATCCGGTACGGCCGCAATTACGGGCCCGGGGCGTCCAATCGTACGGCTCTCTTCCACCACGACAACGTCGCTACCTCCGTCTTTGTCCCGCCGTTTTGGTCTTCCTCGTTTCGCGGCCACTCTATTATTAGGCTGTATTATCGTAATGCGGCGACCGTCATGTCCGGGGTCCAGCGAAATGGCCGCCGTAATAGGGACAGACGCCAGATATCCGCCGCGTTTTCCTCGCAGCGTCCTCCTCGCGCGATCAACGTGGGATCGGGAGGTGTTTCGTTGAAGTTTCTTGAGAAGAAAACTTCGTTCAGTCTCTTGGTGGTTCGCTCGCTCGACGAGAGGTTGGTTCGATAGATTTCTTCGAATGACTATTACGCTACGTTCGCCAGTGATTCAAGGCCGATACGAATAACGCTGAACGAGGAGGACTCGATTTTCGACGTTAACTTTAAGATTCCCATGATCGAATACCATAAGCTGGGTGCCATAAAAAACGAACACCAGTCTGCGTTCGACGGTGGCATCTAGATCTCCCAATAAATGGTCGCGAAGAAGTTGAAAGGGACTCCGCGCGGGATCCTTCCGCGCTTTTCAATATGGAATCGCGCGATAAACGCTCCCCAGGCAAACACGGGAGACGTATCTACGCCGGTAGATAGGGGGAAGTTTATAACTTGGCTACGAGCAACAGCGAAACAAATCGCGCGACTGGATCTCGCGAGACATCCGGTTTCCTTGGTCGACACCCTCTCCTGCTCCCTTTTGATGCTCGTCAAACGGTAGGCCATTGAATTTATGCGTTCTAGAAAGGTGGCCCGCCATATTTTTACATTCGAACGCGAAGAAAATGCTATTCGTTAGTAATACAAGATTCGCAGTGCTTCGAAATTCTGTCTGTCGCTCGTCGAAAGGTTAAATAAGGGAGAAAAAGTGGAAGGACAAGCTGAGAATCGAGGGGGTGGCCACCCGTCTGTCACGCGGTGGTAGCGCAGAGAAGCGAACGCCTGGGCAGAGGAACGTGGCCCCTCGGCGAAAGCGTGGGTGGGTTCGGGGGGTGAGTATCGAGGGCGCTAATGTTCCTCGGGCAGGAAACGCCGTCTCCATCCTGCACCCTCTATCTCTCCGCTCGCTCGCTTATTTTTATTCGTCTTTATCTGAGACTTGAGTCGGTTCCTCTCCATTTCCTCTCGAGGAGTTCTTCCTCCTCCTCTGCGCCTCTTCTTCGCCTTCCCTCCGCCGCCCTCCATCATCCCCCCAGCCGGCTGCTCTTTCTGCGCGCCGCTTCTCCGGTTGTCCCCTCCGGGTACCGATGCGGTGACAACAACATGCAAACATTCTGGTATTTGCAATTCGAATGCCGCGAAACGGGGACGGGAAACCGCCGCGGAGAAGCCTCCAGCCGGTCCTCCACGCCCGCGAGAACCCGTACCTCCACCCACCCCCTCGGAGGCGCGCCATCCGAGCTATTCTATTAGCCCGCCAGGAGAGATAACTTCCACTTTGCCCGTGCGAGAGCTCTCCTCGCGAGAAACGTATCGTTTCTCAACGGCCATGCCCGTCAGCGATCTCTCTGTTATCGTCCTCGTTGCTTCAGGTTTGCTGGATTTCGTCCTCTCCTTCTTCGGATGGTCGCCCTTTATATTTCAACTTTTGTTGTTCGACTTGGTATCGTACGTGTAAAGCCGGGACGGACATCAGCATTACGTTTAATGAAAGAATGTAGATGGTTCGAGAGAGTTCGAAATTTTTTTTCAACCCTTCAGACTCGTCGCCGTTGGTACGAGTTAAGTGCGCGCCGGGATCGTGATGATACGTGCTCCCGGCCGGTTTATAACCTGGTGATTATACAATCAAGGGGCAGATGCGCGCATTAAAAATTCGCAGTCGTTCAGCGACCAAAATCGTGATTATAACGTCGATACGAGAATAGCCTTTGGCCAGAAAAATGAAGACAACTGCCCTGATGGGAATCGTCCGTTGTAGAACCGCGTCGAGAGCATCCCAAACCTGCGCGAATCGACTGGTTCAACTTAGGTTCTTGTGATGAGCGGTTTCGAGCAGATGCTGGTCTCACGATCGAGATCTGAAACCAGTGTAGCATCTTTCGTTTTCGTGTATCGATAGAATTATTCGTAATACACAACAATTTCCTAAATAAAAATTGTGCAGGACGTTCGTTTAAATATTTGTCTACGCTGCACGTGGTATTAAGGGAATCGAGTAAATTCGAGGATGAAAGGCTAGATATACGATCGATATAAAGTCGAGCTGTCAACGGTGGTTCGCTGGTTATCTCGAATCGCGAGCCAGTCGCGTCCCTGATATCTCCCTTTCGGGATCACGCGTGTAACGCACACATCGCGTCGTCGGGGTGGTTCGTTGGTCGCTATATAATTACGCGGCTATCGTCCCGAGGCCGTCATCGAGGACCAACCAACGCGCACTCGATCACGAGATAGCGATAATAACAAGGTCCGCGGAGCAACGTTCCTGCCGTTCAACGAACGACGAGGGGGATGTCTTTGAGTCGCTCGACCTCGATCGAATGAAACTTGAAAAAACTGCTTTTCTTCGAAAGGGGTTGGCCACGACGAACTACCTCGTCGAAGCAGAGGAGCAATTCCAGCAACGGATAAGTAGAAAACCGTGTTACCCTTAAAGCATCCAGCGAATTGACCAAAAATTCGATAATCGCCAACTTGGCGGGTAAATTGATCGGGCCACCCCCCGCGTGGGTTCGTGCGGGGCGGTCGAGGGCGCGAAACTTTTTACCCCCGTTTCGAAGTTGAAACAAAGAGCACTCGCGTGACCAGAAGGCGTGCCACGTGATACGCTAGGCGAATCGCCGGGGCGACCAATCGGCTTCCAGAGGCAACCCCGATACGAACCGTACACCTCGTCCAGGTTTGATGTTTCCAGTCACGTGACCCACGACTCGATATCAATTCGTGACGCTAAGTGCGCGTTCGCGTGCACGCGCTTCCTTTCTCGCGGTGGAGCTTTAAGGACACCGCTTCCGACTCGCCTTTCCACTCCTTTCTGGCCACCCTGCCCCGCATCACCTTCGCCCGCGTCGAGATCCTCGAACACGTCGCCCGCCGTGGCGTTAACGATCGCGCCTAATCGCGGAAACCGACGAATTCCCGTCTGATTTCACCTGGATAGCGAAATGGGTGTCACCCTGGTCCCCCCACGTTTTTTTTAATGTCGTTCGTTTTCGTCGATGCTTTCAATTTGATACGAGCGAGATAGTTGCGACGGTTCGCACGATGATGATCGTTAATTCGATTTGGAATTAATAACATTTCGGTTGGTTGTTTAGGTGGATTGAAAATGCTCGGTTCGTTGAAGGGAAATTAAAAAATTTTCGTTAAATTCGAGCATCGAATCTATTCTACGCCTCGTCGAGGACAAAACGAGCCATCGACGGTGCGTTATTCGCGGGGCGCAGCGTTCCGAAAAACCAGCACCGACGGAGAGTTTCCACGTTTTTATCGCGCGACGGGATATCGATTCGTACGCGTTTCTTTCACCGCGCCGGGCCGCTGTCCGTTTCCCGTGGACAATCGCGATCGGGTCGCGAGATAAATCGCGCATGATCATCTATAAGAGGTTACGCTTTCGATAGTGTCAACAGGAACAAGTTGTTAGCAGTTAGTAGTTGTGGGCAGACATCGCGCCGTCAGGCCCACCCCGGGATTCCGGAGCGTTCGTGATGGATGATCGCAGATATGCTGAAAAATGGTGATGGATGAAATCTCGCCGGCTATAAACATTGACGGAATCTGTTACGCGGATTGTAATATGTTATCCCGCTGGGCGTCTTAATAAAACGGACGTTTCGCGGCCGGTCCGCCCGCCTGATTCTGTCTTGTGCCCGCTGCGGACGATTCATTTAAAACCGATTTGTTAACGTTTCTTCCTCTCCCTCCGTGTGTTTGTCTTCGGCGCGCGAATCGTTATAATCGGTGGGCTTTGAATCTCGATCGCGCACGCATCGCGATGGACGAACCGGGGGATGCAGCGGGTCAGAGATCCACGTACAGGATCCACGTCGGATGACTGATGTCGAGAAAGAGTTTCACCTCGAAAGCTCGTAACCCTCCTCGACCTTTCTTCCAGGTTTCGCAAGCTCCTCCGTGCTCGTCGCGTTTCATAAATCATCGAAACGGCGTTCAAAGCGTAAAATTAAATCGCAACGAGATCTCCGCGCCGGCCGTCGAGCAACGAGCGTACGATTCTTCAAAGGCCTAAGCAGACGTCCGATAGGTGGTAAAGGCAACCCGTACCCAGGTGAATCCGTAGAATCACGGCGTTCACCTCTGACGTTCGCTCACGCATCCTGGTCATCATCGGCCGCCATTTCTCTCCCACCGATCAAAGGTTGCGCATCGCCATCAGCGTGCTCGGTATCAACATTCCACGCTCGGGAAAATCTATCCGGCGTTCTACCCACCGCGAGGTGGAATCGACGAGTTAATGGCGATAACGCCGCGGCCCGGTGCGTACCCGCTCTCGGTTGGTTAACGAGACGTGGCGCGAGAAGCGAGGCGAGGCGGTGGAATTCGCGTAGCGGACGCGGCGGAGAAGAAGAAGAGGTTCCCCGTTCCGCGTGCACCGGGCAAAAAATCGGGCAAGGGCGGACGAGATTTGATTCCCGGTGACGTATTAAATGTGTGGTAGCAGCCAGTGGTGTCAAGGGGGATTGCTTTAATCAGTAGATTAATTCGTCATGGCCTCCGCCGCGTAGCAACGTCCTTTGTCGGGCCGCTGGTAAAATATGAGCCAACGTACATAATCAACTATTTGTGGTAATGAATATTATGCGGCCGGCGCGCGTGTCATTAATAACGTCCGTGGCCGTGCCGCGTAATCTCCTTTTCTTTTCTTTCTTTTTTTTCCCTTCCATTCGTGGCCGAGCGTGCATTATGCGCGCGAGATACGTCTAAGCGCGACGAAACCTTAGAAAAAACAGGGAAGCGCGCTTTGCATGCGCGCTCGAGCTCGCCTCCGATAAGCTGCCACCTGAATTGATACGATTCTCTGTTCAGCATTTCTCCTCCGTATGCGAAACGTAGAGCTCGCGACAAATACCGAGCGCCCTCTCGTCCTGGCCGACCCTTGTCACGGGTTATCATAGCGACGATCATCGTCCGAACGCCTCGCGCAACGGTCGTCGTGACCGAGAAATACGGGACGCTGGGAGTCCAGTGGCCAGTTTCACTGGTATCTCATCGCGAAGGAGACCCGTGCTCTCTTTCCTGCCACGAAACTCTCACCTACCGGCTTAACCCTCCTGGACAACTCCCCGCGGCGAAAAGACAAATGAGCCTGAGGTGAGAACTTGCCCGATAAATACCAAAGGCGACACACTGTTTGACCAGGGAGCGTTACAGCCTGGACCCTGGCAAGAAATACTGCGTACTGGCCCCCTACCCTCGTTCCTAACCCCTTCGTTCCACATTCTACACGGCCCGTGACCGTTTCCGCCTCCCTCACCCGCCGCTACCGCTACCCTCCGATGCGGCTGTTCACCGAATTCTTGCTGCAGGATTTGTTGCATCGCGGAATCTTTTATTTTCGAATTTAAAAAGTGACTGCGTTAATTACAAGTATCGAGGAGCTGTACAGCTCGTTCCTGCTTCAGCTGGGCAAGTATTTTTCAATCGTATCGTACGCGTAGACAGAAAGAAGATTCATTCACCCTCACCCTGTGCGTACAGCGCGCGCCATCATAGAATTTCTTTTCTTCCAGGGCGAACCGTGTCCGGGGGCCGCATTAATTTCATGTACTTAACGGGAATGAGTTAAATGTCCATCCGGAAGGGTTCCCCGGGTGCCATTTGTGGGATGAGAAGAGCGAGGAGAAGTTTGCCTCCTTTGTTCCTCCTTCCGCCTTGCTCGAGGGTCAATTTGAAAGCTATCTAAATTGATATACTCCGAGAGACAAGACACGAGATTTCGTTTCTGCGATGGTTTTGTTAATTTTTCTGCGTGCTTTTTTTCTGTTTGAGACATATATATCTCGCGACAAGCCTGGAATGTCGAGGGAGAAAAATGAAGGAACGGTTTCAGGGTCGTCGAGGCCGACAAAAAGCCGTGTTTTTCCGAGAGCGAAAAACTATTTTGTACTTTTAGCCGAGCCACTGACGGCGCATCATTTTTCAACGGCGCTCTGTCAGACGATTGGAAAGGGAGAGGAGGACTGTCAGTGGCCGGCGGCCATGTCAAACGTCGACGCAACCTCGGCCTTGCTCCCTCGTCCTCCTTTTTATCCCGTTCTTTATTCAATTTTTGACCCTATCCAAAATATTCCGTACTCGTAAACAAGGTTCCAAACTGACTGGACATCGACACCGATATCAAACGCAAATTCTACTCCAAACTCATCCTACGTGTCCATTAGACCACGAAGTTAGCTTCTCTACTTATAAAATTTTTCTATCCGCAGAATCCCTGGCAGTTTTCGCGTGCGAACGCACGTCAATACCCAATTCGAACCACTGTCTCTCGGTCCATCGTCCCGAGAGAGGGCAGGCTCGCAAGAAGCCGCGTAGAATGGGCATCGACGCCCGCGGCGGCGACTCCTGGGTGATGGATGGGCTTCTGCTCGAGCAGTTTCGTCTATACGTGCCACGTACCGTTTCCCCAATTAAACAATTGCATTCACATCCATCCATCCGTCGCGTCGCCTCGTCTGGTCCGTGAGATCGTGGTCGAACGGGACCCTGGTGTTCTCCTCCCTCGTCCGTTTGTCGCTCGCCCCCTGCCACCTCGTTCTCCCTGTCCCGTTTCCGTGTCCCTTGCCCTCTTTTCTTTTTTCCTTCTCCGCCCAGCGTCCACTCTGTCCGCGGAAAATCCCGGCCGCGGGCCTGGCTTACAATTAAATCGCACGTTGTAATGCTACGTGACGCGAACGATCGCCTCGTAATTTCTACTTGCCGACGACGCCTCGATTTCATGCAAATCCAGCGACAGCCATTGCTTATGAGCGTGTTGGAATGTCGGTCAACGATCGCGGGGAATTTTTAACGATGCGTGTGATTTAGAGCTAGCGGAGGTTTTTTGTCGTTCCTCTTGGAAACGATTCTCTTTTTTCTTTTTAGATGTAATTGCAATTTCTTTTAATTCAATAGTATAGCTACCAAAGTAGTTCCACGACTTGAATTGCTATTAGTTGTACCTGCAACATGCGAGAGATCTCAGCTGCAACGCTTCAACCCCGAAAAGGAACATCGTTATCCAATTTTAATAGCCAGGCTATTATCTCCGAAATAAATTCGGACGTAAATCTCAGCCGCGCACGTAACGGGGGAATCATGGATTCCCGTCGAATATAGGCGGATTTGATCGCGATCGGGGCTCGAAATATCGTGGAAGCCTCGGGATCGGACGGCCGGCTCCGCGAAGGTGGCGAAGGGAAAGGAAAACGGGATAGTAGAAAGGGAGGAAAAGTGCGCTGGCGGGGTTTGGTACGTAGGGCACGTCCGTGGGACCGCGGCCAATGTATGCTGCCCGCATAAACTAACAGCCGCATCGGATTTTACATAAAATTCCGGCGGCCGCTGCGATTTCAGGCGATGGACGGGAGGGAGACGTGACACGGGGGCCGGTCGGCAGTCATCGGTTACAACGGAACCGGTAGCACGGAGCCGGCTTGAATTATGATTACGGATTACGCGTCGTTGCTCTTTCCCGTTCGTCCCCTCGTTCCATCGTTGTTGCCCCGTGCTCTTTTTTTCATCCGCGCGCCTCTGCTTCCTCCTTTTTCGGGGATCTTGCCGCAATTGCTCTGTTACGTGATTGAAGATTTGACGCACGCTGCGAATTTATATAAGCGAGATCGGCATACATCGTTCCCTCTGCGAGCAATTACTGTATCGATTACCGCGTACGCGAGCGTGTACACGCGAGTCGTCGCGACGGATGGAACGCATACGAAGCTGCCGCTAATTTCTAAATCGCTGGAGCTCGATGAGTGAAGAGGACGCGAGGGTAGAGGGTGTCGCGTGGAATTCGTTGGAGCGTTCGAACGAGGACGGGATCGGATCGTGGCGGCGTCTCGCGCAATCTTCCACCTGGAATCTTCCGGGCTTTCGTCGGTGGAAAAAGCAAAGAGAAGAACCAGAAAGAGCTCGCCGATGCGAGGAAGATAGAGGTATCCGCTCGTGCGACGAGAGGTATACAGGTTGTAGCGTGGTACCGGTTACACGCGGACCGGCTGTAATAATAGGGCGAGAGAGCCGGAGGGTGAGCAGCTCGGACTTGACTAATGAGGCGGCGCGTCCTCGACGTTATTAGATCGCCGAAAGAGTTTTTGAGGATGCCCCGGCTACGGCCAGGGACGAATCCACCGCGAAGGATGGGTAATGATACGGCTGGACCCCGTTTCTTATTTGTCAAACGTCAGCGGCAAAAGACGTTGCCCAGTTGTTTTCGGGGGCCAGAAGGAACTCTCTCTTTCTCTCTCTCTCTCTCTCTCTCTCTCTCTCTCTCTCTCTCTCTCTCTCTTCTTGGAATGATAATCTACTTGCAAATGCGACCAAACTCTCTTTTCGCCCCACCCCAGGCGTCACGCTCGAACGCGGTGTTTGTTCTGGGGTGCTCTTGTAACGGAATTTCCAAGGTTGAAACCGCTGCTCCGCGTTACGTAATTATCAATAATCACTGAGGGGACCGGAGGAGACGGGCGGTAGCTGATGGAAAATGGAGGGGTACAGGCCGCCGTTTTCTTTCGCGCGGCGATTTTCTATCGCGCATGGGTTTCCTGTTGAAATCGCGGCCGACTGGTAATTGCGCGTGGCCAGGAAGCGAGCGATTTCCCGCGACTACGCGACCACGCTCGACACCGTCGCGATTGGGAAACTTCGATTGCGGAACGCTGGCGACGTTTACGCGGTTAATTGGAAAGTCACCGGCGACGGTAGGACGAACGGCGGGGATAAGTGAGCGTTGTAAATGCGAATGGGTAATGCTCGCTGATTATCGATTTCACGCGGCTCTAGCTGGAAAAGTTACTGGAAACGGATTTCATTCGATACCTGGTTCGTGCGAACCGGCCTCTTGCGATCTCTATGGAAATCTTTTAACGTGTACAGGGTTATACGCGCGTAAATTACTGTTTCGTATACTTTTCGATAGATTCGTATACATTTTTAATATATTTTGAACAGATAGTTACTAGTGAAAGGTTGAACTACACATTTTTCAAGGTAGTTAGGGAGAAACAATTCAGGTAGTACGTGGAAGAAAATTTCGTTCCGTCAAGCGATCAATTCTCAGCCAGCTAAATTAAGGTTAACTCTACTTTCGTGTAATAGAAGAGCAGAGCGGTGAAAAATCGTCTGGGTATATCTGCGCGTGTAAGACAGCGTGTTTCGCAGTCGGTCAGTCGTTCGTGCAGTCGTTTTCCATCAGATAGCCGCGCGGCCGGCTCGTCCGTTCAGGAACTGGAGGCGAGAACGCGGAGGGATCGCGGAAAATAGGCGGGCAGAACGCGCGTCGCGTCGCGTCGCTGCGTACTGCAACGCTAATTAACGTTCTAATTGTATCCTTCATGTATGAACAGCGGCCGTTCCACTCGGGGATGCACGTTAACAAACCTAATTTCCGCCTAAAATCCATTTAATGGAACGCGAGACCGCGGTTCTTATCTGCTAACACGCCGCTGAACATGCGTGCACCGGCGTTCACCGCTTTGTTATTTCGCCCAGAAAGCCGCTGCTGTTGCGGAAAGGGCCGATTTCTCTTTCGCGGCCGGCCATCGCGCTTCGGAACTCCGGCTAAATTGCTTCCACGGCCTTATCTTCGTCTGTGCCACCGAGCTTTTCACCCCCTCCCCTTTTCTTGTCACTCCAAAGCGTTGCATCCCCTTTTCACCCTTCAACCGATTTCCAGTCGGTTCCTAGTTACCTCTAGTCGTTCTATTCATTTTTTTCAAATCCACCAGTAACTCAGTTCACACCAGAAGAATTCGTACACCGATGAATACAATTTTCCTGTCTTATCATGGAACAATTTAGAAACTTTCACCACCTCGAGTCCTCCGTGAGTTCGTTCCGTTACTGAAAATCAGCGGCGATTCTCCGCGAAAGATCGTAATCGCACGAGGCATCGCCAACAGGACCGTGGAATCGAGGACGAAACAGGAAACGAGGGGGGAGATATTAAACGCGGACGTCGAAGGACTCCAGAGGGAGGCGAAGGAATCCGGGACGCGCGGGGGGGGGGGGGCCAGGTTGAAGTCGTAAGAAAAAAGAGCGGAGCGAGTCCGAAGGGGCAGCAGCCGTGGCAGGGCCGCTTTCGCCTCGGCGAATGAAATTGCCCGGGCAATCGGTGGTTGCTTATTAGCGTTTGACGTTCGATTAGTCAAGTGCGCCGGGTAAGATCCGCCGTTCGAACGTTCCGTGGCTCCTCTCATCGCCGATCCCCGTGGGTCCCCGTGGGTCCCGGGCCCTCTTCGAACGCCGGGCCAACAAGCCGCGCGTCCGCACGATTCCACGCGGAGCAACAGGCACGTAGCATCATCATTCTTCTGCGGCTCGGAAGAAGAGACCGGGACGCGAGGAGCCAGGCGCTGCTCCGTTCCTCGCCGCGGTTCTACACTCGCGCGCGGAGCACACCTTGTAATTACGTTAACCGTACTACTGCCAGCCGGTAATAGCACGAATTAGTTGCACTTCAATGTTTCCCCCGATGCGTTCGAACGCGCTCCCATCCCCGTGGCCGCGCCTGGTTCCCCTCGAGACTCTCTCCGACTTTTTTCTACCCCCTCGAGCTGACATCGGAGATTAGGAGCGCTTCTTGCGTCCGCAGGTAGACACCGTTCCCTTTTTCTTCCCGTTCGAGGGAACGTTCGCGGCAGTGTCGCGCTCGGGTTGCCGCCGCGAATTTTGCGGTTGCCTCTCGCGAGGGGATGCTCTCGAGGAGGGGTGGCAGCAGTCGTGCTCGATGGCTGATAAAATCTAAACGATCTCGAGAAAAATGCTTCGAACGTCGCGCTGCTGGTATTTCGGTATTTCGTTCGGGGACTATCCGGAGTGGAGATTCCGGGGGGGAAAAGTAGGCGATCGTAATTTATAACGTTCGTCGCGAAGAAAAAGCCCGGCTAGGCAGAGGGTACAACGCGTTATTAATACGTTTTAAAGAAATGTCCGCGATTAATTTGCGAAACGAGTCGCTATTGAAGTTCTTGCCCGCGGGCTCATTAATCTTATCCAACGGCCGGTCCAAGGGCGAAGGGTGGGGCGGCCGCGGAGGGGGAGGAAAAAATTATTTTGTAGAATGTTCGGTGTAATAACAGGGAATCCTGTCGCCGGCACGCCTAGCGGGGAGGAAGAACACCGTCCTACTATTAATTCATGTCTCAAGTTTTCAAGTAAGAAATTAATGTCTCCATACGTGATTTCGTGGCTCCGCGTAGCCGGTGCTCCCGTCCCTCTCCTCGGTACGCCCTCTCCGCGAAAACTTCGCCGACCCTCCCCTGGCCCCCCTGAAACGAAATTAATAAACCGGGATTGCGTTACCGCCCGGAGACTTCTTGCGGGCTGAGAGCTTTCTTGCCGGTTCGATCCTCGAACCGTCGTGGCTCGGTGACGCTTGATGGCCCAGTGAACGTAATTTCTCTGCCGATGCTCCTCTCTCTCTCTCTCTCTCTCTCTCTCTCTCTCTCTCTCTCTCTCTCTCTCACCGCATCTGCGCCTCTTTTCCCCTTCGTTCCGCGTTCAATTATATTTTTTCGACCGTGTTTCCTCTCCTCTTCGTCCGCGTCGCGTCTTCTCCTTCTCGTCCGTTTTATTACACCGCGCTTCTTAATACCGCGCTGGGAATAATCGAATAAAATACCGTAGACATCCCGGTAACATGATTAATACGTGATACGAACATTTCTCTGGCTATAAATTTTTATCCAAGACAGATCGTTTTACTACAAATACGCGTAGGACAGCGCCAGTCGGGACTGGTTCTCTCTCCTGTTAAACCAGAAGCCCACCGTAGTATCAACATCGATTTCTTCCCACTTAAGAAACGGACGACCCACGAGCATCATTAATCACGCTTCGTTGTCTCCTCAAAGACGGCTCTCCATTGTCAATCGTATTTATTCCGTTCCACGCGGCTAAGCGGCGCGGTAGGTAGGCGGCGGATGGCGGTGGCCCCGCGTAGGTGGTTCGCAGGTGGAGGAACACCGCGGAGTACTCACGGGGACGCGAGGTCACGCGTAACGGAGAGGAGGTTTAATTCCACGGCAGGTCGCGTCGCGGCCGTTACGGGCTTATGCACGGTCCGCTCGGGCTGGTATTCTTTTTGAAAAAGCGAACGCCAGATAATGGAACGTAATGTAGTGTGAGCAGCCAGCTCCGCTACCTCGCTTCGGCTTCTAGTCGCGAGACGCAGCACTGTGTGTCCTTCAAATCGTCCGCCGTTTAATTGTGTCCTCGAGGAACACGTTGCGCAGGCATTATCGAGCGATTCGTTTCGATTTATTCGGTCCTCCGTTAACCGGTATCAAGTGATCGTTACGGAGTTTCGATTTTTCGATGTATTTTCTTAATGCATCCCTCGTGAAACGAAATCGCGTCTGCCCTCGGAATTCCGTCGTAGTCAAATTATTTCTTGTCAAGTTTAATTCCATCGAGCATCGCGGAACCGGTTCTTTTAGCCGGGTAATTGCAAAAAATCCCCCAGGTTCTTCGCCGTCCACCCGGTAGGAGAGTATCACGTGTGGGGTACCTTAATGATGCACCCGGTCGGATCTCACGAAAAGTCCACTCTCATCGTGCATGGTGACCAGCCATTGACCGACGTTTCTTGCCTGGCGCAAAGTAGACGAACGTACCGCGAGTACCCACGACCCTCCGATGTCTCGAACGTCTCCTCGATGAATTTCTAACCGATCGAGAACACTTTCGAATCGTTCGAAGAATCATCCGATCTTGAACATCGACGCGAGAGATAGAGAAGTAAACGCTGGAACAAAGACGGTTCTAAGCCAGTGGTAGTATTTCTCGCGGGACGAAGACACGGGCGGGCACCGAATCAAAATCGTAATTTTAATGAAACCGCTAGGCGAGCCCCGAAAATAATGGTCAACATTTCCTGCTCGTATTATTTTCCCGCGGCGGGGCACGGGGATTTACGAGAAGCGAATGGAAGCAGAAAATTAACGATTCCGTGGGGAGGGTGGCCCGGGTGGTGGAAGTTTTTCTTAGTATTTTAATATAAATGCGGCTCTGAGCGGCGGCCGACTTGGCCTCGCGCGGGGTGGGCCCGGTTGTTTACGGCAGTTTGTGCCAAGCTAAATGAAGAATGAAGCTGAAATTATTTGGTGGAAAACAGTGAAACAGGATGTGGAAACGACACCGCGTAGATTTACAGGGGCTGCTGCACGCGTCGCGCCAAACCAGGGATGCTGGGGGGCGCTGGACTACAGGGCGCTGGAACATTTTTAAACGCGTCTCCTCCCTCCTCGTCGGCAATTATAATTCTTCGCGGGCCACTGATAGATTCATGGGACTACCGCTAATTTCGAGCTTCCTCCGTGTGAGCTCGTCTTCGATCGGATTTCTGTTCACCGTGTTCTTCGTACGTCTTTGCAAGATCTATTATCCTTCGAATAGTTTAATCTAAATCGTTTGAAACTTTTAAGCAATCACTATTTATTCATCCCCAATATCTTTAAAGATAGCCCATAACCTCCCCATGGCATCTTCCACAGATATACTTCATTTGACCGAAACTCGAACGCGGTATTCGTTATCAGCGGCGATGAAAAGAATCGACGAGCCCGTTCGGGACCGTCCCCTTTCTCTTTGCTTCATATTCGCGCCGGAAGTGCTCGCCTCCACCCTCGACGGCGAGGGAGGAAGATTCCGTTACCCCCACGGTGGATCTGTGGCTTTTTACGGGGAACCAATAATGAACTTTTTTTTCCTCTCCTCCGATATAAAAGTTGATTTGTAACGACCTCTCTGTCTCGCACCCCGGAGGTCTCCGTCGATCCCACCCTTAAAGGCGGTGAGAAGCCTCTCATTCTCGGTCGCTGATATCACTCGCGGCATTGCTCATTACTCACGCCGTCTTATCGTCCTTACCACCCCCGCCTCTATCGAAGCACCGTTGCCTCGGCTTTCGCTACACCCTTGCCTCGTTCGCCACCCCCTCGTGTCTCTTTGGTTCTTCCCTTTTTTTCGATCCTGGGGAAGCTCGCTTCGAATGCCAATAGAAGGGGAGTTTGAATTTGTTTTGATTGGGTTTCGTAATTGATGCGATATTTTTTCTTTATTTCCATAAGGTGAAAGAAATGGTCGAATTATAATAAGTTAAGTATTCTATGGTAATTCAAACGGACCTTGTTCACTTCGTCCGGAATCTACTCTTCGTTACCAGATTTCGTTAAGGTTTAATCGAGCCTCTCTCGCTCTCCATTCTGAATCGGTCGATAGATCAATCGACGGTGTTGGTCGAGCATTACCCGCTCTCTCGCTCGCTCCCCTTTCAACGCTGTCAGCCCTATCGGTGGCGCGCCGCGCTATAAATTTACCGTGGCCTTGATAGGAAAGTGGAGCGCACGTTCCCGCGATTATCTGCCCTGTCGAATGCTCGTCCTGCCACAACAAATTCTTTACACCTCTTCTTGCACAGGTTTCTTTCTTTTCCTTCAGAGATAGACGTTTTTCCGCGTTACCAGTGGATAGCACCTCGAGAAGTACTTTAGAGAGCAAAGTGTTTTCAAATATCCCTCCTCTCGCGTCGACTAAGCGTCCACGATCCGAGCCTGAGACAACAAGGGGTTACTTTTACCCGGCAGATTACCGTCGTTCGATTCACCATCGTCTGAAAGGCTGGTAATTCCCAGCTTTCCCATCGCTATCGGACTCGAGGGCGGTCGAGATATCAACCAATAAGTATTGACCCGGTCGAGGAGGGTGGCACCGGGGGGTGAGTCGCGCGCTGAATGTTTCTTATCAGTAAATTAGCAACGTAGCCGGCGTTGGTCGCTGACAACGCCTCCGTCGATGCTGATGAGGGAGAGCACGGCAGGAAGTGACAGGTATCAATCACCTGCGCATCCACCGCGATGCCGCGGATGAGTTTCTGATAGAGCAACTGCGCCCACCCTTTCCCCCTCGCCTCCAACCGCCGTTGCTCGATAAGCGCAATGAAGTAATTCCGAGGGGCCGATATCGGTTTCGTGGTTCGTGGCTGCTCGCCGGGGAATATTGCACTCTCGATTTTCTTCGACTTCGTTATCTCGCTCCTCGGGACGCGCTCAACGGGGAAGTCGGGGCTTCCTCCTGCGATAGATTGGACGAACTGAGTGTGATGGTGCAGAGTTTCCGAATTAAGACAGAATTTCTGCCTTCTTTAGAATATCCAAATAAATTTTCAAGAATTTTTTCGCTATTTACAAATAATGTACAAAGTGTACGAGTGTATTGGCGAGAAAACGAATGGAGTAACTGCGAATCAGCCCCTTACCTATTACTCTCAATCCAGGTTACAGCTCGAACGGTGGTAGAAAAATCAGGTCATATCGCGGATGGTCCGTGCGTCACACGTCACCGATGTCAGGCTCCATAGAATTCGGCTCCGCAGATAATCCGAAAGAAGACGTAAAGGGATGGCTTTCCGGGGCGCATCAGAGACTCGGCTGGTGAAAACGGATACGCGACGGAAGAGACAGGGGGAGGTTGGGCACCCGCTCGCCTAGCACACTCCCGTGAACAGTTCATTTATTATGCGGTTAGTTATCGGGCCTTTTCGTCTGATTTCCCTGCCAACAATGCGCCGTCACCGTCGCAGACAGGTCCTGGCGGTTCTTAGACTCCGGGCACCGTTCTCTTTCCCCGCACCCGCGACGTTTTCTCATCCGCCACTCTAAGTGACGCTCACTGACGACACGCCATACGTCACACCCGCCTCCACCCTCTCTTTCGTCCCCCTTTTCCACGCGCCCATTTACCTTAACCCCTTTCCCGCGCGTCGCCCTCACCTTTTCCCTTTTTTTCCCTCCTCCTTTCCTTTTTTTCACGCCACGTTCCTCCGAGGCGTCTCCCGCCGGTTTCTTTCCTACGGTTTCTTCCTCGTCTTCTTGCCGATTCGCGCACGCTACGATGGCTCCCGGCAGCCAAGTTCGACGCAGTTGCCGAACCGAGAGCTCCGTCGCGTTTGACTTACGATCGACCCGCTGGGTCGTATATTTCACCAGGCTACCAATCGCTGGGAATCGGGCGATCCTGGATGATGCACCCTACGCTTCTCAGAGTCTGGATGATACCTCAGTCGACTTTCGAGGCCATCTCGTACGCCTCGAAGACTACTTACAAAACGTGTGTTTCGTATATTCTTAGGACACGTTCGTGGGATCTGAAACATCCCACCAAACGTCTCGAGAATCTCGATAAGACACCCTCGCGGTATCCGATACCCACAGTAACGTGCGCGTAACCAAGTTGTCTCATCCCAGAACCTAATCCCAGCTAAACTTACCAGCAATTCACGTCATCCGCGTCGCCAAACGCGATTCCCCTAAGCCGCGCTGTCTAAACTCCACGGCGAGTCCACCCACGCCACCCTCTATTCCGTTACAAGCATCCTCTGTCGTCCCCGTCGTAAGTACAGTCTCATTACGAACAACGTTATTAATCTAGCGAAATCGGAGAAATCACAACACGGTTATCAACGCTCAAGCCTCGACGATGGATATGTAGGTTACCAGCGAGGGACGGACAATGGCGAGCGCGGGGATGATCCGCGACAGACCGAGGGAGAAAGAGATAGAGAGAGGGAGGGAAAAATGGAAGGAGACGGGAACAGAGAGCGATCTTCGTAGGTGGGCGAACGCGTCACCTTTAATTAATCACGCGACTGTATTATTTCCCGCTTAAACCACCACCCACCCTCTCCGTTTCGGTGGCGCAGCGGGCGGAGGACGCAACCGTGAACCACGGTCTCTCGCGAGGCGGTTTGCTTGAGACGTACCGTACAAAAGAGGAGCGGGAAAGCAAAGGTACGGCCACCTTTACAGACAGCCTTCGTATAAACATGTCAGTCCGCCGCGGCTCGTCCGGAGAAACGGGCCCGCGTTCATCCATCACTCGGTCCCTCGACCTCCCTCTCAGCCCTAGCCTCGCCGCGTCTCTCGTTCTAACCGTACGCGTTCCACGTTGCGGCCGTTCCTCACGATTCGCGGCTATTTTTCTCGCTGGTGTGGAAAAAAATCTGTTTAAAACGCCGCAGCTCCCATCGGGCTCTGCGTAACGTGAACGATCGCGTCCCGCGGGCCGACGCGCTCGTTTCGCCGGATCGCGTGCGCGGAAATCCGCTGCGCGCGTGTACCGTTAGCGCGCGGTGAATCGAAACGGAGGTGTACCCGGCTCGAGGTTCTTCCGTTCTCGTGACCGTGGATTTAATTCGGTTGCAATCGCGCTGAGAGGAACGCGGTATTTTTTGGGGGATGAAATATTAAGGAGGATCATCGAACGACCTGATTTGTGATTGTCGTTAAGTAAGATTATGATTGCTGGGAATTCTAGAGACATAAAGTGTTCGCGTCATTTTCGAACATGGAGTATATCGTGGATCGAATTGATTTCACGTGAAATCTGCATTCGATCTGCATTACGAACGGCGCAACGCGGGGGCAAATATTTCATAGCTCCGTCACTTTTTACCGATGAGCTAACAGAGGGTAAAACGATCCCCCTGTTCCTCGAGCAAACACGAGGCTATTTGAGCATTAGTGTGTATTTACGTATTGGTGTTTGCTAAGGCGACGGATCACGAGTGCTCGACGATCGCCTCTTCAGGCTGTTCATAATACTGCGATTCGGTGTCGGATTATTGCGGTCCGCCTTTCCATGGGAATTTCCTGGCGGGGGCTGCTTTTGCAATTGAAAACGATCGGGTTTCGCTTCTCGCGAGACGAGTAATCCTTTCCGCGAAGCACGAAATAACGCACCGTAACTTCTACCGTGGGCGTGCCAGTCTACGGCATGAATAGAAAGCACCTTTAATTAAAAACGAGAACTTACGATCTTGAACAAGATTAGGGAGCTGGTCGCCCATCTGCGGTGGTCTCTCTACAAAATTTTTTCCATTCGAAGAAACCCATTTCTATCGTTCTCTGTTCGAATAATCTGGCAAGACTCTTCGGATTAAAAAAATTAACAAGAAACGCTGTTCCTTTCACCCTCGACCACTTCCACAACCACTGCAACCACCGCCGCCATTGCTTCGAGAGTGATAACTAAATAAAAAAATTGATAACTCCCTCGACTTCATGAATCTTCTCCTCGATGGAGGATAGATCTGTTTACCGGGTGTTCGAGCAGCAAAGAGGCGGCGATCAGATTTTCGAAGTTGAATCGCGGCTAAACTCGAGATCGCCGCGGGACGAAAGCTCCGCTTAGGTGACCGAGTTCCCTCGGGAGTAGCGACGAAATTTTGCCCGGAATATGAATAAATTTATCGAAAGCCCGAAGACAGTCGAGCGCTGCGGTGGGGTGGTCTCGATGGAGGGCCAAATGGTGGTCGGACGAAGGGGTTCGGAGGGGGTTGCGGGGGCCAAAAAGAGTTTGAAACTGCTCGGGCACCCCTATATTATAAATATCAGCCATGAAAGATGGCGCAGACAGCAGCAGGGAGGCAATAGGTCTGGGGGACGGCTGGGTAAAGGAGTGGAACAGAACCGGAATTAGCATAATCAGAATAATTTCCACCAGCTGACAGCGCCCTCATTCTTTTTCCTGCGACGCGATTCTTCCGCTGCTTTATTTTCCGTTGTTTTCCGCCTTCCGCTGCTTCGCTTCCCTCTCTCTCTCTCTCTCTCTCTCTCTCCCTCTCGCCCTTTCTTTTTTTCCTCTTCTTTTCTTTCGACTGGTTCTTGTTCCCCGCGTTCCTCCCGAATTCTCGCGCCGTTTCCACGGCCACTCTTCGATGCATCCTACTTCGACCGGAAGAACTAACGGCCACATTTTACTCCGCTTCCCTCTGCCAACCTTCCCCCGTCGATCCCTCTGCTGCGAGGCATTCCTGTTTTTAACCGCGCCCAAGGATCGTCCCAGCGATTTCGATAACTCATTCAATTCACCAAGAGAAAGAACTTCTCCCCACGTCATCCACCTCGACCAAAGTAGTCGGCAGTAGTTTCAATGTTGTTTCAAGCTCGTTCCAAAGTAATCCCAGGATCGCATCGATGTCGTCGCAGCCCTCGTCGACGGGATACGGGTTCGTATGAGAAAAAAGAAGGAGCACGGGACCAGCGATCGATTGGAATCGATACCTCGTTAGAAGACGACGCCACCGCGAATCACGTACGGTTCGCATACTTGCCGCGAAATGGCGTCGCCAGGCCCTGCTCCACCGCTAGCGCCCAGCGGATTCCACCCTTTGAAATATATCAAAGTTCATGCGTTCCTACCTAATATCGTTCGCGTGCACGGCCTCGCCCCCCTTTCAGGCTGGTCCCAGGGCGAACCGGGTTCCCTGTTCACGTGCCTGGAGCCCATCCCTCCCACGCAGCCAGCCGGCTCGCGTTTCCCTGATCTTTATTCATTCTTTCGCCTCGCCCATTTCAATTTTTCCACAGTTTAGCCGGCGAAATCGTGCCCAGCGCCGCAACGGTTCCGCGCCCATCCACCCACCCACCACCACCCCCGGTGTACACGCGCGCGTGCTCGATAAATTCTTCGCGGCTCCTAATGTTTAGCCTTTATGGCTCGCCAGCAGGCGGTTTAAGAATCCGTTGGAAGGGTTACGCTGCAGACTGTTCTTCAACCCCCATTTCTCGTGACGCCGTTCCCGCGGTAGTTTAGGGACGCGCGGGGGTGTGATCAGTTGCTGAATATTTTGCGGTCGACGCTCTCTTTTTCTCTCGCCTAGCAGGTTCGTTTATTATTTGCACACACGGAAGCGACTCGATAAATCCATGCCCAACGTCGCGCGAGAACGATACCCAAGTTCTCGAAGTCTACGACAAAGTGTTGGATCCATTGATTCCGAGCGTAGTCCTTCGATCATCCCCGAGGAAACTTCGCGGGGGAGAAAGGACGAGATCGTAGCCACGATGGGTGCTTGTATTATATACCATTTATACAAGTAGCAGCCGCGCGGCCCTCTATTAATATTATCCATCCATTATTCATCCCGGATCACGCTCGGAATCTTTCGAAATCGTATCCGCGGGTAGATACAGCGAGGAACGTCCGATTCAGATTCAAATGCTCATAGATCCCGCTGTACATCCGCGGCTATCGCGCGGCCCATTGTATTTATTGGCAGGCTGCGCGTTCGCGCGAGTCCACGCAACGCTTGTATCGGCTCTTCCTTTCGAATCGAGTGATCCCTTTGAATGGTTTCCGGTGAAAGTGCTCGGATAACTTCCTCTTGTCTCTCTTCGGAGACATTCGTTTCCTTTGCGTCTTGTTTTTGCGAATAAAAGTGGAATCGTTTTACATGGTTGCCCTCGAAGGATTTTTGGAAATATATTTTTTGCAGAAAGGGGAAAGACAGGTATAGATAAGTTTGAAATGTATACCTATGCGTTGCTAATCAAGCATAATTTATTACATGTCTCAGAAGTAACACTTAAAGTTCCGCGTTATCTGCTAAAAAATCAGCAAGAAAAAGGTTCCTGAATAACATAAAATGGAACTCACCGTCAGTGCAGATATTAAATCGAAAGCTTGAGAATAAAAGAGGAGCTCGTCCGCGATCTCCTTTCCCCGACGTATTTGTATTTTAAAGCAGAAAAGACGCGAAAGGGGATGATACGAGATCGAAGCGCGGAATAATGCTGCGGTGGTGGCTCACTCGGTATAAGGGTGGTCGCGAACAGAATGGTGGGGCTTCCTCCCTCTGGCATCCTCTCTCTCTCTATCTCTCTTCCTCCCCTTTCTCCGGCTAGGGAAGGATGCAAGGGTGCGAGGTTGGGTTTCAACCATGATTTCCATTCGCCAGCCATCCATCTTGTTTGAGACTGGAAACTGACAGATAGACGCGGATCCGAGTGCCGGTGACGTGGCAAGTCTTGCACGACTATGCAACGCGCTCGTGTTGGTGTAACCCGCGCGCGCGATATTGCGGTGCCGAGCGCGCGGTACACGCGCGCGAGCCACGTCGAGCAACTTCCGCGTCCGCGTGAAAAATTCATTTTCGACGACATTAGCGAGGCAAGAAATTGCTTTTCCTTTCTGCCGGACGCTCGGCCTCCTCCTGTCGATCGGCGCCGATTGACGCGCGGACCTCGCCAGGAATTTGTTGAAAGAAGCCTTCGACTCTGCGAACGACGTTCGCGATCGAGGAGTGAACTTGGACGAATTGAGTGCTAAAAATATTTTATTTCAATCAACGGTTACAGGAATTGCACTTTCGTTTATCACTCGTCATTATTCCGCGATAAAACTTAAGAATACTTTGATCTACGAGCGAGATTAATTATCAGCGCGGATGATAATTGATCCTGATGTTATATGTATAGTAGATTATATACATCGTAGACGCGTTATCAATTATTTACATGCGTGTTATATATGACTATCCTATACTGGCACTTGTGTCCACGGTTTATCAGAGCAAAATACCCTTCTATCCATGGCAAGTGTCTTAACCGGAGCACTTCCGTTCGCAATTAGCCGCGCAAATCGCTCGAAAGTGCTCTTAAGCATGGAACAATTAACGCTTACCCTCGCTTAAAGTCAGCATCGATATGCAGGTAGGATAATATCGAAAACGCGGCACTGTTCAACCATAAACCGCTTCCGTGTGCCGTTATTTCCTCCGATCCGTGACGTAAGCGCTCATTGTTCCGCGCGCAGCAATTACGGCTGGCACTTGACCGCCCCTTAACGAGTATGACTAACTGATTTTACATTTTAACTCTTACATTACGAATGATCTACAGTCTCGATTTCGGAACGCTCGATTTTGTTCCACGAGTAATTACGATGTGACATTTACATGTGACAAAATTACATCTCGTTACGATTAAATTTGATCGCAGATTCGCGTACAATGTAAATTTTTTATGCTACTCTTAGTACTCAGACGAATAATTGGCTCTATGATGTACAAACTAATATATATTGCACATACATATAACAAATAATTTAACGTCAAAGTACGATGGTGAAGAGGCAGCAGAGGATCGCTCAATCTCAAGCTTTTATAGTGACATTAAATCAGGGGTAAGTTCCTGGAACTCCAAGCACACACTGTTCCGAATAACCTCGTCGAGGCTCTTGTTCAATGCCGACGATTGGAACTCGCAAGCGTTCTCGTCCATCCACATATTCAGATCCGTGAACAGATTGTTCGAATTATCGTGCACGCCGTTCTCCAAGTTGGTCTTCAACGTCTGTTGATTGTTCGCCAGCAGCGAGCCGCAGTCCGACTGTTGATTGTAAGCGTTGTAAGCACAGTCGTTTCCTTGATAGACAGTGTGGGATTGCTCGCCCAATTGTTGCTGGAAGTAGCTGGAAGATTGGGAGTATTGATTCGCAGGCAGCTCCGCTTGTGCCTGATAAGAATGCGGATGCTGTTGATCGAGGAAGAACGACTGTCCCTGCTGCACGTAGTTCTGCTGAAATCGGTTCACCGTTGGCATCGCGAAGCTCTGTCGGCCATATTGGTGGACGTTGAAGAGGTTCGAGTGGACCTCGGGCATCGTTTGCGCGACGCTTTGGACGTTCGAGTACGAATACGAGATGCTGTTCGCATTCTGTGTGGACAGAGGGTTCTGTTGGTGGGTTCCATTTTGAATGGACCAGTTTAAGGATGGCGATTCAATAGGGGTGGCATTCCCCGATTTCTTCTCGGGGGAGTTGCCGCTACTCTTGCTACCTCCGGGCTTGCTGGACCCGGTAGCTTTCGATATCTGCTCTTTCTTGTACTTCATGCGACGGTTCTGGAACCAGATCTTAATCTGTCGCTCAGTCAGGCACAATAGCGCCGCCATTTCGATTCGACGCGGCCGACAGAGATAACGGGCACGATGGAACTCCTTCTCGAGCTCGACCAGCTGCGCGCTGGAGTACGCTGTGCGGGATCGTTTCCCGTTTTGTTGTTTCTTAGACGATCCTGAAACAGAAAATTTCATTATTGTTATTATGAGTACGATTTACGATAAATAGGAGTTACGCTGACGTGTATGTAGATAGGATAGGAAGGAGACTAAGACGCGGGAACGTTTTCCACCTGGAGAGACGAGTGGTACCGAGGACGCGTCCAGGGAAGGTGTCAAGGGTCGCCCAGTGGGAAACTTGCCCGCGCACGAGGTGGCCGCAGTACCCGCTGTGCGGCTCAAAGACGCTAAAACCGTGTTATTGGATTAAATGATCCTGGCGTGAATTTCCAAGCAAATGCGACTCGTCAGCGGTGCGGACGCGCGGCTCGCGAGCGGCTCGCGCACGGCTCGCGCCGGACAATTTGTCGATGGTTAATTGCTTTACGACGCAGCCCGCGCGACCTGACTCTGCCGGGAAAACCGTGAAAACCCGGAACGATCCAGTCGAAAATTGCACTCGTACAGTCCTGCATTTGAAATATAAATGAACAGACACCAGATCGCGCGTCACGTTTCAAAAGCCTCGACTATGCCATCGACTGTGGAATCTTTCGCGATCCTATGACTTCTCGTCTCGCTCCCTGTAACCGATTCTTCCATTGGAATTCCGCGTCAGCTGACTAACACCTGTTCGAAACGTTTCTTTCCCTCCTAACGCACTCCTAATGCGAGCGTCAATCTTAATGTCGACCTAAATAATAGCTTCTGCGCGAAACAGCTGAGAATGGAGGCCGCAAAAAGGTGGTGGTTTCGAATCATTCTCTTCCGCCGCTTCTCGAAGTTGAACGATGTTATGTGTTTTTTCTTTTATTATAGATGGAATGTGGAGCAACGAGATGGGAACAATAGATAGGAATTCGTGCTGGGACACGTGTGTCTTAGTTTCTTATTTTTCCGATAAATGGTCGCTCGTATGACGAAACGCGTCGCGACCTCTCTAATTCATTAGGCATTCGAGGACACTACGGCCTCGCCCTGGAGGCAAGAGGAATCGTTCGAGGAAATCTTATCACTGAAAATCGACCATCGATTTTCACATTCTGATCGAGGAAGGCACGCGAGTCGGTGAAACGCCTGACGAAATTCCTTTTACCTAGACCGTCCTTAGATAAGCTAATTTCACAACGAAATTCCTGAAACACGGAAGAAACGAAGGAAATCGAACGTTTTCGTAACGAGGAATGAAAACGCGACCAAAATGGAGACTCGCGAGGGAATTTCGTGGCGGTTGGTAGCGTGCCTCGCTACCAATAAACGTGTCACCACTGACCCGAGGATCCGACAGTCCATCACCTCTGGTGACTCTGTTTTATGTAAACCTATGTAGAGCACCGACGGGCAAGCGGGACGAGAGCGCCGTTTTATAATCCCTCGAGACTAAAGTCTCCTAAATGGGCAGCTCGTTAATCAAACTTGATTCAATAATGTCTACGGCAACGTCTATTTGCTTAGAATCCGTAACGGCGGCGGGACGTTCTCGTTTAACGTTGTCGCGTAATTTTAGCCATCGAGTAAAAACGTACGCGTAGCATTTTTCCCCCTCCCTGCAATTTTCTCTTAACCTTGCTCTAATTACGGTAACCTCTTAACTTTTCGATCGACTAAAATTTTCTATTTTCAAAATCGCGCGAACCATTTTTACTTCTACGCTGATTTAACTGAAGCTACACGTTCTTCAATTCGTAATAACCCTTTTCTAGAATTCGAATGAAACACTATCCTGTTATATTAATTGTAGCTCGAAAAAGATTGCAGATAAACTTCCCGCGAGTCATTATATTATAAACAAGAGGAATGTAAAATCGAGCCAGACCGATTACGGGCGAGATGTACATCGTAACAGGTACCTTGACTAGCTGGCTGGTTTTTCTCCGCGTTGGCAGCAGGTCGTTGCTCCTCCGGCTGGATCTGTTGCTGCTGCTCGGTCTTCCCGCTTTCCCCGAACAGGCAGCCACGCTGTTCCCCGCTCGTCCACTTCCCGTTCCTGTCCATGCGCCAGGAATAATTCCCCTGCCCGTTGTACGTCATAACTCGGCCGTTGCTGTACTCGCATCCGTTCCAGCTGGACGTGGACGCCGCGCAGTTGACACTGATCGGCGACGGGGGGAAACTGGTCTCCTCCATGGGCTTCGTCAACGTTCGATTATCCATGTACTTGGCGAACTGTCCAAGAGTCATATTCGATGGACGCACCACTTGGCTCCCGACCGATTTGCCGACTGTCTTCCGAAACGTACGCCGGAGAAAGCGACAGGTTCAACGTTCCACTGACTACTGACATATCGTGTGACTATTCCTTGCCAATTTGTAGGGTAGCCAGAGCGCGCAGGGCCTGGCCGAATCGCAGCGCGATCGCTTTCCCGAAAACCATAAACCCTTTTGTCCGGCTGGATTAGCCGGCCGCGGTGAGGACGATTCGACCAACCGGCGATTGGGGACCGATAACCTGGCCCACTCAGGATTTCCCTGCGCCCCCTCCACTGTGTACCCCTTGCGGAATTTCAGGAGGTCGACACGCATGATCGGTTTTGCCGTTAATCCAGCCACCGTGGAAATCTACCTCGACGGTGGTCTTCTTCCGGATAGCCACGTATCGCTATTTTTTTGCGCTTCGTTGGCTTCCACGGAGCTAATTACTGTTACGAATTTTTGTCGAGCAGGGTTGTAGCGAGAACGTTGAAAAATATTGCTTTCTCGAGGTTCTTGTCGCAAAGAAATTTGAATTCTTAGTGTAGGTTGAAAGTACGTCCGCGAGGTTGAAGTTGATAAATAAATTCTTTAATTAATACGGAAATAGAATTTTTTAAGTATTTCCAAGTACTCGATATTCAAGAATGTCGTTCGAACTTGGTAGGAAAAAAGCACGGGAATCGTGCGAGCTGCGGTTACTAACGTTATTCAACCCTTTACCTGAAACCAGGGCGCACAATGCGGTACAGTATTCGTAGAAAGTCGACTGATCCAGCGATACGTTTGCGGCGTACAATAGCGCGATCCAGACTTCCCTAACTATTTTTCAGCCGGCTCGGGAACAGGTGACTTACCCATTCAGGGGATTTGCACGCGCTTACGGCCGCTACGGGATCATCGTTCGTTTCTAGACGCCCTGGCTCTACGGAATAAATGCAATACGCCGAATCACGAACAACCCGGCCATTGTGAACGAGAATGATCCTCGAACCTGTCGCCGGAAGCTTTGTCCCTAGCCGCCGTATCTATGGCCTTCAATTTTCTCACCTGGCTGTACTTTCCGTCAATACTACGATTTGTAACGCGATACTTTCGTTGAAATTGCAGAGTTTCTCGAACCGTCGAACACACTTGCGTACATCATGCGCTCACGGTTGCTAGAGCAACAATTGGCAGATTGCAAATCGCTCGTTAATTCGTTTGCGAAAAAAGTATGCGAATGTTCCAAAGAAAGGGGGTGTACGATAACGAATCTATATAGACTCCATCAAACCAAGGAATTGATCAGTATCATTTCTCGGCTTGCCCTTTCCCCAGCGGTCAGTAACATCCACAGCTCCCTTTTTCTCCATTTCCACCACCTCTCCGCCACTCTGTTTCTTTCTTTCTCCCCGATTTTCCCTTCTCACGGAATCAGCCATTCTTCTATCGCGTCGGGAGCTGTCTGCAATTCCGCATCGCGTTCTACCGCGAGCCACTCCTTGGCCATCGCCTTCCAACCCTTCTGCCCTCGCGTCGACGAGAGAACGTTCTCTTTTTCCACATTCTGCTATATTTGTAGACAAAAATCGTTCGAAGGGAAAGGAATATCGTGTGCTGGCCTCGAAGGCAAGGGTAAAGGGGTGGGTGAGAAAGAACGCACCCTCTCGCTATTTCTTTCTTCGTTAATTCTCTTCTTACGCGGCAATTTTTACGCTGTAAAATTACGGAACGGAGGTGTTTTCCATTCGGCTGCATCCAGCCTGGCGGCGGGATAAACGTGGCTGGAAAAGTCGGGAGGACGTTAAAGGCTTCGTTCCGCGTAAGAGCCACGGAAGACGTAAACGCCTTATCGAGGCTGCGCTCTAATCCCTGCGTTTTAACATCCCTTACGCCGCGCAGATTAGTGTGGGAAATCCTACGATGTCGATCGACGCGCGATTACGCCAGCCGCGATCCACATCGGAATGTAGGCTAACGTTGACCCGCTTACGCGTGCACCAACGCGTAGGGTCTCTCATCGAGCGCGATCGATCGTTGCGTACGTGACCGCCAGGAGTTGCGAGATTTTTCCGTTACGAATGTTGTATAAATACCGTTCGTCGGGGTTCTAACGGGGTTGCTGTCGAATATTTAGGTCGTAAAAACCACTGGTGTGAGAGATTTTGTTGGGAACTTTACGGTACGCTACTTTTGAATCAACCGATGCATAGCGAGGTATTTGTATGGAATGTTCAGCGGAACATTAACAACTATCGGTACAATTTTCATTTCAGGAACGAACGGGAACTGAAAAAGTCAAGCGGCAGACCCGTTTCGCCCAGAGCTTCATGACAAGTGGAAGAGAGCTTTGAGGTTGGAAATTATAACTACGATGGTTATCGCGTTTTGTTTCCATTAGATAATTGTGCATGGGGCATTCATGAAATGTGACGTGGCAGATGAACCGATATACCTATTCGAGCCAGTGCTCTTTTACGACTCTGAAAGTGTATACGTGTTTCTTGCTATCGAGCATATGAACGACGATCGTATTGTCCGGCCGTCCCTCGCGGTTGTAAACGATCAGAACCTCGCTACGTAAAACACGCGACGAGAAGGGACTCGTCTCATATTTTTAGCAAACGACATAAAGTAATTTCGACGGGCTCGATACGGTACGTCAAAGAAAGTTACTCTCTCGTTGCTTGGAAAACAATGCAATTTCCAGTAAATACATCCCTCCATAAATATTAAATCAGCGGCAATTTCAGGGCAGAGGGTTGCTCTCGAATGGCGTCGAATATTCCCGTGGCGGGCGGATTTCGAGATCGACGAGCCGTGCCTACGCTTTTGTATAATGTAATCTAGAAGTTTGACGGGGTCTGACGGTGGATTGCCTTCGGTCGAGGCCAGTCGGGGCGACGAAAACGGGGGAAACGGGGATACGAAGAATGTCGGTGCCGGGAGCGGGTAGGGGATGACGCGAAAGGGTCGACAGCCACCGGATGAAGGGATTATCTCGAATATAGAAAAGTAATTACGACCGAATTACCCTCGCGCCACCTTGTTTCGTATGAATTCCTCGCCTCTGAATAAAAAAAAGATGGACGCCCGGTTTATCTGGATGATAGCAGGGATTTGGATTTTACGTGGCTCCTTGAATCTCTAATGACTCCTCGATATTAATCTTCACGTTTATCCGTATTACCTGTTTTACAGCACAGGAATTACCATATTTGCATTCGACGCATTGAAATAAAAGGTAAAATAATATTACAAAAGCTTCGCTGCGAACAAAATTTCAGAAAGAAAAACGAATAAGAAACAGAAGGTGATATTTTCATCTGAAACACCTTGGCAGGCATAAAGCAACCTGTCGCAAATAACTCGCGACGAAGCTTTTAATAGAAAACCAAGGGGTGAGCCGAAGCTCGGTACGGCACGCGTCGAAAAGAATTCCCTCCGCGAGAGGGCACGCTGTTGTCTCTCGTCGAGGGGTCTGCCCGATCGCTGCGGTCCCCTCGGCCCTATCCTCCGCGCGGCTCGTCGTGTAACATATGCTTTTATCTAAATTAAACAGTGTCGGCGCGATTTTCATTTCCTGGCCTGAAGCCGCTGATGTTATCCGCAGGATAGCGCGTCGCGAGAGCGTTGCTAAGGGTCGGGAAACCTCCCTGCGCCTGGCCGCCCACCCTCTCCATCCAGAGCTGTGTTCCGTCCTCCTTCCTGTCCTTCTCCCTAACGCGGCCTCGTCGCCTTACACACCCGTGTGTCCCTCTATACCTGTGCCCTCGCCTTCCCTCGCTATCTACCCGTATTCTAACACCCATCCCCTGCACCCTTTTCCTGTCTCGCGCCCTCTCCTTCTATCGCGTGGACAAGTTACACGACCGCCACGCCGCTCAAGAATATGGTCGGGGTTATTCCGTGTACCAGGATTATGCTCGCAATTGGGTTTGTACTTGGCCGTCAGGGGTGAGGCCGGGCGGTCGGTACGGTACACTGAGTGGTACCGGATTGATGGTTTTAATGGCGAGGGATTAGGCGCAGGTACCAATGAACGACGGGATATGAATTAATTGAAAAGTGCTGCCCCAATTTCGTTTAATTATATAGAAACGGGTCGCGAGGCTAATTCCATAATAGCAGATACAGAAATTGCGGGTGCCATAAACCCTTTGACACTTCTACGGTCCAAACTTCCATTTCCGAAACAGTCTTCCCTGGAGCAATCCTCAGCGACCATCGACCCTCTGTAAGAACGGTTGGATATCAATCGCGACGAAACAGAGACGAACAGCGCTCCCCGTTTTCCTAGTCAGAGGAGAACCGATCGTTCCTCGCTGCGAGGACTTTCGTGTCGAACGCAAGAACCAGTCGCGGATATGACGCGTTTTTATCGGGGCGAGCCTTCCTTCAGCCTCGATGCCGGATGCCGAGATCCTCGCGAGCAGATAGAAAAGAAGGCACATCCCACTTTTATACTCTGGAGGTTAAAGTTTACCAAGTTATTCCGACTTTCCCTTCGTCCTCGTCGTCCTCGTTGTCGTCGTCGTCGTCGTCTGGTTTCGCGCGAGCGAAAGCTACCCCGTCAGTTTGGTTGACGTCCCGCGTCATAGTCACCCTCGTCCCGTCGATCTTCCTCCCCTTTCTCGTCCTACGCCACGGCTATCTCCTCGTACCTCCTCCCCATCAGCTATCCCGAGATTCTTACCGTTCTGTCATCCTTCGATCGACTTTTCTCGAGTTTTCCGAGTTAGAGGACTCTCCTTTTAAGGAAACCCCCGTGAACTTTCGCCAGCGGATGTTTATTGGCGACAGCGGATGAGTCGTGTTGAGTTCTTCGGATCGCGTTGATCTTGTTTTAAATGGTGGACATTTTTTTGAGAAATAAAATTCTGGCTATACTAATAAATCTTTAATTAATCTGATAACGGTCTATATTGTTAGTTATTAAAGTAGATATTAGAATACAAATTTATATGGAAAATAAAGTTCCCGTACTGTAATTCTAATAAATCAGTGATTTAATCTAGCGGAAGTCTAAGCTTTTGGTTAAATTTTCTTGCTCCGCGTGTTTTCACCCCGTTATTTCATTTTCTTTTCTATTTTTTTCATTCGTTTTTCATCGGAAGAAACCGTGTTCACGGAACCGCAAGTTTTGAATTCGCAGAATTTTTGCCGTCCGCGTCCGCTCGACCATTTTTCTTTCCCGCCTCTCGCCTCCTTCTTGCCTCGCGTCTCAGCGTCGCGCAAAAAACTTCGCAATTTTATAACGGAAGTTGGCTGAATACAAAATCAGTGGGCTGTCGCTCTTCACGGCCAACTTGTATCGTATTTTAATGGAACTGACTCGCCGTCGTCAACGCGACACCGTCGACGATTCTCCGCTGCAAATTCTTCGACAAATCTTTCCCTCTCTTTTTATCTTTCTCTCCCTACTTATAGGCACAAAGCATAAAACGTAAAACTTCATCGTACAAACAATGTTGTACAAACATTACATTTACGAAAGAGAAAAAAAAGAGACAGGAGGCATACGCTTCAATAAAAGGATTAAAATATTTCTAAATAGAAGTTAGGAAGCGTGTCAAGGGGTTTGGAAATTCCCAATAAGACGCAAGAAAAAGAGAAGTAAAAAAAAAAAAGAAGGGAGGAAAGCCGCACAATCGGTCGGTTTACAGCGGAGTGTTTTATTATAGCGGTAGAACAGGATGGAAATTTTCATAATTTACTGCTGATACCTTGGAGCCAAAATGGCAGACAGGCTGTTCCAGGGTCATTCACGGAATTTACCACACCGTCGACAAGACGACGCCTCCTTCAACCGCTGAAATCTAAACAGGCCAACACCGTGACGCAGTTCCGTTTAGACTGCGGGACCCGACATGGTCGGTTGCCCGTTTTATTGTATGCCTCCTGTAATTGATTTCGGTTATTATCTCGATGCTGCAGCGAGTCGATCGTCGTACCGTTGCAACGGCCTGCAAATTGCGCACGGGACCGATCGCCGCACTAACTTCCGCCTGATCTTTCCGCCAGACATACTCGCACGAAAGTAAAAAGTTAGTTACGAGCGCCGTAAAACAATGCTCGGTTAAGTAGCTGATGTTCAGATTAAGAGAGAGATACGACGTTACGACGGTTAAGAGCCATTTACGTTCATTACCTTAATCTAATAAATTCACATTTCACCTTCCAAATTTTTAGCATGTCAGTTTTCCTTTCAAACATCCACTGGAGTGTCTCTCGATCATGCCCTAATTAACTTTTACAACCAGCGTTTCTATCAAGACTCCCGCAAGTGAGAGAATAAAATTACATCCACGATATAATTCCCTGACGACATCTTCCGAGACTTGATCGCAAGGTCGCATACTACCCACCAACCACCCTGTCAGCTACGTTCCGCTTCACCCCGACCGGATTCCCGGTATCAGAGATCACCTGACTGCACTCGGTGCACCCAGGATTATCAAACTTCATTATTACAGGTTGTACAAACACAACAGCCCGTCTGCTGGCCGTCGTCCACCCTTTTCTAGCCCACGGACGCGTCCTCAGCGAAGAGGCACCGTGTCTCGGCGTTGAAGGGGGTTGCTTGCGCAACGGATGATATATTATCGGGCGCTGTTTGCACTTTGACAACCTCGCGGGGCATAAAAACGCTGACTCATTTAAAGCGGCCCCCGGGATTGCGCGGTGCTCCGGGAGGATCCGCGTGCCGTCACCCTTCTCGAGCGGCACCGCGCGACCCCCTCCGCGCTCCTATCGCCGGCCAACCTCCCCTTTTCCGCTCTGGAGCGAGCAACCGACCCCTCTGGCCTCTCCTTCGCTCCCCTCCGTCTCTCTTCGTCCCTCCGCAACGAGCTGTTCCAGGCCTCGTTTTGTCCACCGGTTCCACGGCCCCTCCTGTCCCCCACCCACGATTTCCCGGTTTCATCCGGCACCGACCACCCCGTTTCTCCGACTCTCTCTCTCTCTCCCCCCAAGCCCTCCTCCCCCTCATCTGGAGGGCAGCTACGGCATCTCGTGACTCTCTTCTTCCACGCCACCGGCGACCGGACTCATCCTCCTCGTTTCTCGCTTCCATCCTTCCATCCCACCCCCGCCCCTCACGGCGCACCCCCAGCGAGCCAAGCGTTTTGCTTCCCGTGGCTGCGGCGCGGCTCTGCTTCTCTCTGGGTTACCCACAAACTGCCTGCCAACGTTCCCCGCGTTGCCCCTCTCCCTGGTAAATCAACCGGGTTCTCTTCTGATTCTTTCTTGCCCGCTCTTTCCCTGCCTCTCGCTCCCCCCTCAGGAGAACTCTAACCCCCGCCCCGGTTGGATACCGCGAGGATAACGGTCGCTTATAATTGCGATTCTTCGTATAATTTTTATTAAGGCTAATTAATTGCAATGGCCTGTATAATTCAGTTTAGCCGGTGTTTCCGAGCGGACTGCTTTCGCCACGGTTAAGTCGTCTCTCGAAGGAGACGGTGGTCGAGAGCGTGCTCTCGAGAGCGTTGGTGAGCGTATCGGATTCTTGCGAGTTCGCGTTGCCGATTGTTCGCTGAGGATTCGATATCTTTGACGAAAGATTGCGGAGGAACGGAACAAGAGGGGGCGCAGGAAATGTGGGTCGCAGAGCTTCCCTCGAGTGGCTACGCCGGGGTATTCAATGGGGTAAATGGGGTATTGCATATTAAATACGGCGATAGGGGGACGGCACGAAAAGAAGATCGAAGGGGGTGGACCGCGGAATGGCTCTGCGGCGCGGGAGGGGCGATGTGTGTAAGCTTGATGCGGTTATTGATTACGGGCCACTGTCATTGACGGCCCGTCATATGGAAACGGTGACCGTTTTTCGTTACGCGCGCACGGACGTGCCATCGCTGCGACGCGGCCACCGTATCCGCGCGCGGACGCCCATCAATTTCTGCCCTCCGTCCTGTTCGACTCGTTGCCTTCTCCTCCTCTCGTTTTCCGCTCTATTCCATCCTTTTTTTTTTTTTTAAATTCGAGTCACTCGATGGAATGTGCCTCGAATAGTTTTTTCGACGACCCCTTCTTTTCGAATAGTGGACGAGGCTGCAATGGGTGGAACTCGAATTCAGGTGAAATTGTGGAACGCGCTTGAAATCTCATAGAATTAACCTTCTGTTCTTCTATTTTCTGTACTGGTTAACATTAAGCGATTCTCGGAATAGGCTCCAGTGACTAATAGTAGATCACTATTATTATATGGAATATATTTTTACCAGAAATGGACTACGTGACTTTCCGACGAGGATTATGGCCGATTTCTAATTGCTCGCGTGGTTAGGGGCATGAAACAGAAGTCACGGTGGTAAAAGTCAAAAGCGTAGGGTTAAGGAACGCCCATGGAGGGATTAGGCATAGACATCTGCCAAGGCGGAATTGCAATTGGAATGGATCAGGTAAGCCCAGGTACGGTGGGCACCATAAACAGAGGGTCGGTTACGCGGAATTATGGTATAATTGTGACCTATGCTTTCAAAGGAGGTAATAATCTATGTTGAGGTAGACCGGAGTAACGGCCGTTTGACAAACGGCGGTTCCATAAAGTCGTGCGCAAACAAGCCTCCACATTTATTATCGAACGGCCGCAACGGATAAGCTTAGGCTCCAGAACAAGTGCTGGATAGTTATTGAAGCTAACAGGATTAGCCGAAATGTAAAATCGATTCCTGCGGGAGGTTTACTGCTAAAAAGTACAATTTAGAGTTCTCCATATGGCTACTGTGACTTTTCCTCGGTAACGGTCGAACCTTTTCTTTCAACTGAATTTTCAGCTGTATCTCTGGAACGGTTCGCCGCTCCAGAAGCTTCTTCCGTTACAAACAAACAAAATGTCGCCCTGGAAATTCTTGTATCGGTATACGATATCGATTGGAGAAGAAAATAAGGAGAATGGTCGCAGTTAGCGTGAACGTCGACAGACAGAAGGGCAGAGAGTAGCGGACAGAACGAGAGTCCCGAGGACGTGTGTCCCCAAAAGCCGTGGAGCTCAGCGTTGAGTGATGGCCGCTCAGTCGACCTCGTAACCGGCGCCATACATCATTCAATATGGCTGGCTTCTCACGCTGCTCGGGGAGAGACAAGGGTGACAACCCTCCCGTCTCTGCTTGCTACTTTTGACTGGCTACGTCTACGCCTTCGCTGATAATCGTGTTACGGAGATATCAATCTTGGGCCGACGACCCCCTTCTCTCGCCTCGCGACGCCTCTTTCTAAACTGCATTAACGCTAAAAATGTGGACCAGCGCGGAGGGTAGTTCGAACTATACGGCTTGTTTACTTTTTTTTGCAATCTACCCCGTTTTTCTGCCGCTTAGTTCTTCTCGTAAATGTCACGGTAGATGCTCGATCGTTCGATTTTTGGGGGTGTTTCTTTTTGCCAGATCGTAGCCGAATCTTTTTCCCCTTTACTGTTTCGAGGGAAAGTGATAAGGGTGAACTTGAAGAGGTTCTGTGTGCAGGGTTTATTAGTATACATTTTCGTTTGACGAGCTTTTTGTTCTCCTTTCGTGAACCATGCGCCAGGGTGTCGTTTAACACTCGAGAAGGTATTGTTGTTCGACGTAGGTAGCTGAAGGAGTGGGTAAACTTTTCTGGTGGATCTTGTAAAAGGTTCAGTTTCACGGTCAGCTACTATACTCTACTTTCTTTGTTCCCCTTATATCGAATACCCTTTACCAATAAACTAACTTTTAATTAAATTGGAGAGGCATCGAGGACCAAATTTGCAACTAGCTCTAACGAAAAATTAAGTTGATAACCTGTTTAAGGTTAACAATATTCCAAACTTAATTGTTCAAAAAAATTAGAAAAATATTTTCAATTGCACGATAAAAATGGTAACTAAAATGGTAGTGGCAAACAAATGCATCTTATATGCCACCTATCGAGGGCAATCCAGTACTAACTCAGGCCGTTCCTTCTTAAGAGTAATCCATCGAAGAGACCTACCTTACCAACGTTAGATTCGTGGAAAAGCTCAAGTTTCTTCTAGTCTCCCCCATTGTTCCTAGATGAGCTACCCCCAGCGAGAATGTATCAACGCGAATGTTAATGGCGGCTCTGTTCTTCCCCTCGCTGTAAAAAACGAGAAAGATCCTCATTAGGTCTCCATCTCACGAGTTTTTCTCGAGATCGAAGAGGAACAACAGCGTGGCAACGCGACGAACGGTATAAAACGCACGAAAATTTAATTAAAGCGCCGAGACGCCGTCGCGTCAGTTCGAGGGATGAAAGCACGACGTTATTAATATAATTCTAGTTCCCGCGTTCATATTTTCACTCTGTCCCACGGGCACCTCGTACCCTTCATTCCAGTATTCCCCCTTTTCGACGAATTTCCGCGAACATTCGTAAGCATTTGTCCCTTGGACGAAAATTGCGTTCAGAATTGCCGCGCTCCCAGCGTACATCAAAAGGATCTTTTAATAAGACCGCAAGAGGAGGAACCTTTAAAATCTTGGCTGAGAATGACGAGATATATGGAACAGGATCGATCGAATTAATAATAAAAATTATCGTACACCCGTAACTTTTACGGAACGAGTGCAGACATAGGAGAAGATTTATTTAACGCGGGACGCGAACGGTGTAACTAAAATTCGATGGCACTATTGTGGATTTCTAAAATAAATGGTTATGTTTTTCTAAAGACAATAACGTTCGCCTATCTATCATGCGTCCGAGCGATATTGGCGTACCCATCGGATGTAATATTGAAATTGTATTCTTTCGTAATATGAGAGTTATTTATGAAACGTAGCAGGCAATATAGCGCGCGGGGATGGCGGTGAAATCTGATGGAAGCGTTACGATATGATACGAAGCGATGTGAAGAGGATCGCTGGGCCTCCTTCAAACGCGGACCGTGCCTGCGTTACCTTCCACTCGTGAAATATCCCTTCGTCCCTTATTACATAGACAAATCGACCAACTGTGCCTCCTTCCTTCTCCAAAGTCCTTTTAATTTTTAATCAAAAACGCGCTCGTTTCGAGCGAATCCATTGTGCGACGATCGAGGTGAAAGAAGCTCGCGATCGAACTCGCGATTGCTACATTGTACAGCGACCGAGGAGAAGGAAAACCGCGCGGCAGGATATTTTCCCTTTTCGGAAAACACACCGTGTAACGTGTACGGTTAGAGTTCAGCGAAGCGACAGCTGTTCGCCGGTTGGCTGCGTTATTCGATTGTCTCGCTCTTGATGATTGATGATCGTTCGGGGTAGCTGCTGCTGCTGCCGCCGCCGTCGTTGCCGCCTTGACACCGCGTCTGTCTTTTCCCTCATTTCCCGCCCGCCTTTTTTTCGTTTCCTCGACGATTCCAGTGCAACGCAGCCGGTCGATATACCAGGACGAAGTACCGTTCCTCGGAGGTACTCGCCAGCCACGATCTCGTCTCGTTTTAATCGGAACAACACTCGAGGTTCCATCGTTTCGACGTTCCATGCGAACGTTCGATCGACGATATTTAATTAAAAATCGCACGTGGAAGGAGAAACGGAGATTCGTAGTAAAAAAAAAATGAAAGCACTTTACACTCTTGTTCACGCGCGCTTCGAATCTGAATCGAGAGGCAAAAACGTTAAACACATGTTTCTTCGCGGCGGAGAACGCTGGCGACTGCAATCTCAGGTCCAATTCCCGATATCCCGGAGACTGGTTAAGGCGGTGGCAAAAGAAAAAGGCGATCCGAGCGTAGCTCGAATCTCCGCTCGATCCGCTGGACGTGCGAGGCAAAACGAGGAAGAAGAGGAGGAGGAGGACGCCGCGTTGGTTCTACCTGGCGGGCAGGGAATTAGCCTCCGGGAATCGCGGCCGCGGTGCATAATGCAGGGGTAGCGGCTGAATTTATGTAACTTAATTTGTAACACGCGACGTCCGACTGTCCCGCGCGTCTAAGAACAAATTCGTGACGGTGGGCGAAACGCCTGGGAGGGTAGAGGAGGTGACGGTCGGAGACCATCACGCGGGACCGTGTAATATAATGGTCAACCCGATGGGCAAGTTTTTCACTTTGCATGCAATAAGCGGCGAGACGCGCCTCGCTCGTTGCGACCGGGCCCGCGGTTTAATAAAATCTCGTTGCTCTAATAACGCGACCGCCGCTCAAGAGAAATCGAGGCAACGGTGACAGAGATGAAGAGGAGAACGGATATTGAGGGATAAAGGATGCTGGGCGGGAGACGACCAGACCGTTCATGATTGGACGACGATACGATTGGGGTGAATAAAGTGTCGGATGGAATGGTGGTTTCGTTTGATCAGTGGTTGAAAGGGTAGTTGGGTAGTTTCGATGGTTGTCGCGGAAATTGGATTTTTAAACCGTTCCTACCTCTCCAGACACAAAAACCATCGCTACTAGTACAAACACAGAGGTACATCTCTTGTCTAAAACAATTAACAACACTGAGACACCCTCATCCTCGTCTACCTTCTGGATCACCGAAAAAGCACAAGAAACAAGATCAAAACCTACCGCAAACGCGAACGACTCTCGAATTAACGTCCTCCAGAGGTCCATCGTCAAGTGACACCCAAGGAACCGATCACCATCGACGACTCTTCGTCTCTCGCGCGCCGTTGTTTCCAGGATCGCATAATTCCGTCGCGAACTCGTCGATAACTCGTCGCTAACTCGTCACAAGAACGGCTGGATCGGCGGATCTTACTTGTATCGCGCAAATAGGCCAACTGAAAACGCATTGAGACCGTAGAAGTCGCCGGATGCTGAAAGGGGGAGAAGAGCGGCTCCAGCACAGAGAGGAAGTACGGCGTGGAAGAAGAGAACGGGGCTGATGCTGAATGGGCGCCCTACCTGGTCCCCCGAAGTCATAAATCATTTCCCCGTGATACTACCCCTCGCAGTTTCCCTGCAGCACAACCCCGAGGATAGGCGACCGGCCAACGTCACCTGGAACCCGGACTCGGGATCCCGGCTGGCGACCGCGTGCAAGCACGGCCACCTCGGGGTGCACGCGTGCGCGAGCCTGAACCGCGTGTTCCTCAGTGCTGACCAAGTTTACGACGGGTTCGGTGCTGGCTACGTTGTTCGAGGATCGCCCTGCGAACGAGAACGCTCGAATTACGGACAATTCTGTTCAAGGTACTGTGTCGAGGATCATTTAGAATCATAAATGGAGGGAGTGGTAGGTTCAGCGATCCGTTGTTCGTGCCATCCTGTTCTATCGGTTTTCGTACAACCATAGAGGTTCCGTTTTGACGTTCTTATCGTTCAGGAGAGTCTTTTTTTTTATGTAAATGGTTTAAATGGATGGAATTTACGTTCACTGGAGACGTTAAATCTTTCGCCAGTTGAGTAGGAAGCGAAGTCCTTTAGAGTACGAATCGCTCGCCACGACAAACGTAAAATTAATAGCCGTCCTTTACCGCGCGGCCCTATAGTCGGGCTACGGCTGGTGGGGGACCATAAATTTCAGCACACAGATTCAAAATGATCCCCTTTATTGCACGAAACCCGGGTTAGTTCTGCCTGGACCTGGATCCCGTGCAGTTGCCTCATCGACTCTCGAGCCTCGTTCCTTTCGTCACCGTGGATTTCTTCGTTTTCTCCTAGCCGAACCACCGTCGTCGTTAAGTCGTGCGTCGTTGCTCTCCGTCGCATCGCGCGAATCGCCTTCAGACCGGTCTGTGTCCGTTGCCGGACGATACTACGCGGACGTGGGCGTCCGTTGAGTTGTTCGGCTCTTTCCGTCTCTCAAAGTGCTGCAAAATAAAATTGATATTAACGTAAGTGCGTTTAAACGTTGAGATTTCATGGCTGTTAACGATTCGCCTCTGAGACTGTGCCAGGAATGCTTCGTCGGCATTGCAGTTTGTCTCGTTTCGATCGAATTTAGTGTTCTATGTAGCGAAACACGTGTTAAATAATTGCGTTCATTGACGTTGCTTGAAACGATGGATTAATTCGATAAACTTTTATATACTTGATCGATCACGATACGTATTGGCCTGGAGATATTGAAATTTTGTGCGCGATTGATTAATTTCTATAATTGACAAGTAGACGTTGTTATTTCTTCTCAAATTTTTGTTCTGTAATTGCTTAAACGTTTAATCAAGTAGTATATGAAAATGAAGTAGAATAGTAAATCATTGCTTATGACAAACAAGGTTGAAAATTATAAAAATAGTTAAAAATTTGTTCACATTAAGATGTTTGTTACCATTCTTCAAGATGGTAAAGGGATGGAATAAAATCATTTCATTTTGAACGAGATTGAGAGGAATTTTTTCACTGTCCAAATTTGCGAAGTGGAACAAATAAATAATATGGCTGACACCACCTACCGGTGACCTCTCGAACGGCGTTGAATCGCCGTGGGTCTTCAAGGTGGAGCCACCATGACCATCCGACTCGTGCGCTTCTTTTTTCGCACACCTTTTCGTAACAAAACCCTTAATGCATGGACCTCATTTTTATCTTCATTATTTTATTGTTTTACCACGATCCTTCTTCAAACTGTCAGCTACTTTTTTTCACCATTAATTTGTTTGCTTCGCCTCCATGTAAACCGGAATTGCGACACCAATGAAAAAGGGATGCTGCCATCCCCTTTCAACGTAATCGAAATGTTGTATCCCCGTACAGTTCCTCCAAAAATTCGTTTATAACCTCCGTTTTAATCTAAAAATTCCTCTACGCTTTAATTATTTCATTCGTTACATTACCACCAGCAACGATTTCTAGAAGCTTGTTCCGTTTTGTGATCACCAGAAGCCATTCATCATGATATTTGTCAAATCATTCATCATCCACGAATTAAACTTTCAACAGCTATGCTCCCACTTGCCGAGTCTCGATTTGTACGCTTTTTATCTCGCAAATTCCCGAAATTGAACCAAAGCGAAGCTCGTAATCGCATCGTTCGCCCCTTCTTCGTCGCAACCTCAAAAAGTTCGACTGAAAAAGGTCAAAATTATCAACGATTACGCGTACACTTTTCTTTTGCGGGAGAAGGAAAGAGTACGAGGACTCGTCTGACATCTTTTTTTTTTATTTCGACGACGAATCGAAGGAACGGAGAAAGGGCAATAGTAATACGAAAAATGTGTGCGAGAGATAGAGAGAGGGAGAGAGTGAGAGAGAAAGCAGCCGCGTTTCATTCACGACGCTCCAGATACTGCAGCCATTTTATATAGATTGCAATGTATTGATCGTCTCCGCCAACAGCCGACATTCTACGTAGTATCAGAATGACAGGCTGGCAGATGGAATCGCAACTTCCCCTTCCCCTTTTTCCACCAACTGCCACCACGTTCCAACCCCCTTTTCGATGCTTTGGACTGGCTGCCAACCCCTCGTCTCCGCCTATACCTATGTACACTTTCTGCTTAGCTACTTACAGAAACCTACCTCTCCCCCGTGGTCCCGTGTCCGTGCGTACGTACGCGCGCGTGTACGCGAGAGCTCGTGCACACCCACGCGCTCCGCTACGCGGCCACCGTATACGTCTGTCCGGATATATGTAAAGAATATGTAAATAACAGGGAGTGGTTAGGTATGTACGAGATGTATCGCGGTTTTTATTTATCCTTGTTATTCCAACGGACGATAAATGAATTTGTTTTGCGACAGAGAGTGCTGCGCCATGTCAGTGACGACGATGACGACGGTGGTGGTGGTTGAAAATCGAACGAGCACGATCGAGGAAGGTTACCGCGTTCCTCGGAGTGAATTAAATCAATCTGGTTCCTCGCGCGTCTGGAGCCTGAGCGTATTTGTGGCGGCCATATTTTTGGGTTTTCCGTTTTTATTTTCTTTTTTTTTTCTTCTTTTTTTTCTTTCAGTGGACGGGGGGATGTTTGACGAAGTTATTTTTAATAGGAGCGTTTTACGCGCGTGTATACATCGCGGTTTCTGTTCGCCTTGTTAACCGGTCGCCGGGCGGATAAATGAATTTGTTGGTGATGGAGCGACGTGCCAACGGGGAGGCTCGTTTTTCATTCTGGTATCTGGAGATACTAGCTACGGGGTTGATTTATAGATTGCTGTAACTGTTCTTCGATGTTTATTAATTGTTACATTTTAATATTCAATGCGGATTTTAATTGAACGAGTGCAGATGACGAATGGTACATTCTCGTCCTCCCGTTTCGAAATTCCGATAATGAATTTTGATTACGACGAAATCCACGGGACGAGTCGCCGCGATTATTTATCGTTAGAAATAATTACTCGATTTAATGCGGAACTTTCGGAGAGCGGCGAACGCGACACTGCGTGGCAGACCGCTCCCACCTACCCCGAGCCCTGCTCTTTCATCCCTGGACGAACATCCAGTTTTTTAATTAAAATCGCACGCCACCCATGCCCCCTCAAACTTTCAGCGTGAATAGGCTTTATTAAATTAGTTTCGAACTCCGGATAAACAGGCGGTAAGATCGCATCGTCTGTAAATCGCCTCGCGTTACAAAGAACCTGCGTACCGAATGGAAAAATCGTTTCAAGAATAATTAACGAGAACGAGGAAAGTTCGCCGCGCTAGAACCGAGAGAGGGACTCGAAGAGACGTATGTTGGGTAAAAAATTCATGGCCTTTCGGAAATCTTTCCCGTTCGACACACAAATTCGCGTTGTCAGCCCCGTTTCGGCAGAGATCTCTTTCTATTAAAGAACACGCGATGGATTATCCCGAGAAAGCCGTGATAACGTGTCCGTGTTCGCGTCCACTTCACCCTGACAAATGATCGCCTACTTCCGTCGCATCCCCGCCACGTATCATCGAGCCTCAATATTGTCGCTCCACTCAATGCGTTCGAACGTGTCCGTTTCGTCAACAGAGACACTCTCGTACCAGTGGAAGCGAAATCTACCGCGTATCGAATCGTCCTCGGCTATCGATCTACGCTTTGCGATTCTTTTCGATCATCTTCTCATTCAGAATTTCCCTTACACGTTGCTTTCAACGATTACAAACATCTTCGTATATCGCGTTCCATACTTTTAGACTTGCAACATTTTCAACCCCCAGAATATCAGCATTTATGCTGAAGCATTTTAATTCCCACATTTCTCACTCGCAAACGTCCAAAGATGCGCGAAAACTCTCCAGGCGAGCGTAGATTAAGAAATCCTCGAGTGGCACAGAGACGCAAATTTAGCCCTTCGTGGTCGCGTTGCGCTCGCGGATCATTTCCTACTGCGAAAATCCTCCTCTTTCTTTTCCAAAAGGAGAAAAGCCCGGCTTCGTGCGCTATCTGGAGCAGCTCGAACGTCTGCCGCGTGATATTAGTTCCTCGATTCGAGGCCACGAAATAAGGGGCGCGAGATACCGCGTCAGGGGGGTGTGAGGGCTGGCGAGCGCAGGTAGAATAAAGGACAGCGTTGGTCGCGATAGGGACGACGGAAAAGCGGAATCTCCTGTTACGTCGAGTTCGAGATAGGGCGGACCTTTCGTCCGCAAAAATGCCCCGCGGGACCCGCGTCAACGTCCTCCGAGAGGGATCCCAACTCTCGAGCGCCTCTCTCCTACCACCGTGCGGCTCGCCTCGCGTACGCTCGGACCCCGTGAACGACGACAGGGAGCCCTCTCTCTGACTAGACGTCACTCAGATTCCAACTTCCCTCCATTTTTCTACGCGGCCATGATTTATGGTCCCGCTTAATGCGAGCCGGGTACGCGCGGAAATTCGGATTAACCGGTCAGCTGTGCGCGGGAAAAATAGTCGATACTCGTGTGGGGGTCGGAGGGTGGAATTGGGTTTCGAGCTTGTTCGTTCAAATTGCTTGCGATATTTCTTTCCACGCGCGGGCAGAGGATACACGTGCGAGATGGGAATCGTACTTACCACCTTGCCATACTCTCGAAGCCAACAGTAGTTCGTGGCGGAAACTGAAACATGAAAAGTTCTAAGACGAGATGGTGCGAAGTTGGAACTGTTGGAAATGTCAGGGAAACGGTTGTCCCTTGCGAGATTTCCATCGATCAGCGTCCATTTTATACAGTCCTCGAGTGGAAACATCGACGAGGGTTAATCAAGCAGCAGTTAGTATAATCGACGCTTCGCGGGGCGCAATCGAATCCGCGACGCAGGGCATTTTTCAAGCCGGACGAACGAGCTACGCGAGGGAGGCTGAATTTCTGGCCAGGAATGGGCGGCATCGCGATTCCTTGTCGGGTGGGTCCCAGTACGCCCACCTGGCATTCGGCTTCATCTCAATAACATTAGCCTAGTCGTTTAAGCTTCCGCTGCAAACCGACTCTCCGTGTTTTATTCGAGCCTGGCCGAGCGCAATTTGTTCGCCCCGTTGAATTATCGTTCGAGCACCGCCGCGACTTCTTCCGCGTCTCATCGGGTGGGGAACGTGCTCCTCGGTTTCGAGAGGAACGGGATAACGAACGATCCGTGGCCGCCGCGCGTTTACTCAACGCTTCGAGGAGCGCCTTTTCGCATTTCGCTCCTGTTATTAAACTTCTTATTTTAAGTTTCGAGCCTCCGTCTCTTCCGCCCGGTATGAATACATTCTCCGGAATAATGAAGTTTTTATGTAAGCAATCTCTTATCCCGAAGTTGGCGCACGGTTCCCTTATTAAAATTCAGTGGGTGTAATTAGAAAATAGAAAAAAAAGTGTAGAATACGTCTGCACTATTTTCCGCTATCTCTCTGTCGATAAAGAACGCGCACAATTAAATAATTTGAACGATCGCGCACAAAGTGGAACGTAGAGAGAGGCACTCTGGTCGCTCGTAAAGATGCCGCATAAAACTTCCATTTACCGTCGCTGTTAAATGTTCACTTCGACTACCATCCTTGCTAATCTCGAGAATAATTACTGGGATACGATCAGACTCGTGCGTAGACGAGGAAAGTGTTCATTACTCGACGATTACTTCCTCCAAAAACTTTCAGACCTTTTGTCGATCGTCGACGAACAGGAAGATCCCATCGCACGTTCGAACACCGTCGATGACATAATCCATCGGACGAGCGGATCCATCGATCGCGAACAGCCGTCGCGGCCGGTGGCGACGAGAAGCGAGCCGATTCTTTTATGGCGCGGCCGACACCAGATTCGACGGAGTCATGCCGAGCGACGAATGCGAATCGCGGCGTTGCTCGTACGCTCGTATGGAAAAGGAAATCGACCAGCGATCGGGGGATTTGTTATTCAAGACACGGGGCCCGGACGTTCCTTCCTTCTGAAGCATTCCACGAGACATGACGGCCGACGCCAGTCGAAGACAAGGTCTCCGCAAAGCAGCGCGTGTCCCAACCGGTGATCGCCGGAAATCGCCGCGGACGGCGTCCACCGATTCCGTCTCCACGTAATCGTCCGACGAATTCGACGAGCTTCGTCGCGCTGGTGAACGAAGCTCGACTTGGTGCAGTGTTCGCCAGGGTCCAAGGTCCGAGGAGTTGCGAGAGAAATCGGTTTCGAGTGCATCTCGAGGAGTAGAGAACAGGTAGAGTATCTTTAGAGATTGTGCGTGCGCAGTACTATCGCAGCGTTCAATTGATTTCGAAGGTTCGCGTGAAATCGTGAAATGCACGAACTCGTTCTGATTAAAATGCAAATGTTGAACGCGCGCGTGCGCGTGTGTGTGTGTGTGTGTAACATCTCTTCTAAAATACGAATCGTTGTCCTTGTTTCCGGCGAGATAGGAGCAAAAACGAGTTCCATTTCCCTCGGACGGGGGCGGTCGATCCTCTGCCCCGAGCTTTTCATTTAACGAAACATCCTTCCTTATTTGTCGGCCCCGTCGAAATTGCGCTGTATGCTGACGAGCTGCCCGTGAATTGATCAATAAATATGTAGTCGGTGCGTTAACCGCGAATACGGGCTGCTCGTAAACGAGGTCCGCCAGCGGTGGAGTTCAGCCTGGCGTTCGTTCTACATATCTTTGCCGGCCGTAAACCGATCGTAATTTCAGCCGCGCCGCGTTAATGTATAATGCATCCGCCAGCCCCGACGCTAAGGTTCCTTTCTTCGTTGCCACCGTGGAAACATGGCCGCCCACTGTGCGCGCGGATACCGTGCCCGAATTTCTATCCGGAAGGTTTCAGCCTTGGTGTGCGTATTCCATGGATCTTACGGAAATCCTTCGACTCTTATTCACTTCCAAATATTCCACAGATTCCTTGAAATTGAAATCTATCGAATTCGCGACGCTGTACGATTAAAACGATTGATGGTAATCGCGGTCATCTTATTTCAGTCACGTTTCAGAAAACGCTCGTCCTGTTCATCGGGAACGGACAAAGGGAGGTTGAAAAAAATGTGCGTTCGAGGCTTCCGGCGCGCAGGAAGGAAGCGGTGGAGAGAAAGGGAGGCAGAGGCTCGTCACGGAGGCTCGCAGGCGACGATACGTGGGTAAACTCGGGGAAGACGTATTGCACGTGAGTAGAGGACGACAGGCAGAATGTTGGTTGAGTGGCGTATGATACGAGGACGGTGTTACGCCGTGGTGAAACGACGCGTCGTCGATTTATCGAGTTAAGTTGTCCCGGCCCTTATCGGCCCTCCTGTTCCCGACCGGTTGCCTCGCGTCGTTCGTCGAACATCTCGAGCGATCGTAGCCCGCCTCTGCACTCGCTGGCCACGGTTCCGTTCCGTCGTTCGTTTGAATTTTCTCGTTCATTTGAGGGGACGCGATCGGTGAAAAATGTGCTCGACGATTTTAATTGAATCGCAAGATTAATAGAGATACGGGAGATTGATAGGGTATTGATTAATAGAAATTACTTTGTCAGAGTTCAATACCCGGTCTATAAAAGTCCTCGAATCGAGCAGTTAATAACGTCTCGTTAAAGTTGCACAATATCGCGCGGGTAAACTTCCCAGGCAATTTTCCTCGATTTTCCTCGATCCTTCTGTTCCTCTTTTTCTTACCTCGAATAAATATCCGCGTGATTTTTTGCGCAAGTGAATCCTGCACGATTATCGATTCGAACGGAGATACGCGCTGGAATGCCTCCAGACGCGTCTTCAATCGGCCAAAAACCAGCCACGAGGATCGCCCCCGCGTCTCTCGCCCTCGAGTTTAATCGAACCTCAAATTCCGCCCTCCGCCCCCGGTAGCTAACCCGGCTATCCCGTTCCACGAGCCCTCGGATGTCCCACGGTACTTTTTTGTGCACGCGTATACACCACTCGACTACGTGACCGTTCCCATCCCCGTGCCCTCGCTCCTCTATTTTTCCCAGCGGCAGTTTCGCCAAGGATACCGAGATCCCGGCACGCGGACAGGCGAGCCAGTTTCGCCGGGTCACCCCCCATCACTCTCTCTCTCTCTCTCTCTCTCTCTCTCTCTCTCTCTCTCTCTCTCTCTATCTCTCTCCTGGTGGACACGTTTTCTCTCCATTCTTCGTTTTCCCTCCGCGGCGTGTGTCAGGCTCCTCCGGCACAGGCTTCAGGAGAGCGGAGAGACGATCAATACGTCGCTCCAGAACGGAGAAGGAACGAGGCTCTGGCTACGTCATTGGGAGACTTCGCGAGAGAGAGAGTGAGAGGGGGAGAAAACAGGGGGTGGCGACACGAGGGTGAGGTTCGAGGGAAAACGGAGCTTTTCCAGGCGATTCCTCGAGGAGAGGAGAGCAAAGGCCTGGCTCCGAGCAGATATGCCCGGCTATGAGCGCGAAAAGATGATGAGACGAAGGGTGGCCCCTGCCTTTTACCCTCTCCCTTTCGTCCGCGATCCGGTTGACAGGGATTCGGTGCCCGAGACTGCACGATGTCGACCGAGCTGGAACGACGTCAGGGCTGTAGCCATCGGTGTTAACGTATCGGATGAATGCCGCACGAATTTCTCTTCTGTCTCTTTGCTATCCCACATATGGTGTCGATTATTTTCGTTCACCTTGTCTCTGTTTCCTAGACTCTTTTAGTTTCCCCAGGAGAGACGTGTAACGTTAAGGATCGAAGCGACGGAGCGGTGTTCCGATCTCGCGGACAGACGAGTAAGCGCTCGAGCTGAAGGGTGCTAGATCATTCGGCAATCTCGATGACGTACGGGTGTAGTTCGACGTCGATTCGTCATGTAAACGATGAAATTGTTCGTGTCGCGCTTCCTTCGAGTACAGAGCCGCGCGAACCTCCCTCTCCGTCGCACCGTCTGAATAATGCATGAATTTCTGCGCAAGAATTTCATAAGAGAAATTCCGTACACCTAATCGCTGATACACCCTGTCGCTCGATACACAACCAGGCGATACCGACTCGACTCTTAATTGCTAATTTATATATCGCTCGATCTTCATTTACATGAGACGCGGCACTCGACTGCTACGAATTCGTTTCTTTTATGCGAGCGTCGCGATAACGAAGCGGTCGATGCTACATATTATCCTCTTCGCTCTATCGTTCGCAGAACTCTACGTTACTACAACAGACAGATAACACGTAGCAGCGGTAGAAATAGTTTCTGTCCACGGGTACATAAAACGGATCGTTCTGAAAACAGTGAGCGCCTCACTTTTTACCTGACGAAAAACGCTGGCCAACATTATCCATTATATTTCAAGCCTCATTTGTCCCCTTTACTCTCGACAATCAACTCATCATCTCCCCGAACCGAACCAATTACCCCCACCCACGGATATCCCGCCTCATACCCCGGACGATCTCCACGCACCCTCGATACCCCTAGCTACTAATACAGCGACAACCCCGTCATAACCGAGGGAAGGAACGAAGAAGAAAAACGAAGAAGAAAAGGAAAAGGAACGAGCGAAGAAAATAGGGAACGCGTGCGTTGGCGCGCGTCGAATAATGCGATATCAATACTGATTTGGAGAGGGCTGGCTGCCGGTGGCACCTGGCTCGCCGACGACGGCCCTGTGCGGTGGCATCCCCCTCGACAGGAGTGGTGGGGAGGGTGCGCGCGGTCCAATCATCGCAGAATCCGGGGGATGCGCCTGGCTTCGGCCGGGCAGCCGTGGGAGAGACGCCCCGCGACTCGAGGATTCGCGCTTGTCGCCGTATGCCTTCTCCGCTCGTGGCCAAAAAGGACAGTTCGTCGTATTTGAGCTTTGTTCGACGCATGCGTCAGCTCTGCCGCACCGAGGCTTTCGCCTATATCGGCAGGTGGAAGGTTGCGTTTATCCACTGCGAAGGGTCACGCTCGTAGATGTTATGAGCGGCGGACTCGGAAAAACCCCTTCTTCACCATCTAAGGATCATCAGAAGAGTAGACTGTCCCTTTCGGGAAGCGACTACTTAGCCGTTTGGCCCGGAACGTAATGTTACGGGCGAAACGTTTCCAGCGGGGGCCACGGGGAGGCGAGTCGCTAGCTGAAGGCTCAGTCTCATACGGGCTTGCACGATGTTAGTGCAAGTAATCACGCTACCATATCGCTGTCGTGAATGAAAGCGATACCCGCGGGGTAGCTGTGAGTTGTGCGTGTTGTTCCTGTTACTTCTGCGTTGTCGTCTCTTGTCTCTCCTATGCCCTGTCTCTTCTTCTCTTCGGTCGTCGGGTCCAGTGCTTTTCTTTTTTCTTCAAGATTTCTTCTGTTGTTTGTACCAATTCCTTGTAGGTGTGCTGGTTCAAAATTCCTGATGTCTCTGGCGGCCAATTGTTCTGTTGTTCTCTGTACTTAATATGCAGTTGTTCTCTTTCTGACTCATGTAGTCTGCAGTGGAAAATGGTGTGTACCGGTGTTTCTTCTGTACCGCAGTCACAATACTTGTTTGTTGATATTTTTGACTTGAACAAGTATTGCGCGAAGTCGCCGTGTCCTGATATGAATTGGACGATGTAGTGATTTAGATACAGCCAGTTCATATCCATTCTGCTCCGCACGTCAGGCAGCAGACTGTACGTGTGTCTACCTGTATCGGAATCGTCCCATCGTTGTTGCCATAATGTCAGTAGATATGTTTCTATTTTGTTTATCGTTGTTTCAGCTTCGCTGCTGCTGGTATGTGTGTATTGTTCTATTTGGAATGATATTCCTTTCCTGATTTTGTATTTATATGTTGCGCGTTGTATCGTCAGATCTATTGGCATTTCTCCTGCTATAACGTTTAGAGCGGCTGTTGATGTTGTCCTGTATGCTTTTGTTATTCGTAGTAGGGCGTTTCTCTGGGCTGCGTGTAATTTTTCCGTGTTTCCTTTTGTTAATCTGTCGCTCCAGGCTGCAGACGCGTATGTAACTATGGGTACGAAAACTCCCCTGTATAATACTTTTAGACACTTGTAATTTAATCCCCAGTCTCTCTTTGCTATTCTGGCAAGTGCGTTGAATTTCTTCTCGCACTTACTTTTCAGCTTTTCGACGTGGGTTCGTAGATATAAGCCTCTATCAAAATGTTTTTCCGATTTTCCGATTTTTATTGTTGGTGGTCTTTTGGGGTCGAGTATACCTTTGAACAGTGTCATTTCCGTTTTAGATACTGATAATTGTAGTTTTTCGTTTTTGCACCAGTGTTCGATAAGTTCTATTGTTGCTTGTCCTTGTTTTTCTAACTCTAGTCGGCTGTTTCCGGATATTAGTACTAGGAGGTCGTCAGCGTATGCTACCGCCTCTATTCCTGAAATTCTTAGCAATCTGAGGATATCGTCAAAAACTAGTTTCCATAGGTGCGGGCCTAGGATAGATCCTTGCGGGCAGCCTTTCGTCACGTCCTTTGTTGTTTCCTGGGTTTCTCCTCGGAATTTTACACTGCGGTCTTGCAAGTAGTTTGCTATCGTCCGGTAGATGTTTTTCGGACATTGCCGCTCCTTTAGTTTGTGTAAAATACTTGGCCACCAAACGTTGTCAAAGGCACCTGCGATGTCGAATAAGATGGCCAGTACATATTTCTTGTTGCTCCTGGAAACTAGTTCTCGCATCTGTACTATTGCGTCCTCGGTTGATTTTCCTGTTGTGAATCCATATTGGCGTTCCCATGCGAAGTCTTCTTTTTGAAAAGTTGGGGTTAGCTTTCGTACTAGTAGTTTCTCTAACGCCTTGCCAATCACTGGGAGCAGACAGATCGGTCGGTACGATTTTGGGTTTGCTTCGTCCTTTTCAAGGTCCTTTAAGATAGCACGAATGTTCCCTATCTTCCAGATTTTCGGGAAGTAACCATGTTTGAGACAGGCATTGAAGAGTTCGTTGAATTCTTGTTCTAGTGAGCTGTATGAGGCTTTCAGTATTTCGACTTCTATTCTATCTATTCCTGGCGCTTTTTTGTTCCTAAGGCTTCTTATTGCGGTGGCTATTTCACAGTTTGTAAAATTCTCTGTGTTCTCGGTGTTCGGAGCTTCTTGAATTGCGGACCTTATTTCTCTTTGTGAATCTGTGGTGTCGTCGTTGTCGTCGGGTACTAAGAACTGTAGAAATTTGCTGGCTGTATCATTCCATGTTAGTGTGTGTCCAGTTCCGGTTTCGCATGTCGCCAAGGCCCGTTCCGGTGTGATTTTCTGCATGCATAATTTATAAACTGTTCCCCAGGGTTTGGCGTTTCCTTTGTTCGTGACATATTTTTCCCAGCTCTCCTTCTTAGCTTTTCGGATTTCTGTTATGTATCTATTTCTTATTGAATGGTATTCTCCCTTTGCTTTTGCTCTTTTCTCGGTGTCTTTTGTTTGTTGAAGTATTTTCCGTTTTTTGTGTGTTTGTTTCTTCAGTTCTGTTAGGGCTCCAGTCCACCATGGTACAGTTACAGTGCGTGTTTTCCTGTGTCCGAGGGTTTTATTGCAGGTATTTATAATGCAGGCATGTATTGATCGTGCGGCTTCTTCTATATCTTCTTCTATATTGTTATTCCAGTTCTGCAGAGTTTCCTGTTTTTCTACTATTAATGTTTCGTGGAACTTTCTCCAATTAACTTTGTTTATCCGGAATCTCGGTGTTCTTGTGATCGTCGCTGTGTTGTCTGTGTTTGCTTCATTTGTCAGGCTGTATATTATTGCATTGTGGTCGCTGCTTGTCCAGTTCTCCTTTACCATCCAGGTCTCCATTAGCCGTGCTGCTGGGTATGTTACTAACGTTATATCTATATTTGAGCTGCCTGTTGGTGATGAATATGTTGGTGGGTTTCTTGGTTCATTTATAACAATGAGGTTATTCCGTGCTATTAGTTGCTCGAGTTTTTCTCCTCGTTCGTCCGTTATGTTACTGTGCCAAAGTGGTGATTTGGCGTTTGCATCTGCTGCTATTATAACTTTTTCTCCTTTTAGCTGTGTAAGTATTGTTTGCAACTGCTCTAGATATATCTCGATTTCGTGGGAAAACTGAAAGTACATGTTCACGATATATATCCGTCCTAATTCACTGGTGATTTCGATACAGACACAATGTTCGTTACTTAGATGCGCAATTTTTAATACTGTAAGTCTGTTTCTTCTTACGGCTATGGATGCCTGGACGGCGTGATTTTGGTTTTCTCCAGTTATGATGGTTGTGTTACTATTGAATCCAATGTGTTTCCCTTTCGGGTTGTAGGGTTCTTGCATTAGGAGAATATCTATATTCTTTTGGTTCATGAGTTTGTTGGTTTCCAAATTTACTACTTGTGTATTCCTCATGTTTAGTTGCAATATTCTAATCCTGTTTTTGTTTTGGTTTGTTCTACTGTCCATAGTCAGTTCTTGAGAGTACTTGATTTATGGCAGTAATATGTGAGGGGCAGTCTTTGTCGGTGACGCTGTGGTTGTGTGTTTTTCCTGCCTTCTTGCAGTTCACGCATGTTACTGGCTTGTTCTTGTTCGGACAGTTTTTAAAGGTATGGCCTGCCAGTGCACAGTGACCACAGATGTCGATTTCACTTCTGCAGTGTTTGGTTGTGTGGCCGTGTCCTTGACACTTATAACACCGCGTGGCTACGACGTAGTCTTGAACTTTGCAACACTGCCACATGATATACAGTCGTTCCTTTTTTATGAGTAGTTCTCTCACTTCTTTTGATGTCTCTAATACGATGTTGCAGCTGTTTTTATTATTCTTGTTTCCTGTTTTAAACGCGACTTTGGTTTGGTGCGAGTATTTCTTCTTTTCCTGGTCGTTGAAGTTCTGGTCGATGATGGTCTGCAGCGTTTCTTTATCGTCTTCAATTCTCGGTGCGCCATATATTATGACGCGTGGACTCCTTTTTGTGGGTACGTCAACTAGTAAGCCTGCCGTTTTGAGTTTCTCGTTTTTAATTAATGTCTGCACATTACTCAATTTAGCTGTTTCGACGATTACAGCATTTCCTTGCACTTTCCTGAGGTTTTTCACGTGTAGGTTGTCTTCTTTTGGCGAGATCAGCTTTATCAAGGCCTGTTTTGTTTCTTCGCTGTTTGTGTATTTTGATGTATCCGTTGGTCGTACAAGGACGACTTTTGGAGGGTCCTGCTTGAGGTTAGAAAGTTCCGCAACTTTCGACTTAATTCCGAGTCGTTCCGCATACGTCATTTTCTGCGGCTGGGTTGCGGCTGCTGCCATCGCTTTTCTTTCGTCGGCGACGAAGTCCTTCCTTTGCTTCCTATTTTCCCACTTCAGGGCTTCTAGTTGGCCTTCAAGTCTGCTGTTCATCAGCAGTGATTCCTGCAGTAGGTTCTGTAGATTTCCTATTTTATTTAACAGGTATCTGGTGGTGCCCTGTTTGATTCCGTTGTCCGGGTTGGTGAGGTGGTTAATTATCTTCTGCTGTATTTCCTCTGCTTTGACCTTGATGCTGTGGATAGTTCCGCTGGGGGGGTTGTCCGTTTCCATTTCCCGGTCGCTTTCCTTGTTGACATCTCCGTGCAATTCCACTGCGGCTGCCTTTTTTCCTCGTTGGCCGTCCTTCTCGTTCCTCTTTTGCAGTCGTTCTATGTCCGTCTCCGTTTCCGAGGGGAGTCTTCTTTTCCGCACATGTTTTCCCTTCTTGTTATATTTTTCAATTGTTAAATCCCTTTCCGTATCTGATGTATCTCCTTCCATTGTTGATTTCCCGTGCGTGGTCACTATTTCCACACTCCGCGTGGTGGCGTTGGCGTAGTTGACGCGTCCAAGATGGCGGCCAAGATGGCGTCCAATATGGCCGCCTAACCTGTCACTTACTGGATCAGAAAAGTGAACTTACCTTTGCTGTCTTGCACTGGATCTCTGATCTGTTTACACCAAATTGTAGCCGGCGTTGTTCCGCTTCTTTTGGTATATAAATATTGGCTGGGACGTCAGGCGGTTCCGTGCTTCAGGCTGCGAAAAGTTGGCGTGGGTCGATCGACGCGCCGGGAGCGTCCGACACCGATTTTTCCACCTTTTCTATTCACAGGCACTGAATTTCACTGAAATTAATATCACTGATCGTTCACAACCACTAGATAACCACTTAGAAACACTCGTTTATAATTTCCTGACGGATTTTACACTGAAAACACGAAATTACTACGGAGCGACGTGAAGCGCGTCTGTCCTCGACCGATCCAAGATGGCGTCTCGGCCAAAAAGGACAGTCGTCCCTCGCGTTTCGTTTGAAAGGGCGTTGGCCCGCGCTTTCCACGCTTTCCGCGCGCCCTGCCGCGGTGGAGCGCGGTTCCGCCGCGCCGCAATTGTGACCGTCGTCGAGGACTCTTGGACGCGGCCACCGAGGAGGAGGACGTGCACGCGCGTCGATCCACGCGCTCGACGAACGGAGATGCATGTGCACGCGCGGCTGCCAGGGGATGTGAGTTCACCGTAGATAGTACCGTTTTTCCTTCCCGCGGGTCTTGTTCGTCGCTTCTTTTTCGGGGGACGATCGTGTGCGCGTCTACGACGCTTCGAATTCGAGGCTCGTCGCCAGCTCTACGCGGCATTCCTCCGTGTCCCCCGCATGACTTCCTGTAGTGCGATTAGTTGGTGGGTTCGTAGAGAGAGATAGAGAGAGAGAGAGAGAGAGAGAGAGAGAGAGAGAGAGAGAGTTTCTCGTGTGCACGTGCATGTACCAATACCGATGCGAGGGTATGGATTCCGTCGAACGTTTTCGATGGTGATCGCCGGTGGTCTTCGTTCGTTTCACTTTTCTAATCGTATTCCTGGCATGTCGATAGTTTGACCTCGATTCCGTGGACGCGGAGGCGCGCGCCCGCGCCATTCTCACCCATTGGAATTCCGTGAAATCGAGTACGTACCTCTCGTCTGGTGTACTTTCTTCGTCGATCCAGCCAAGTGTGCTCTCTGCATGGAACCACTCTTTCTTCCGCCTGTTGCACGTACGTACGTGCGATTCGCGATGGTCGATCGGTTTAAAAAGCATGCGAGATCTTGCTGTTCTTCGTGTCGCGTGAAGATTTTCCAGAAAATTGCACTCTATCCGATCTCTGTTTAACGATCTCGTAAATCTAGTGCTACTGGAATTAACAGAAGAGGACACACGACTATTGGCCCTCTATTAAACGTCCACGTTTGCAATCGCTATGTCACACTTCTCTACGATCGAACGCGGACGCGTTGAACGCAACAACGCGACGCAATGGAGTCCACGAAATTGACCGTTTAAAATCATCGAGACGCAATGGTATCGCGCGCTCAGGGAATCGTATTAATTCACGACTTCCTCCAGCCGTATTCCGGATGTGCATGCGAGATCACGTCCGGTTTTAGCGGTGGTTTTCCGGCGTCACGTACGTGGTTCACCGGACGGAATGAAATTTCTAATCCCCGTTGGCTTTATACGGTCATGCTCGTTATTCATTCGCGTTGTTCCCAGCTCGATCATTTTCCAATCGGCATCGCGCGATTAATTCGCGATTACCATCGAGCCACTCCGTCGTTGCTCGAATTGTATTCAAATTCGGGGATAATTCTTCCCCGCCGCGTTGAACGGGATTTAATGACCGTGGTGGACGCGCGGCAGAATTTTGCAGAGCGTAATTCGACGACGAGGGAGACCACCGAGCCCGTCGACTCGTCCTTAACTCGCCCACCAGCTCCGTGGCTCGATGGAAATAAAATTGAGCTTGTGTGTTGCAGATCTCTCGCTACTGAAGATTCGACGGCTGATGCGAGTGGTTGCATAAGATAGGCACATTCGTGATCTACCCTGTAGATCCGGGCTTTTGTAGAATTGTAAATATCAGAAGCTCGTCTCTACAGGTATCTTACGGATGACATGCCACGCGACTCTAGATTGCAATGCATGGCGGCGCATTCGAGAGAATCGGCGTCCATTGGAGGGCGTTTAGTTTTAGAGCCAACCAGCTGTGTGCGTCTGCGAGCAATGTATAGCGCGTTTAAAGCGATACGATGTTTTCTGCGTTAGATTGTTGAGAATATATTGGCGATTGATGTGTTTGTCGATAGAATAGGCTGCGTTGTCGATAGGCTTCGAGCGTTTAATATAGCTGTACTTTTAAGGGTTCTGTATGTAGATAATTTATGCTGTAATTTGTTAATGAATAACACATGTTGATGTGTTTGATGTTAACGTTATATAATTAAGAATTAACACGTGTTTATGTATACGGATATAATGTAAAAATAAATCTGTATGAAATTGAAGGAGAAATTGCTTCGATTACTTTACTCACCCCATTCCTAGAGATTTTAAATCGCATAAGAAATAATTGAATAGTAAGAAATTCTGCAATAGTAATTATAATAAAAAATTATATCTTTCGCAAATTGATTAATGCGAACACGTAGTATCAAGTTAAGCGACACCATTTCATTTGGCAGTCTATCAATTTGGAACTTGTCCCCTATTGGAAATTAACGAAACTGTTACCTTATATCTCTTCGTCGATACGGAAGAGACCTGCACATCGACGTATCGATCGCAGATTCCGACTTTATCAGCTAAAGAAATGTTTCGAAAACACTTTACTACCAGAAAAATTCGCAAATTTCACCAAGCTTTTTATCATAAAAGATCTAATATCAACTCGACGAGAAATTCCATCGATTTACATTTTGCAGTATTAGAAATTAAGAAAATATACTGACTAGCAAATGTTTTTGGCAAAACAACGCAACCCATGGTCAAATCTACCAACGCAGAAGGCCACTAGATGACAGCACGATGCTAACTCGAACTTACCCCTAAGCCAAGAAACTACCACTAAAAAGCAGCCTACCAACTGTTGTAATCTTAAATCTACACAGGAACACCGAAACTCCCTTCACCCCTTAATCGTCTAACGAAATCAACATCGCTGCTCGCAGCGAACTTATCTACCCAGCCAGGCTCACCGATTCGTCGTAATTGCCAGCGTAAAAGTTCTTCCCTTTAAACACGCTTACCACTGTGGTTGGTTTCAAAATTAGCCGACCTACTTCCCATCGCGTCGTCATTATCCTCGGTGCACCGGCTTATCGCGATCCGGAGCATCTGTGTCCGGCGTTCCCAAGGCGGGTGCTGGCGGCGGGCGTCGTAGACGGGCGTCAGCCCGTGGCGTACGCGTTCACGGTCGTCCTGGAAAAGAAAAGGAGAGAAAAAGAAGAGAAAAAGGACGTGGAACACGTTCACGAAAAGGCGAATGATAAGCGGATCCGGAGCGCGTGAAAGCCGGGCCAGGTTTCGATGCCGCGATAGCACGGTTTTTCAAGCGAATTTTACTGGCTCGGTTTTGCGTTCAGCCGGAAGGGAGGTGATATTGATTGCGTTGGCCCTTGCTATCTTCTGTACCGCGTGCGATGATAAAGTGGACGATGTGGACACTGTTTGTACAGCTCGGATGAGGATTAACAGCGCGGAGTTTGTGCTCTCGCAGTGTGAACTCTGCGTTTGATTTATATTTAAATGTATGTTGACGAAGGTAACAATTAACCCTTCCAGGGCCGAGTTATTAATTACCAGGCTATTCCTACCAACAATATCTTTTTCAACCCGAAGTTTATAAATTCAGGGTAATTCCTCATCAAAGAGATATCGCGTGCTTCGAAGGGAAGGTGGAAAACAGCCGATGGAAGAGTTGCACGTTAATAGCGAACGACGGAAACTATTTCTATCGGCTGTCCAGTCCCGTCACGGCAATTAGCAGAGTACCTGCACGTGCTGATAAATCCTCTCGTGGCGGGAGCGCGACTTATTTATGATCATCCTCGACCCGGAGCCGGCCGAAAGGGTTAAAGGCGAAACAATGCGCCGGTCGACATTGTTTTGATGCGGTCAGAGCTGAGGAGGATCGCTGAAAGGTTCCCCAGGCCGTTTTCTCGACGTGTGCCAGTTTCCCAAAAGGGTGGATTCGATGGGAAATCCACGCCACGGCACTTTCTCTTTGTACGTAAATTGCCGATAGAAAGACACGCCTGGCCTGTGGCCGATGTTCTTGGAACTCGAAGTGAACCGATCGAGTCGGGGAGAAGATCGACAGTTGCACTTTTCGGTAGAAATTGACGATTTTAGATAAAACAGACCCTTCTGTCGAGATTTTTTCGATTAAAAATATAACGTTGAGATGTAATTTAGTTAATTGAAGCATCAATATAATTTATGGAACATCCGGACGCGGTGATCGCCCTAACACAACAATGATAACGGTAACTGGTATGAATGGACGATCGGCTCTCACCGATTCCTCATTTCAGATCGAGGAGCCGCATGTATTTACATCGAAATACCCCGAGCGTTCCTCGTAGAAGGGTATGGTAATCTGAATCCAGTTCAAGAAGTTGTCAATCATCACCAGCGAGCGGGAACCTCTTAGGAAGAGATAGGAGCTTCCTGAACGAGGTGAGGATGGATAGTCGTATTTCCCTATCTTGATTCTTGTTAGATAACTTCCCGTTTAAGATTCGTAATATCGTCAACAATCCCTTTCAACGTCGCTGCCGAGTGCTACCAATAAATCAGCATCGTCCTCCGCCATTCTTTCGCGCCTTAATACCACCGCCATTAGAACGTTCGGAAAAACCAAGAAAGTAATCAAGACGCATCGAAGCGTATCATTGTCTCGAATATCTCTCGCTGAAATAAAGTAGCAAACTCTTGAATTTTTCTTTACAAAGTAAAACTATCGAGGTAGCTAAATATTCTTGAAATCCTCGATTGTCGACTCGTTCAGATGTTTCCTTCCATCGTGCTCATCACGATTGCAACGATAGTTGGAAGTGGATCGAAGTTCTCGGGGTGCACGATAACGGTAACCGTAACGTCGTCGTCCTGGCGGAGGAGCCCAGCCACCGTGTTCATGATCAGAAGAGCGGCAGCATCCTGGTCCTCCCTTTAGTAGTCTCATACCACTAGCGTATACCCTTACTATGGTACCCCTGCCGGCGCGGTGCTAGCCGTGACACGAGAATGTGATTAATGATCGCGACGTAGAGCCATGCACCGTACACCGCCACCCCTCACTCTTTTCCCTCTCCCGCCTCGCGTCGACTATGCTCTTCCCTGGCACGGCCACCGCGTTTTCTCTTCCCTCCGGTATCGTTTTCTGTTTCAGCAACCCCTGCTGCTGCCGCTGACGTCGCCGCCGCCGTTGCCGCCGCTGCTGCAACCGGCCCACCTCTCTCTCTCTCTCTCTCTCTCTTGCGCCCTTTGCTCGCAATCCGACTGTCTGCCACCTTTCTTCCTTCTCCCTTCCGTGGCCAACGCTGATTATCCACCCGGTATTTTCTACACCGCCTCCATCTGGTTTTCGCTGCTTTTTAAAGAAGATTCCCTCTTGGCTGGCGAACCAACGAGGTCACCGGGTGGAAGGAAGGGGGTGAGATTTGAATAATTCTTTCGTGGGAGGCGATTCGAGTCTAATGGGCGCTGGGCGGCTTCTCGAGGACGAAGTTGACTAGCTTCCTTTCTGAAAGTTCGCGAAGTAGCTCTCGCGTGGGGGTGAATCGCGAAGGGGTTGGCAGTTTCGTTGCAGAGGAAATTCTGATCCCTTTTCTTTCGTTTATCGAACGACGTTGCTCAAGTTTTCGAATAATTTCAAGTTTCAAGTGATTCTATTTCCTACGTGTTCCTACGCTGCTCAGAAAGGATAAGGTTCTTCTTTAGAAGTTGGCGAGGCGCGGCACGTTATGAAAGGTTTCGGAATTTTCTTCGCCGGTTTATCGAATGTTACGTGTCCCTAGAGTTAAACGAACCTGTCCAAGCCAGGATTCGCTGGAAATTAAGAAGTCGCAAGAGCGAGGAAGAAATCAGTCAGTGCCTGTTCCAAGCACGATGACTTTGACTCTATCCATTCGCTTCACGCTTATCTAAATCACTTATCGATATCTTCCCGTGGTCCCGGTTTTCTTCAATATCCGATCGCCGTCGATCTTAATAATCGCAATCATATTTAACCTCGTCTCGAACTGACTTTCGCGTGTGACCCTCTGCTAACTGAACGAAATAATTTTTCTTCTGTTAGAATGTAATTAAGTATGTACGTAAATTATGTAAAATTCGGTGATCATTTAGTAAACTCAACAGAGGGACGTTTCCAAGCGAATGGCGTTTCAATATGGCTGCCAGCTTCCTCGACGTCGCCATATTATCTACTCTCTCATTCATTCCCAAAGTTTCAACTTTCATAACCAATTTTCCATCCATGTACAATCTCCATATTCCTCAGACTTACATTAAAATCATTTACACAGAGTGGACTAACAAAAATTCACGCTTACCCCTTTGAAATCTTTTCGAAAACCTCCAAAAACCCAGAAGAACAAACTACCCCTTTGATGGTTCTCATCGTAGTAACGTCACGCTGGCCAGAGCTAGCTTTCGAAAAATAATTCAACGGTTCGACAGGGTGGCCGGAGGCCGAGGCGATCATCGAGAAAGTACGCGGGAGCGGCGAGGGTGGCCAGACGGGACGGAGACAGAGCCAGGGCGAGTGCTCCCCGCGGAAATCAACGGGGTTGCGAGCGTTTCGATGAAATTTCCGGCGTATTGTCGGCGTTCGGCGGCCGTGAATGATCCGGAGCCACCATCAACCCCTTTGCGAAGAAGCGGGGACGGGGAACGAGGGCGAGCCTGATGGGATACGGGGATGGCGTCGCGTCCCTGGCGACGCCGCGACGCTGACAGCGCTGCTCGCCCCTGTTCCCGCCCTTCCTCCCGTCTCTATCTCCACGTTTTCTTCGACACACCCTGGATTAAAAGCTCCCGGCTGTTTCTGCGGGCCTGCGGACCGTAACGCTCGCGTGAGCGTTGCCCAAACGAGCGCGATCATCGCTGTTGGATACGGAGGTGGGAGACGGTGAGGAAATTGAGGAATTTTTCATTCTATGGAATGGTAACACTCGAGCAATCTATTTTCGTTTAAAGAAGAAACGTTTGTGGAAGAATCAGTCCGTGTAACGCGGTGGTTTCCTTATTAGCGGCATTACATTATGGCAGTAATGTGTAGGTACGAGTAGCGAGAGGGTGATAATTAGCTGATGGCGCAGATTATCACTGTTCCCGTAACGATTGATGAAGTAGAAGGTGCTAACGATTATTTAAACAGGTAATTAGGCAAATTAAGGCGGTACTACAGTTCCGAATAACACCACTTACGCGAACAGAGCGTACAATGCGCCTCTGTACACGATACTATAATTTAACCGGCGTCTAACTTAATCGTCGCTAGGTAATGTGCTTCGTATTTGTCTTCTTAATGTACCATAGTTGATTTCAGAACAGATTACGGGTTCTACGAACAGACGTTTCTCTTTCAGACCTACCACTTATCGCGCAGAGAATTTTATTACTTCTGCAAAAATATGTTCTTCGATGTTAGCGCTATATTTTCGACTGTTCGCGATATTCTCCTAGCGACAGAAGCGACCATGTTGGCGATATTAGCTTGGCCGTCAGCGATGGCTACCAGCCTTTCGTCCGAGGGGGATGAAATACTTGATGATATTAAACATGAATAATGTAACGGCACGGGGACGAGGAATAGCGGCTTCGATAACGCTCTCTGGAATATAACATACGCAAAATCACAGTGTAACAGCTGTTTGACGTGTACCAGCCTCGCATTTAACGCAACAAAAGAAAGGATTTATTAAAATTAAAAGCGTCGATAACCTGATATGTTCGTCTACGTTTTTAATATCTCGTGGGTCCAGGTTAAGATATCGAAGGGAGGAAAAGTTTTCTCGTTTGGTGGCGAAGCTTATTGGCAGGAATCGCGATACGGGAGTAAATTGGTCGAAACAAGAGGGCAAACAGGAAGAGGGGAAAAAATCAGTGCCGGATGACTCGCCGGTTTCCGAGCGAGCCGGAATGACTAAGTGTGAATTCAATTAAGGGTTTGTTTTAAGCGTCTATCAGAGCTTGTTTACGGACTCGCTCATTATTTACGTAACACGGTGAAATTGACAATTTCGCCTTGGCCAATTAACGCTTTAATCGGCGCGACCCAATCGATTCTAATTTCATCGGCCCGTCGATCAATTACGTGCCTCGTGATCGTGTCAGTTCAACTGAACTTGGCATTCTATAATATTTATCAAACTTCCAAACTATTTTTTCATCCTTTTGCGCGTCAAGACATTTTTACAAAGGATCAATTAATACTTCACCCTTTCCAGAGAAAATAAACACCCGTATAATTTCCAATTCACGCGATCCAACAAGGGTCGATCCTCCGGTCCCGGATAGACGTGGACCCGTGAGAAACAGGGATGCGTGCACCGGGGGCTCCAATTCATTTCGTCCGGGCCTTCCCGTGGAAGCGTCATTAATTTGGTGCGCGACGCTGCCCCGGAAAAATGGACAAATCGGTCGAAATGTCGCGGCGTTCTTTGAGACACGCGAAACTCTAGAAGTGACTCGAGTCGACGTCGAGAAGAGATCATTACTTAAGTCGGTCGGCTCGGATAAATCTCGTATAACACGATTTTCGTCGACAAGCTACAGTATTCGTATTACAAGTCCAGATTTCCTGTTACTTCTCCGCTGAATCGCTGCATTCTTTGGTTAATTTCGATTAGAATTGGAATTGAAGGGGACGCGATGCTGAGGACGATTTTTGTAAAGAACCAGTGGCAAGGATTTTGGTCGAGCCGATGGCGCGTCGAGATTGAGACGTTTTTTGAAATGGACCCTGTGGAGAATCGTAGCTCGTGTCCACGCGTTGCGCTCGAGTGGGGCTGTCACAATGGGAGCAGAGCAGTGGGACGGAAAAAAGAGAGCAGCTGTGAAGAGGAGCTTGAAATGGCGATTCTATGCGCGTCACGAGTTGCTCCGCTATGATCGCTCGCCGCCTCGCCGTTCGATTTCCCTCTTTACCGCCGGTGGATTATCGTTTTTGCGAACACGATCAAGGCGAACGGTTTAATTCCGAGTCGTCACGGCTTATTAATTGATAAAGGAATCGCGCTGCGTGCCTTTGCTAACATTCAATCACCGCGTAAGGACCGCAAAACAGACAGGAGGAGTGAGCCGTACCTCGCGTTTCGAACTCAAAGGCTGACTTTCAAAGGCTGATGTTGTTTTTACCGATTTTTAACACGCCAAAGCGTAAGCATTATATTATAGCATTTCTTGTTTCAGAAGAACCGACGAGAGCCAGCAACTGTTTTATAAGGCGAAGACGACGTTAATCTCTCGATAGAGTGTAAAAGTTTCGCGTAAGAAAATGCCACGATTCTTGACGAACAGGATTAATACTGATCCCACTTCGTCCCGGAAACGAGTCAATGGAATTACAGGATTAATTACGCGAAGGGTGTTAATGTCGAATTCGGTCAACGTTGAAGGGGATGCTCGAGGACCAAGGGTCGCTGGTCACTCCCTGGATTTCGCGTAAACCACTGGCAAAACGTGTCGTCGAATATCACGAAAAACATGGATACCGTTCACTGCGCTGTTCATTTTTATTTTCACACCACGATCCCGAAAAGAATCAACATTTTCTCACCGATGAGAGATAAATCAGACCTCCTGGGACCTTCAGTGAAATACGAAAGTCACGCTATTTGCTGGAAGACAAAATTAATTCGTGAGAACAGGCGAAAACGAAGAAAAATCATTAATCTTGCGCACTGAACTTTGTTAAGTAACGAGTACGCCGTGTTTAACGCGCGTTGACACACACACACAGCGTACCTCGCGTGGCGCACGATCCACGGAGTTCGCGTCGAAAGGGTCGGACAACAGGAGGAAAAGGAATTTAATGAATTATAAAGGCTCTCTAGCCGGGTCAGGGGTGGCTGGTGGGACGAGCGAGGTCGAGGGAAGGGGATTGGCAGTCGATCCAGCCGGAATTAAAACGGTTGGCCGTCGTCGGCACTGCGGTGCCGATCCGTCCTGGGGGTTTTCTTGCGCCCCGAAACCCTCTGTGTGCAGACGCGGGTCCAGGAAAGAGTTCGGGTTGGCAGAAAGAAAAAGGAGCATCGAGACGCGTCGGAGGAGGCAAAGCCGGAGTTGAAGAAGAAGAAGAAGAAGAAGAAGAAGAAGAAGAAGAAGAAGAAGAAAGGGAGGAGGAGAAGGAGAAGGTCGAGGCGATGGTACTAGGGGACTTGATGAGAACGCCTGGTGGGGGAGGGTTTCCGAAACAGCTCGCCGCTATCTCGACTGATCCGATCAAGATTAATGAACGTGCGGCTTGCGAGTCCGAAGCCTTTGCGCCGCCCAGGCTGCCGTTCCGTCTCTGTCTCGTGGCTGATACTCGCGTAGCCGCGTCCTCGTCGCTCTGATTCTTTCTCTCGACCCGCTGATCCACGCAGGAGCAGCGACTAGCGACAGGTACCGTCGACGAGTTCTGGTAATAGCGCGGTTCGCGGTGGCTGATGCGTTGCCGCCGCGACCAGCTCGCGAGACGTTCCGTGGATTCGGTTTCAGAGTGTTGGACGACGGCAGGGAATGGATGGTCCGAGGAGGGCATCGTCGAATCGCGAAGGAAACGGAAGAAGTCGAGATCGATAGAAGGGAGCAGCCGGCTTGGCTGCTCCGCGATAGTTCCTCCGGTTCGAGGTTCGCTCGAGTCTTTTTGTCGACGCGTCCACGAGTTACTCCAACGGTAAGCAACCTCGGAAGATGGGGAACGACTTCGTTATCGTCCACTCGATCGCGAGTAAACGCGACGCAAGAAATATTCCGGCGAACCGGCGACAATTTGTCGAGGACAGCCGTTCGATCGAGTACCAGAGCGTCTCCCTCGACGTTTGTTCGCAGGAAAAGTTATAAGCGGACGCGTATTAGGATTGGCAGGGTAGATAAAGCTGCGGTAGCGGTAGCCGTAGCGGTAGCAGAACTCCTCTCTTTGCGCGTGGTCCGGCTGCCTCGAGATAGATGTGTCGCCGAGACCAGGGACAGATAAAAATACACGTCCCCCTCGCGACGATGGTTTTAATTAATTCCGAGGATCGACGCGACCGCCCTTGTTAACTTTCCGGCTCGGTCGCTGCGTCAACCGCGCGTGTCCCCGATCGCTACTGTGCTGCACCACAACGGATCCGTTTAACCCTGCCCCTGTCATAAGAACGCTCCTGCGGACAGTCTCGTTCCTTTTCTTTTTCGTCCCGGAGACTGTTGTCAGAGATACTTTGTGGATTAATAAGAAAACTTCGATTGGGACAAGAGAATGCAAAAGGAACATGCGACGAACGTGTAAATGTACGAACAACCTTTGAACAATCGATCAGTTTTTATGTACTATATTAATTGTGAATCGTTGGGAATAGAAAATAATAGCTTTAAGGGAATACGATCGAAACATCGATTTCACTTACCACAGCCATAGGGCTGTAGTTATTTATTCATCTCGTTCGAGCTGAAGATAATTAGTTTCCGCGCCACCCGTCCTCGCTCTTCTCGCACACCCCTACCGATCGCCAAAACCACGATTCCATTATTTCTCTCCCGCGAAACGATCCGGGGCTCCCAGCGCGGCGTCCCGATTAGCACCCTATTGCTACGATACGTTGACATCTGCAAACTCTATTTCCTAGCAAGGAAGTGTCGCATTTACATTCTTTTGAAGAGAATACGAGGTTTACATGACACTTCGCAATGAATATTATAACATCATGAAACATAGAAGTGAGGTGCGGTTTTGCGTTTTAAGAAGCATTAGAACTCTATTGCTACGATAAGTAGACATCGGCAAACGCTATTTCCTTGCAAGGAAGTGTCGCATTTACATTCTTTTGAAGCGAATACGAGGTATACATGACACTTCGCAATGAATATTATATCTTGTCATGAGACATAGAAATGAGATGCGATATCGCGATTTAAGGAGCATTAAAATTCTATTGCGTCGATATGTAGACATCTGCAAACGCTATTTCCTAGCAAGCAAGTGTCGCATTTACATTCATTTGAAGTGAATACTAGGTTTACATGACACTTCGCAATGAATATTATATCATCATGAAACATAGAAATGAGGTGCGGTATTGCATTTTAAGAAGCATTAGAACCTTATTGTTTCTATACGTAGACATCTGGAAACGCTATTTCCTAGCAAGGAAGTGTCGCATTTCCATTCTCTTGAACTGAATACGAGTTATACATGTCACTTCGCAATGAATATTATATCTCATCATGAAACAAAGAAATGAGATGCGATATCGCGATTTAAGGAGCATTAAAACTCTATTGCTTCGATAAGTAGACATCTGCAAACGCTATTACCTAGCAAGCAGGTGTCGCATTTACATTAATTTGAAGTGAATACGAGGTATACATGACACTTCGCAATGAATATTATATCTTATCATGAAACATAGAAATGAGGAGCGAAGTCTCGTTCTAAGAAGCATTAGTACTCCATTGTTTCTATACGTAGAAATCTGCAAACTCTATTTCCTAGCAAGGAAGTGTGGCATTCACATTCATTTGAAGAGAATACGAGGTTTACATGGCACTTCGCAATGAATATTATAACATCATGAAACATAGAAGTGAGGTGCGGTATTGCGTTTTAAGAAGCATTAGAACTCTATTGCTACGATAAGTAGACATCTGCAAACCCTATTTCCTTGCAAGGAAGTGTCGCATTTACATTCTTTTGAAGCGAATACGAGGTATACATGACACTTTCTCAATGAATATTATATCTTGTCATGAGACATAGAAATGAGTTGCGATATGGCGTTTTAAGATGCATTAGAACTCTATTTCTACGATACGTAGACATCTGCAAAGGCTATTTCCTAGGAAGGAAGTGTCGGATTTACATTCTTTTGAAGTGAATACGAGGTATACATAACACTTCGCAATGAATATTATATCTTATCATGAAACATAAAAATGAGTTGCGAAGTCTCGTTTTAAGAAGCATTAGAACTCTATTGTTTCTACACGTAGACATCTAGAATCGCTATTTCCTAGCAGGGAAGTGTCGCATTTACATTCTTTTGAAGTGAATACGAGGTATACATGACACGTGGCAATGAATATTATATCATCATGAAACATAGAAGTGAGGTGCGGTATTGCGTTTTAAGAAGCATTAGAACTCTATTGCTACGATAAGTAGACATATGCAAACGCTATTTCCTAGCAAGGAATTGTCGCATTTTCATACTTTTGAAGAGAATACTAGGTTTACATGACACTTCGCATTGAATATTATATCATCATGAAACATAGAAATGAGGTGCGGTATTGCATTCTAAGAAGCATTGGAACAATATTGCTACGATAAGTAGACATCTGGAAACGCTATTTCCTTGCAAGGACGTGTCGCATTTACATTCTTTTGAAGTGAATACGAGGTATACATGACACTTCGCAATGAATATTATATCTTATCATGAAACATAGAAATGAGAAGCGAAGTCTCGTTCTAGGAAGCATTAGTACCCTATTGTTTCTATACGTAGACATCTGGAAACGCCATTTCCTAGCAAGGAAGTGTCGCATTTACATTCTTTTGAAGTGAATACGAGTTATACATGACACTTCGCAATGAATATTATATCTTATCATGAAACATAGAAATGGGAAGCGAAGTCTCGTTCTAAGAATCATTAGTACCCCATTGTTTCTATACGTAGACATCTGCAAACTCTATTTCCTAGCAAGGAAGTGTCGCACTTACATTCTTTTGGAGAGAATACGAGGTTTACATGACACTTCGCAATGAATATTATAACTTCATGAAACATAGAAGTGAGGTGCGGTATTGCGTTTTAAGAAGCATTAGAACTCTATTGCTACGATAAGTAGACATCTGCAAACGCTATTTCCTAGCAAGGAAGTATCGCATTTTTATTCTTTTGAAGAGAATACGAGGTTTACATGTCACTTCGCAATGAATATTATATCATCATGAAACATAGAAGTGAGGTGCGGTATTGCGTTTTAAGAAGGATTAGAACTCTTTTGCTACGATAAGTAGACGTCTGCAAACGCTATTTCCTTGCAAGGAAGTGTCACATTTACATACTTTTGAAGTGAATACGAGGTATACATGACACTTCACAATGAATATTATATCTTATCATGAAACAAAGAAATCAGATGCGATATGGCGATTTAAGGAGCATTAAAACTCTATTGCTTCGATACGTGGACATCTGCAAACACTAATTCCTAGCAAGGAAGTGTCGCATTTTCAATCTTTTGAAGAGAATACGAGGTTTACATGGCACTTCGCATTGAATATTATATCATCTTGAAACATAGAAGTGAGTTGCGGTATTGTGTTTTAAGAAGCATTAGAACTCTATTGCTACGATAAGTAGTGATCTGCAAACGCTATTTCCTTGCAAGGAAGTGTCGCATTTGCATTCCTTTAACGGAATACGAGGTATACATGACACTTCGCAATGAATATTATATCTCATCATGATACATAAAAATGAGATGCGAAGTCTCGTTTTAATAAGCGTTAGTACCCTATTGTTTCTATACGTAGACATCTGGAAACGCTATTTCCTAGCAAGGAAGTGTCGCATTTACATTCTTTTGAAGTGAATACGAGGTATACATGACACGTGGCAATGAATATTATATCATCATGAAACATAGAAGTGAGGTGCGGTATTGCGTTTTAAGAAGCATTAGAACTCTATTGCTACGATAAGTAGACATCTGGAAACGCTATTTCCTAGCAAGGAAGTGTCGCATTTACATTATTTTGAGGTGAATACGAGGAATACAATACACTTCACAATTAATATTATATCTTATCATGAAACATAGAAATGAGATGCGACATCTCGTTTAAGAAGCGTCAGAACTCTATTGCTTCGATACGTAGACATCTGCATACGCTATTTCCTAGCAAGGCAGTGTCGCATTTGCATTCTTTTGAAGTGAATACGAGGTACGCATAATACCCCACAATGAATATTATATCTTATAATGAAACATTGGAATGAGATGCGATATCGCCTTTTAAGAAGCATTAGTACTCTATTGCTTCGATACGTAGACATCTGCCAACGCTATTTCCTAGCAAGGGAGTGTCAGACTTACATTCTTCTGAAGTGAATACGAGTTACACTTGACACTCCGCAACGAATATTATATTTTATCATAAATCATAGAAATGAGATGCGATATGGCGTTTTAAGAAGCATTAGAACTCTATTGCTTCGATACGTAGATATCTGCAGACGCTATTTCCTAGCAAGGAAGTGTCGCAATTACATTCTTTTGAAGTGAATACGAGGTATACAAAACACTTCGCAATGAATATTATATCTTATCATGAAACATGTATATGTGATGTGATATCGCGTTTTAAGGAGCATTAGAACACTATTGCTACGATACGTAGGCATCTGCAAACGCTATTTCCTAGCAAGGAAGTGTCGCAGTTACATTCTTTTGAAGTGCATACGGTGAATACTTGACACTTCGCAATGAATATTATATCTTATCATGAAACATAGAAATGAGATGCGACATCTCGTTTTAAGAAGCATTAGAACTCTATTGTTTCGATACGTAGACATCTGGAAACGCTATTTCCCAGCAAGGAAGTGTCGCAGTTACATTCATTTGAAGTGTATGCGAGGTATACATAACACTGCACAATGAATATTATATCTTAACATGAAACATAGAAATGAGATGCGATATCGCGATTTAAGAAGCATTAGAACTCTATTGCTTCGATACGTAGACATCAGCAAACGCTATTTCCTTGCAGGGATGTGTCGCATTCACATTCTTTTGAAGTTAATATGAGGTATACATGACACGTCGCTATGAATATTATACCTTTTCATGAAACATAGAAATGAGATGCGCTGTCGCGTTTTGAGAAGCATTAGAACTCTATTCCTACGATACGTAGACATCTGCAAACGCTATTTCCTAGCTAGGATGTGTCGCATTTACATTTCTTTGAAGTGAATACGAGGTATACATAACACTCCACAATGAATATTATATCTTATCATGAAACATAGAAATGAGATGCGTTATCGTAATTTAAGAAGCATCAGAACTATGTTGCTACGATACGTAGACATCTGCAAACGCTATTTAATCTCAAGGGAGTGTCGCATTTACATTCTTTTAAAGTGAATACGAGGTGTACATAACACTCCACAATGAATATTATACCATATAACGAATCATAGGAATGAAATGCGATATCGCGATTTAAGAAGAATTAGATCTCTATTGCTTCAATACGGAGACATCTGCAAACGCCATTTCCTAGTAAGGAAGTATCGCATTTACATTCTTTTGAAGTGTATGCGAGGTATACAAGCCACATCGCAATGAATATTATATCTTATCATGAAACATAGAAATGAGATGCGATATGGCGTTTTAAGAAGCATTAGAACTCTATTGCTACGATACGTAGATATCTGCTAACGCTATTTCCTAGCAAGGGAGTGTCACATTTATATTCTCTTGAAGTGAATACGAGGTATACATGACACACCACAATGAATATTATATCTTATCATGAAACATAGAAATGAAATGCGATATGACGATTTAAGAAGCATTAGAACTCTATTACTTCGATACGTAGACATCTGCAAACACTATTTCCTAGCAAGGAAGTGTCGCATGTACAATCTTTTGAAGTGAACACGAGGTATACATAACACACCACAATGAATATTATATCTTATCATGAAACATAGAAATGTGGTGCGATATGGTGCTTTAAGAAGCATTAGAACACTATTGCCTCGATACGTAGACATCTGCAAACGCTAGTTCCTAGCAGGGAAGTGTCGCATTTACATTCATTTGAAGTGTAGACGAGATATACGTAGCACTGCACAATGAATACTATATCTTATCATGAAACGTAGAAGTGAGTTGCTATATCGCGATTTAAGAAGCAATAGAAATCTATTGCTTCGATACTTAGACATCTGCAAACGATACTTCCTAGAAAGGAAGTGTCGCATTTACATTCATTTGAAGTGTATGCCAGGTATACCTAACACTGCACAATGTATATTATATCTTATCATGAAACATAGAAGTGAGATGCGATATCGCGTTTTGAGAAGCATTAGAACTCCAATGCTACGATACCTAGACATCTGGAAACGCTATTTCCTAGCAAGGAAGTGTCGCATTTACATTCTTTTGAAGTGAATACGAGGTATACATGACACGTGGCAATGAATATTATATCATCATGAAACATAGAAGTGAGGTGCGGTATTGCGTTTTAAGAAGCATTAGAACTCTATTGCTACGATAAGTAGACATCTGGAAACGCTATTTCCTAGCAAGGAAGTGTCGCATTTACATTATTTTGAAGTGAATACGAGGTATACATGACACTTCGCAATTAATATTATATCTTATCATGAAACATAGAAATGAGATGCGATATCGCCGTTCTAGGAGCATTAGAACTCCATTGCTTCGATACGTAGACATCTGCAAACGCTATTTCCTAGCAAGGGAGTGTCGCATTTACATTCATTTGAAGTCTTTGCGAGGTATACATGACTCTTCGCAAATAATGTTATATCTTGTCACGAAATATAGAAATGAGATGCGGTATCGCGATTTAAGAAGCATCAGAACTCTATTGCTGCGATGCGTAGACATCTGCAAAAGATATTCTATGGCAAGGAAGTGTCGCATTTAAATTCGTCTGAAGTGAATACGAGGAATACATAACACTCCACAATGAATGTTATATCTTATCATAAAACATAGAATTGAGATGCGATATATCGTTTGAAGAAGCATTAGAACTCTATTGCTTCGCTACGTAGACATCTGGAAACGCTATTTCCTAGGAAGGAAGTGACGCATTTACATTCTTTTAAGTGCAGACGAGGAATACATAACCCTTCGCAATGAATATTATATCTTATCATGAAACATATAAATGAGATGCGACATGGCGTTTTAAGAAGCATTAGAACCCTATTGCTACGACACGTAGACAACTGCAAAAGCTATTACCTAGCAAGGAAGTATCGCATTTACATTCAATTGAAGTGAATACGGGGAATTCATAACATTTCGCAATGAATATTATATTTTATCATGAGACATAGAAATGATATGCTATATCGCGTTTTAAGAAGCATTAGAACCCTATTGCTAGGATACCTAGACATCTGCAAACGCTATTTCCTTGCAAGGTAGTGTCGAATTTACTTTCTTCTGGAGAGAATACGATGTATACATAACACTGCACAATGAATATTTTATCGTATCATGAAACATAGAAATAAGATGCGATATGGCGTTTTGAGAAGCATTAGAAGTCTAATGCTACGATACGTAGACATTAGCAAACGCTAATTCCTAGCAAGGAAGTGTCGCATTTACAATATTTTGAGGTGAATACGAGGAATACAATACACTTCACAATTAATATTATATCTTATCATGAAACATAGAAATGAGATGCGACATCTCGTTTAAGAAGCGTCAGAACTCTATTGCTTCGATACGTAGACATCTGCATACGCTATTTCCTAGCAAGGCAGTGTCGCATTTGCATTCTTTTGAAGTGAATACGAGGTACGCATAATACCCCACAATGAATATTATATCTTATAATGAAACATTGGAATGAGATGCGATATCGCCTTTTAAGAAGCATTAGTACTCTATTGCTTCGATACGTAGACATCTGCCAACGCTATTTCCTAGCAAGGGAGTGTCAGACTTACATTCTTCTGAAGTGAATACGAGTTACACTTGACACTCCGCAACGAATATTATATTTTATCATAAATCATAGAAATGAGATGCGATATGGCGTTTTAAGAAGCATTAGAACTCTATTGCTTCGATACGTAGATATCTGCAGACGCTATTTCCTAGCAAGGAAGTGTCGCAATTACATTCTTTTGAAGTGAATACGAGGTATACATAACACTTCGCAATGAATATTATATCTTATCATGAAACATGTATTTGTGATGTGATATCGCGTTTTAAGAAGCATTAGAACACTATTGCTACGATACGTAGACATCTGCAAACGCTATTTCCTAGCAAGGAAGTGTCGCAGTTACATTCTTTTGAAGTGCATACGGTGTATACTTGACACTTCGCAATGAATATTATATCTTATCATGAAACATAGAAATGAGATGCGACATCTCGTTTTAAGAAGCATTAGAACTCTATTGTTTCGATACGTAGACATCTGGAAACGCTATTTCCCAGCAAGGAAGTGTCGCAGTTACATTCATTTGAAGTGTATGCGAGGTATACATAACACTGCACAATGAATATTATATCTTAACATGAAACATAGAAATGAGATGCGATATCGCGATTTAAGAAGCATTAGAACTCTATTGCTTCGATACGTAGACATCAGCAAACGCTATTTCCTTGCAGGGATGTGTCGCATTCACATTCTTTTGAAGTTAATATGAGGTATACATGACACGTCGCTATGAATATTATACCTTTTCATGAAACATAGAAATGAGATGCGCTGTCGCGTTTTGAGAAGCATTAGAACTCTATTCCTACGATACGTAGACATCTGCAAACGCTATTTCCTAGCTAGGATGTGTCGCATTTACATTTCTTTGAAGTGAATACGAGGTATACATAACACTCCACAATGAATATTATATCTTATCATGAAACATAGAAATGAGATGCGTTATCGTAATTTAAGAAGCATCAGAACTATGTTGCTACGATACGTAGACATCTGCAAACGCTATTTAATCTCAAGGGAGTGTCGCATTTACATTCTTTTAAAGTGAATACGAGGTATACATAACACTCCACAATGAATATTATACCATATAACGAATCATAGGAATGAAATGCGATATCGCGATTTAAGAAGAATTAGATCTCTATTGCTTCAATACGGAGACATCTGCAAACGCCATTTCCTAGCAAGGAAGTATCGCATTTACATTCTTTTGAAGTGTATGCGAGGTATACAAGCCACATCGCAATGAATATTATATCTTATCATGAAACATAGAAATGAGATGCGATATCACGTTTTAAGAAGTATTAGAAACCTGTTGCTTCGATACGTAGACATCTGCCATCGCTATATCCTAGCAAGGAAGTGTCGCATTTACATTCATTTGAAGTGTATGCGAGGTATACAAGACACTTCGCAATGAATATTACGTCTTATCATGATTCATAGAACTGAGTTGCGATATCGCGTTTTGAGAAGCATTAGAACTCTATTGCTACGATACGTAGACATCTGCAAACGCTATTTCCTAGCAAGGAAGTGTCGCATTTATATTCTTTTGAAGTGAATACGGGGTATACGTAACACTGCACAATGAATATTATATCTTATCATAAAACATAGAAATGAGATGCGATATCTCGTTTTAAGAAGCATTAGTTCCCTATTGCTTCGATACTTAGACATCTGCAAACGCTACTTCCTAGCAAGGAAGAGTCGCATTTGCATTCTTTTGAAGTGAATACGAAGTATACATGACACTCCGCAATGAATATTATATCTTATCATAAAACATAGAAATGGGATGCGATATTTCGTTTCAAGAAGCATTAGAACACTGTTGCTTCGATACGTAGACATCTGCCATCGCCATTTCCTAGCAAGGAAGTGCTGCATTACATTCTTTTGAAGTATCGTTGAGTTATACATAACGCATTGCATTGTATATTACATCTTATCATGCAACAAAGGAATGGGATGCTATATCACGATTTGTGAAGGATTAGAACTCTATTGCGTCCAACCGTAGACATCTAGAAACGCTATTCCGTCGCATGGAAGCGTGGGCTTCTCTTTCTCTTGAAGTAATGGCGAGATATACATAACGCGTTGCATTCAATTACATCTTATTATGTTACATAGAAATGTGAAGCAATATCGCGTTCTATGAAGGATTAGTACTCTATTGCTTCAATACGTGGACATCCAGAAACGCTATTCCGTACTAAGTATGTGTTGTATTTACATTCTTTTGGAGTGTAGACGAGATATACATAAAGCGTTGCACTGATGTTACATTTTATCATGAGACATAGAAATGAGGTGCGATATCGCGGTATATGAAGCATTAGAGCTCTATTGCTTCGATGCATAGACATCTAGAAACGCTATTCCGTCGCAAGGAAGTGTGGGATTTACATGCTCTTGAGGCATTGACGGGATGTACTTAACGCGTTGCATTGAATATTACATTATATCGTGAGACAAAGGAATGTGATGCGATATTGCGTTATGAAGCATTAGAACACTAGTGGTTCGGTATTTAGACACATAGAAATGCTGGTCCGTAGCAAGGAAATGCGGGATTTCCATTCTTTTGGAATGTTGACGAGATAAAATTAATGCGTTGCATTGAATTACATCTTATCGTGAAACATAGAAATGTGGTGCAATTTGTGAAGCATTAGAACTCTATTGCTTCGATACGTAGGCATCTAGAAACGCTATTCCGTAGCAAGAATGTGTGGACTTTACATTACATTGAAGAGTTGACTAGATATACATAACGCTTTGCATTGATTTTACATCTTATCATGAAATATAGAAATGAGATGCGATATCGCGTTTTATGAATCATTAGAACACTATAGCTTCGAAACTTAGACATCTAAAAACGATATTCAGGAGCAAAGAATTGTGGCATTTACATTCTTTTGAAGTGTTGACGATGCATACATCACGCGGTGCATTGAATACTTTTAACTCGGCCCCGAGAGGAGGCTCGAGCATGCTACCTTGCCTTAATGGCATACGCCATATTATAATCACGCCCATACTAGCCCCCTAGCGGACCACTGCTTCGGCCAGGGACTATGACAATACGGCACCACTATTCTCGTCTTTTGAGCATGTTAACATACCCACCCATTTAATCAGACCGTGGCTGCACACAGCGACGCTCCATCGTCGCTATCGCTCTCTTTGACGAAAGGACCTTTTTAGTCTTGACTGATAGCCGGCGTAAGGAATTTGATTTACGAACAAAATGAATAAGTGTTAGAGTCAATATTTGAGATTCCAACTATCCCATTTATATTTGACAGGAGGGGAGGGCAGGGCTGCTATGGGGCAGGACCTGAAATATGGGCAGGGACACCCCGACCCGCATCGATCTGAATGCCGTAGGCCATCCGCCTGCGGCACATTCCGCGTGGACCACGAGGAGACCTGATGCGAGGCTAAGGTGTGAGAGGCTATGTTTTCACGTCATCCACCCTGTTACCTTATCACCGGGACCATCGCTATTCTTGCATACTAGGCTCCAACGGGTCGCCCGACACGTACGAACGCGTATGGTATTTCATGGTGCACTCCCACCCGCGTTGCATTGAATATTGTAACATCAGGCGTACCGCCTGCCACTCTCCGGCCTCCACCTCATCATACCCAGCATCCGTATCCGGAGGCCCTGCAAACGGTCCACCCGCCTACTCGCCGTGCCTACAGAAAGAGACAACGGTACGAGAGGGAAGAAGAGTGCAGCAGGCAGCGATCACGCGCGATCTCCACATACGAGGGGGAGGACTTCACCCCGTATTACGAGGACGAGCAGCTCTCCACCACATACTGGATCGAATCCCCAGTGCTAACGAAGAGGCATACGTATTTTTCTTACATACGTGACTAGAATAGGTACACTAATCACCTCAGACACCACAATAAGGACCTAGGTTTAAGTGAATACATGTACATACGTCGTTTCAACATTATGTGCCGATGCGCTCGCGCGCACACTCAACGCTCGCGGCTCACGCTTAACGCGAGCCTCATCTCACTCCGAACGGCCGTTCCACCACGAAGCTGCCACACTACTCCGACCGTCCGCCCCACTGCGAGGGCCCAGCGATTCGCCCGCCTCGCGACCCGAGGAGGTCGCGGACGCGAGACCCGAGAGTCAGTTCTAATCGTCCCAACGAAAAGAGGAGTTCCAATCCCCGACTTGAGCAATAGGCTCATCTGGAACGAGCAACTAGCTCAAATGCATCCGCCTCTGTCCATACTCCCTTAGCGGATTCCTTACGATACTTATACTATTTCCAATTCTTATTATAATCGTTAGTTAGTAACTTAGAATACAGTCAAGTGTATTTAGCATAGTGAAGTCATAGGATATAGTTTACCTTTTACCAGATTCAAAGTGTCTTTATTCCAATTCAATTACAATACCTTATCTCTAATCCACGGTACGCACACGATTATTTTATTTCTACATCTCGTCTGCGATAGTCTTGAGGCTCGACGGCTAGAGCGAAACAGCGTTTAGCTGCTCCATCCTCACATCTACCATATACCGAATGTCTTACACCCAGGTGGCCCGTTAAGCTAGAGCGAACAAACGTTTAGCCCCGTCGTACTCTACCGAAGCTCAAGTATACTTGATGAGTCTTGCACCTCCGGCAAAGCGTGTACGACGCGCGGTGAGGAGAGAGTTTATTCGTCGTCTCGCTCGGGTATAGGTGGGTAGTGCACCAGGATAATCAGTCTCCAGCGTTCGAGTACCGGTTACTGTGAGGGAGGTTTCCTTCGCCGCACGAACCGTGCGAGTCGCAGACCCTCAGGGCCCAGCGCCTATGCCTGCCAGCTTGGGTCAATCCGCCTGGTCGCTCATTCCTGTAGACGTGCCACCGTTCCTGCAGTACGCCGCCGCCATCCCGGTTGCGGATCCTAGGCGCTCCAGGTACCTGGAAAGAGAAAGCAGATAGTGAAATCAAGCCTTCGCAAGGTAAGTTATAGTGATAGCATTCGTTTTATCGAATTGGAAACGCCAACGAACGCGGTCCAGACGCACTTCGCGTTTTTACCAGGAACGGTTACGACTTTGTGCCACCGCTGCGAGAGCAATCGCATCTCGGGACGTGACAATATTATATCGTATCATGGGACATAGAAATGAAATGCGACATCGCGTTTTATAAAGCATTAGAACTCTATTGCTTCGATATCTAGACATCTAGATATGCTATTCCGCCGCACGGTGGTTCGGGATTTACATTCTTTTGAAGTGTAGACGAGATATAGTTATCACGTTGCATTGAATAACGTCTTATCACGAAACATAGAAACGAAATGCGATATCGCATTTAATGGAGCACTAGATCTCCTTTGCTTCGACATGTGGACATCGAGAAACGCTATTCCTTCGCAAGGAAGTGTGGGATTTACATTCTTTTGAGGTATAGACGAGATATACATAATTCGCTGCATTGGATATTACATCTTGTCATGAGACATAGAAAGGAGATAAACGTAACACTTCGCAATGAACATTATATCTTATCATGAAACATAGAACTGAGATGCGATATCGCGTTTTAAGAAGCATTACAACTCTATTGCTTCGATACGTAGACATCTGGAAACGCTATTTCCTAGCGAGGACGTGTGACATTTTCATTCATTTGAAGTGTAGACGAGGCATACATAACACTTCACAACGAATACTATATCTTATCATGAAACAGAAGTGAGATGCTTTATCCCGTTTTGAGAAGCATTATAAGTCTATTGCTTCGATATGTAGACATGTGGAAACAATATTTCCTAGCAAGGATATGTGGCATTTACATTCTTTTGAAGTGAATACGAGGTATACATAACACTTCGCAATGAATCTTATATGTTATCATAAAACATAGAACTGAGATGCGATATCGCGTTTTAAGAAGCATTAGAACTCCATTGCTTCGATACGTACACAGCTGGAAGCGCTATTTCCTAGCATGGAAGTGTAGCATTTACGTTCTCTAGAAGTGTAGACGAGATATACATAACACTTCGCAAAGAATATTATATCTTATCACGAAATAGAAGTGAGATGCGATTTTGCGTTTTAAGAAGCTTTAGAACTCTACTTGCTATGATACGTAGACATCTGCAAACGCTATTTCCTAGCAAGGAAGTGTCGCATTTACATTCATTTGAAGTGTAGCGGAGGAATACATAACACATCGCAGTGAATATTATATCATATCTTGAGAGACAGAAATGAGATGCGATATCGCGTTTTAAGAAGCATTAGAACTCCATTGCTTCGATACGTACACAGCTGGAAGCGCTATTTCCTAGCATGGAAGTGTAGCATTTACGTTCTCTAGAAGTGTAGACGAGATATACATAACACTTCGCAAAGAATATTATATCTTATCACGAAATAGAAGTGAGGTGCGGTATTGCATTTTAAGAAGCATTGGAACTCTATTGCTACGATAAGTAGACATCTGGAAACGCTATTTCCTAGCGAGGACGTGTGACATTTTCATTCATTTGAAGTGTAGACGAGGCATACATAACACTTCACAACGAATACTATATCTTATCATGAAACAGAAGTGAGATGCTTTATCCCGTTTTGAGAAGCATTATAAGTCTATTGCTTCGATATGTAGACATGTGGAAACAATATTTCCTAGCAAGGATATGTGGCATTTACATTCTTTTGAAGTGAATACGAGGTATACATAACACTTCGCAATGAATCTTATATGTTATCATAAAACATAGAACTGAGATGCGATATCGCGTTTTAAGAAGCATTAGAACTCCATTGCTTCGATACGTACACAGCTGGAAGCGCTATTTCCTAGCATGGAAGTGTAGCATTTACGTTCTCTAGAAGTGTAGACGAGATATACATAACACTTCGCAAAGAATATTATATCTTATCACGAAATAGAAGTGAGATGCGATTTTGCGTTTTAAGAAGCTTTAGAACTCTACTTGCTATGATACGTAGACATCTGCAAACGCTATTTCCTAGCAAGGAAGTGTCGCATTTACATTCATTTGAAGTGTAGCGGAGGAATACATAACACATCGCAGTGAATATTATATCATATCTTGAGAGACAGAAATGTGATGCGATATCGCGTTTTAAGAAGCAATAGAACTCTATTGCTGCCATACGTAGACATCTGCAAACGCTATTTCCTAGCAAGGAAGTGTCGCATTTACATTCTTTTGAAGTGAATACGAGGTATACATGACACTTCGCAATGAATATTATATCTTATCATGAAACAAAGAAATGAGATGCGATATCGCGATTTAAGGAGCATTAAAACTCTAATGCTTCGATACATGGACATCTGCAAACACTAATTCCTAGCAAGGAAGTGTCGCATCTACATTCTTTTGAGGTAAATACAAGGTATACATGACTCTTCGCAATGAATATTATATCTTGTCATGAGACATAGAAATGAGATGCGATATGGCGTTTTAAGATGCATTAGAACCCTATTGCTACAATACGTAGACATCTGCAAACGCTATTTCCTAGGAAGGAAGTGTCGGATTTACATTATTTTGAAGTGAATACGAGGTATACATGACACTTCGCAATGAATATTATATCTCATCATGACACATAGAAATGATATGCGATATCGCGTTTTAGGATGCGTTAGAACCCTATTGCTACGATACGTTGAAATCTGCAAACTCTATTTCCTAGCAAGGAATTGTCGCATTTTCATTCTTTTGAAGAGAATACTAGGTTTACATGACACTTCGCAATGAATATTATATCATCATGAAACATAGAAGTGAGGTGCGGTATTGCATTTTAAGAAGCATTGGAACTCTATTGCTACGATAAGTAGACATCTGGAAACGCTATTTCCTTGCAAGGACGTGTCGCATTTACATTCTTTTGAAGTGAACACGAGGTATACATGACACTTCGCAATGAATATTATATCTTATCATGAAACATAGAAATGAGAAGCGAAGTCTCGTTCTAAGAAGCATTAGTACCCTATTGTTTCTATACGTAGACATCTGGAAACGCTATTTCCTAGGAAGCAAGTGTCGCATTTACATTCTTTTGAAGAGAATACGACGTTTACATGACACTTCGCAATGAATATTATAACATCATGAAACATAGAAGTGAGGTGCGGTATTGCGTTTTAAGAAGCAATAGAACTATATTGCTACGATAAGTAGACATCTGCAAACGCTATTTCCCTGCAAGGAAGTGTCGCATTTACATTCTTTTGAAGCGAATACGAGGTATACATGACACTTCGCAATGAATATTATATCTTGTCATGAGACATAGAGATGAGATGCGATATGGCGTTTTAAGATGCATTAGAACTCTATAGCTACGATACGTAGACATCTGCAAACGCTATTTCCTAGGAAGGAAGTGTCGAATTTACATTCTTTTGAAGTGAACACGAGGTATACATGACACTTCGCAATGAATATTATATCTCATCGTGAAACATAAAACTGAGATGCGAAGTCTCGTTTTAAGAAGCATTAGAACCCTATTGTTTCTATACGTAGACATCTGGAAACGCTATTTCCTAGCAAGGAAGTGTCGCATTTACATTCATTTGAAGTGTAGTCGAGGAGTACATAACACTTCGCAATGAATATTATATCTTATCATGAAACATAGAAATGAGATGCGACGTCGCGTTTTAAGAAGCACTAGAACTCGATTGCTTCTATACTTAGACATCTGGAAACGTAATTTCCCAGAAAGGAAGTGTCGCGTTTACATTCATTTGAAGTGTATGCCAGGTATACAAGACACTTCGCAATGAATATTATATCTATATTATATCTTATCATGAAACATAGAAATGATATGCGATATCGCGTTTTGAGAAGCATTAGAAATCTACTGCTACGATACGTAGATAACTGCTGACGCTATTTCCTAGCAAGGAAGTGTCGCATTTACATTCTTTTGAAGTGAACACGAAGTATACATTACACTCCACAGTGAATATTATATCTTAACATGAAACATAGAAATGAGATGCGATATCGCGTTTTGAGAAGCGTTGGAACTCTACTGCTACGATACGTAGACATCTGCAGACGCTATTTCCTAGCAAGGAAGTATCGCATTTACATTCTTTTGAAGTGAGTACGAAGTATACATAACACTCCACAATGAATATTATATCTTATCGTGAAATATAGAAATGAGATGCGATATCGCGTTTTGAGAAGCATTAGTACTCTACTGTTACGATTCGTAGATATCGGCAAACGCTATTTCCTAGCAAGGAAGTGTCGCACTTACATCCTTTTGAAGTGAACACGAGGTATATATAACACTCCACAACGAATATTACATCTTATCAAGAAACATAGAAATGTGATGCGATATGGCGATTTAAGAAGCATTAGAACACTAATCCTACGATACGTAGACATCTGCAAACGCTATTTCCTAGCAAGGGAGTGTCGCATTTACAATCTTTTGAAGTGAATACGAGGTTATGATAACACTCCACAATGAATATTGTATCTTATCATGAAACATACAAATGAGATGCGATATCGCGTTTTTAGAAGAAATAGAAATCTATTTCTACGATACGTAGACATCTGCAGACGCTATTTCCTAGCAAGGAAGTGTCGCATTTACATTCTTTTGAAGTGTAGACGAGATATACATATCAATGCACAATGAATATTATATCTTGTCACGAAACATACAAATGTGATGCGATATCGCGATTTAAGAAGCACTAGAACTCTAATGCTACGATACGTAGACACCTGCAGACGCAATTTCCTAGCAAAGAAGTGTTCATTTACATTCTTATGAAGTGTATGCGAGGTGTACATGCCACTTCGCATTGAATATTATATCTTATCATGTAACATAGAAATGAGTTGGGATATCTCGTTTTAAGAAGCATTGGAACTCTATTGCTACGATACGTAGGCATCTGCAGACGCTATTTCCTAGGAAGGAAGTGTCGCATTTACATTCTTTTGAAGTGAACACGAAGTATACATAACACTCCACAGAGAATATTATATCTTATCATGAAATATAGAAATGAGATGCGATATCGCGTTTTGAGAAGAATTAGTACTCTACTTTTACGATTCGTAGACATCGGCAAACGCTATTTCCTAGCAAGGAAGTGTCGCATTTGCATCCTTTTGAAGTGAATACGAGGTATATATAACACTCCACAACGAATATTACATCTTATCATGAAACATAGATATGAGATGCGATATGGCGATATAAGAAGCATTAGAACACTAATCCTACGATACGTAGACTTCTGCAAACGCTATTTCCCATCAAGGAAGTGTCGCATTTACATTCATTTGAAGTGTATGCGAGGTATACAAGACACTTCGCAATGAATATTATATCTTATCATGAAACATAGAAATGAGATGCGTTATCGCGATTTTAGAAGCATTAGAAATCTATTGCTTCGATACGTAGACATCTGGAAACTCTATTTCCTAGCAAGGAAGTGTCGCATTTACATTGTTTTGATGTGAATACGAGGTACACATGACACTTCGTAATGAATATTATATCCTATCATGAAACATAGAAATGAGATGCGATATCGGGTTTTAACAAGCATTAGACCTGTATTGCTACGATACCTAAACATCTGCAAACGCTATTTCCTAGCGAGGAAGTGTCGCATTTACATTCTTTTGAAGTTAATACGAGGTATACATAACACTGCACAATGATTATTATATTTTATCATGAAACATAGAAATGTGATGCGATATCGCGATTTAAGAAGCATTAAAAATCTCTTGCTTCGATACGTAGACATCTGCAAACGCTACGTCCTACAATGGAAGTGTCGCATTTACATTCTTTTGAAGTGAATACGAGGTTATGATAACACCCCACAATGAATATTATATCTTATCATGAAACATAGAAATGGGATGCGATATGGCGATTTAAGAAGCAGTAGATCCCTATTGCTTCGATACGGAGACATGTGCCAACGCCATTTCCTAACAAGGAAGTGTCGCATTTACGTTCATTTGAAGTGTATGCGAGGTATACTAGACACTTCGCAATGAATATTATTTCTTATCATGAAGCATAAAAATGAGATGCGATATCGCGTTTTGAGAAGCATTAGAACTCTATTGCTACGATACGTAGACATCTGCAGACGCTATTTGCTAGCAAGGAAGTGTCGCATTTACATTCTTTTGAAGTGTATGCGAGGTATACATGATACTTCGCAATGAATATTATATCTTAGCATGAAGCATATAAATGGGGAGCGATTTCGCGTTTTAAGAAGCATTAGAACTCCATTGCTTCGTTACGTAGACAACTGCCACCGCTATTTCCTAGCAAGGAAGTGTCGCATTTACATTCTTTTTATGTGAATACGAGGTATACATGTAACTTCGCAGTGAATATTATATCTTATCATGAAACATAGAAATGAGATGCGATATGACGATTTAAGAAGCATTAGAACTCTATTTCTACGATGCGCAGACACCTGCGGACGCTATTTCTTAGCATGGATGTGTCGCATTTACATTCTTTTGAAGCGAATACGAGGTATATATGACACTTCGCACTGAATATTATACCTTATCATGAAACATAGACGTTTGATGCGATATCGCGTATTAAGAAGCATTAGAACTCTATTGTTTCGATACGTAGACATCTGACATCTCTATTTCCTAGCATGGATGTGTCGCAGATACATTAATTTGAATTGAATACGAGGTAAACATGACACTTCGCAATGAATATTATATCTTATCATGAAACATAGAAATGTGATGCGATATCGCGATTTAAGGAGCATTAGAACTCTATTGCTTCGATGCGTAGACATCTGCAAACGCTATTTCCTAGCAAGGAGGTGTCGCATTTACATTCTTTTGTAGTGAAAACGAGGAATACACAACATTCCACAATAAATATTATACCTTATCACGAAACATAGAAATGAGATGCGATATCGCGATTTAAGATGCATCAGAACACTATTACTTCGATACGTAGACATCGGCAAACGCTATATAACAGCAAGGAAGTGTCGCATTTACATTCTTTTGAAGTGAATACGAGGAATACATGACACATCGCAATGAATATTATATCATCATGAAACATAGAAGTGAGGTGCGGTATTGCGTTTTAAGAAGCATTAGAACTCTATTGCTACGATAAGTAGACATCTTCAAACGCTATTTCCTAGCAAGGAAGTGCCGCATTTTCATTCTTTTGAAGAGAATACGAGGATTACATGACACTTCGCAATGAATATTATATCATCATAAAACATAGAAGTGAGATGCGATATCGCGTTTTAAGTAGGATTAGAATTATATTGCTACGATACGTAGACATCTGCAAACGCAATTTCCTAGCAAGGAAGTGTCGATCTTTCATTCTTTTAAAGTGAGTACGAGGTGTACATAACACTCCACAATGAATATTATACCTTATCACGAAACATAGAAATGAAATGCGATATCGCGAATCAAGAAGCATTAGATCTCCATTGCTTCGATACAGAGACATCTGCAAACGCTATTTCCTAGCAAGGAAGTATCGCATTTACTTTCTTATCAAGTGAATACGAGCTATACGTGACACTTCGCAATGAATATTATATCTTATCATGAAACATAGAAATGAGATGCGATATCGCGATTTAAGAAGCCTTAGAACTCTATTGCTACAATGTGTAGATATCTGCAAACGCTTTTTCGTACCAAGGAAGTGTCACATTTACATTCTCTTGAGGTGAATACCAAATATACATGACACTTCGCAATGAATATTATACCTTCTCATGAACAACATAGAAATGAGATGCGATATCTCGTTTTGAGAAGCATTACAACTCTATTGCTACGATAAGTAGACATCTGCAAACGCTATTTCCTAGCAAGGCAGTGTTGCATTTACATTCTTTTGAAGTGAATACGAGGTATACATAGCACTACACAATGAATATTATATCGTATCATGAAACATAGAAATGAGATGCGATATCGCGATTTAAGAAGGATTAGAACTCTATTGCTTCGATACGTAGACATCTGCCAACGTTATTTCCTAGCAATGAAGTGTCGCCTTTTAATTCGTTTGAAGTGTATGCGTGGTATACAAGACACTTCGCAATGAATATTATATCTTATCATGAAACATAGAAATGAGATGCGATATCGCGATTTAAGATGCATTGGAACTCTATTGCTTCGATACGTAGATATCAGCAAACGCTACTTCCTAGCAAGGAAGTGTCGCATTTACATTCATTTGAAGCGTGGACGAGGAATACATAACACTTCGCAATGAATATTATATCTTATCATGAAACATAGAAATGTGATGCGATATCGCGTTTTAAGAAGCATTAGAAATTTTTGCTATGATTCGTAGACATCTGCAAACGCTATTTCCTAGGAAGGAAGAGTCGCATTTACATTCATTTGAAGTGTATGCGAGGTATACATAACACTTGGCAATGAATATTATATCTTATAATGAAACAGAAATGGGATGCGATATCGCGTTTTAAGAAGCATTAGAACTCTATTGCTTCGATACGTAGACATCTGGAAACGCTATTTCCTAGAAAGGAAGTGTCGCACTTGCATTCTTTTGAAGTGAATACGAGGTATATATAACACTGCACAATGAGTATAATATCTTATCATGAAACTTTGAAATGAGATGCGATATCGCGATTCAAGATGCATTAGAACTCTATTGCTTTGATACGTAGACATCTGCAAACGTTAAATCCTAGCAAGGAAGTGTCGCATTTACATTCAATTGAAGTGTATGCATGGTATACATGACACTTCGCAATGAATATTATATCTCATCATGAAACATAGGAATGAGATGCGATATCGTGTTTTAACAAGCACTAGAAATCTATTGCTACGATACGTAGACATCTGCAAGCGCTACATCCTAGCAAGGAAGTTTCGCATTTACGTTCATTTGATGTGAATACGAGGTATGCATAACACTGCACAATGAATATTACATCTTATCATGATACATAGAAATGAGATGCGATATCGCGCTTTTTGCAGCACTAGAAATCTATTGCTTCGATACGTTGACATCTGAAAACGCTATTTCCTAGCAAGGAAGTGTCGCACTTGTATTCTTTTGAAGTGAATACGAGGTATATATAACACTGCACAATGAGTATAATATCTTATCATGAAACATAGAAATTAGGAGCGATATCGCATTTTGAGAAGCATTAGAACTCTATTGCTACGATACATAGACATCTGCAAACCCTATTTCCTAGCAAGGAAGTGTCGCATTTACATTCTTTTGAAGTGAATACGAGGTATACATAACACTGCACAATGAGTATTATATCTTATCATGAAACATAGAAATTATGAGCGATATCGCATTTTGAGAAGCATTAGAGCTCTATTGCTACGATACGTAGGCATCTACAAACGCTATCCCCTAGGAACGACGTGTCGCATTTACATTCTTTTGAAGTGAATACGAGGTATACATAACACTTCGCAATGAATAATATATCTTATCATGAAGCATAGAAGTGACATGCGATATCGCGATTTAAGAAGAATTAGAACACTATTGCTCCGATATGTAGACATCTGCAAACGCTATTTCCAGCAAGGAAGTGTCGCTTTTACATTCATTTGAAGTGAATCCGATGTATACAATACACTTCGCAATGAATATTATATCTTATCATGAAACATTGAAATGAGACGCGATATCGCGCTTCAAGAAGCATTAGTACTCTATTGCTACGATACGTAGATATCTGGAGACGCTATTTCCTAGCAAGGAAGTGTCGCATTTACATTTATTTGAAGTGTATGTGAGGTATAAGTGACACTTCGCAATGAATATTATATCTTAGCATGAAACATAGAAATGAGATGCGATATCGCGTTTTAAGAAGCATTAGAACTCCAATGCCACGATACGTAGACATCTGCAAAAGCTATTTCATAGCATGGAAGTGTCGCATTTACATTCTTTTGAAGTGATTACGAGGTATACATGACACTTCGCAATGAATAATATATCTTATCATGAGACATAGAAATGAGATGCGATAACGCGTTTTAAGAATCATTAGAACTCTATTGCCTCGATACGTAGACATCTGCAAACGCTATTTCCTAGCAAGGAAGTGTCGCCTTTACATTCATTTGAAGTGAATCCGATGTATACAATACACTTCGCAATGAATATTATATCTTATCATGAAACATTGAAATGAGACGCGATATCGCGCTTCAAGAAGCATTAGTACTTTATTGCTACGATACGTAGATATCTGGAGACGCTATTTCCTAGCAAGGAAGTGTCGCATTTACATTCATTTGAAGTGTATGTGAGGTATAAGTGACACTTCGCAATGAATATTATATCTTAGCATGAAACATAGAAATGAGATGCGATATCGCGTTTTAAGAAGTATTAGAACTTTTTTGCTACGATACGTAGACATCTGCAAACGCTATTCCCTATCAACGAAGTGTCGCATTTACATTCTTTTGAAGTGAGTACGAGGTATACATGACACTACGCTATGAATATTATTCCCTATCGCGAACATAGAAATGAAATGCGATATCGCGATTTAAGAAGCATTAGAGCACTATTGCTACGATACGGAGACATCGGCAAACGCTATTTCCTAGCAAGGAAGATTCGCATTTACATTCTTTTGAAGTGAATACGAGGTATACATGACACTTCGCAATGAATATTATATCTTATCATGAAATATAGAAGTGAGATGCGAAATCGCGTTTTAAGAAGCATTAGAAATCTATGGCCTCGATGCGGAGAGATCTGCAAAAGCTATTTCCTAGCATGCAAGTGTCGCATTTACATTCCTTTGAAGTGAATATGAGGAATACATGACACTTCGCAATGAATATTATATCTTGTCATGAAACATAGAAATGAGATGCAGTATCCCATTTTAAGAAGCATTAGAACTCTATTGCATCGATACGTAGACATCTGCAAACGCTACTTCCTAGCAAGGAAGTGTCGGATTTACATTCGTTTGAAGTGTATGCGAGGTATAAGTGACTATTCGCTATGAATATTATATCTTATCATGAAACATAGAAATGAGATGCGATATCGGGTTTTAAGAAGCATTAGAAATCTATTGCCTCGATACGTAGACATCTGCAAACGTTATATCCTAGCAAGGTAGAGTCGCATTTACATTCATTTGAAGTGAATACGAGGTATACATGACACTTCGGAATCAATATTATATCTTGTCATGAAACATAGAAATGAAATGCGATATCCCGTTTTAAGAAGCATTGGAACTCTATTGCTTCGATACGTAGACATCTGCAAACACTATTTCCTATAGAAAGGATGTGTCGCAATTTATATTCATTTGAAGTGTATGCGAGGTATAAGTGACACTTCGCAAGTAATATCATATCTTATGATGAAACATAGAAATGAGTTTCAATATCGCGTTTTAAGCAGCATTACAACTATATTGTTTCGGTACGTAGACATCTGCAAACGCTATTTCCTAGCAAGGAAATGTCGCATTTACATTCATTTGAAGTGTATGCGAGGTATACATGACACTTCGCAATGAATATTATATCTTATCATGAAACATAGAAATGAGATGCGATATCGCGTTTTAAGAAGCATTAGAACTCCAATGCCACGATACGTAGACATCTGCAAAAGCTATTTCATAGCATGGAAGTGTCGCATTTACATTCTTTTGAAGTGATTACGAGGTATACATGACACTTCGCAATGAATAATATATCTTATTATGAAACATAGAAATGAGACGCGATATCGCGTTTTAAGAAAAATTAGAACTCTATTGCTTCGTTACGTAGACATCTGCAAACGCTATTTCGTAGCAAGGATGTGGCGCATTTACATTCTTTTGAAGTGAATACGAGGTATTCATGATACTTCGCAATGAATATTATATCCTATCATGAAACATAGAAATGAGATGCGAAATCGCGTTTTAAGTAGAATTAGAACTCTATTGCTACGATACGTAGACATCTGCAAGCGCTACTTCTTAGTAAGAAAGTGCCGCATTTACAAGCTTTTGAAGTGTATCCGAGGTATACATGACTCTTCGTTAGTGAATATTATATCTTATCATGAGACATAGAAATGAGATGCGATAACGCGTTTTAAGAAGCTTTAGAAATCTATTGCATCGATACGTAGACATCTGCAAACGCCATTTCCTAGCAAGGAAGTGTCGCATTTACATTCATTTGAAGTGAATACGAGGTATACATGACACTTCCCAATGATTATTATATCTTATCATGAAACATAGAAATGAGAAGCGATATTTGGTTTAAGAAGCATTAGAACGCTATTGCTTCGATACGTAGACATCTGCCAACGCTGTTTCCTAGCAAGGAAGCGTCGCATTGACATTCATTTGAAGAGCATGCGAGGTATACGTGACACTTCGCAATGAATATTATATCTTATCATGATAGATGGAAATTAGATGCGATATCTCGTTCTAAGTAGCATTAGAACTCCTTTTCATTGTTACGTAGACATCTGGTAACGCTATATCCTAGCAAGGAATTGGGGCATTTACATTCTTTTGAAGTGTAGACGAGCTATACATAACACTTCGGAATGAATATTATATCTTATCATGAAACACAGAAATTAGATGCGATATGACGTTCTGAGAAGCATTATAACTATATCGCTTCGATTGGTAAACGTCTGAAACGCTATTTCCTAGCAAGGAAGTGTGGAATTTACATTCCTTAGAAGTGTAGACTGGATAAACATAACACTTCACAATAAATATTATATCTTATCGTGAAACATACATGAGATGCGATATAGCGTTTCAAGAAGCATTAGAACCCAATTGCTTCTATACGTAGAGATCTGGAATCGTTGTTTCCTAGCATGGAAGTGCGGCATTTACATTCTATTGAAGTGTGAACGAGATATACATAACAACTCGCAATGAATATTATATCTTATCATGCAACATAGAAATGAGGTGAGCTATCGCGTTCAAGAAGCATTAGAACTCTATTGCTTCGATAGGTAGACACCAAGAAATGCATTTCCTATCAAGGAAGTGTGGCATTTACATTTTATTGAAGTGCAGACGATGTATACTTAACACTTCGCAATGAATCTTATACCTTATCATGAAGCATAGAGCTGAGATGCGATATCGAATTTTAAGAAGATTTAGAACTCTATTTCTTCGATACGCATACATCTGGAAACACTATTTCATGGCACAGATGTGTCGCATTTATATTCTTTTGATATGTAGACGTGGTATACATAGCTCTACGCAATGAATATTATATCTTATCATGAAACGTAGAAATGAAATGCGATATCGCGTTTTATGAAGCATTAGAATTCTTTTGTTTCGATACGTAGACATGTGGAAATGCTGTTTCCTAGCAAGGAAGTGTCGCATTTACATTCTTTTGAAGTATGGACGAGGTATACATAACACTTCGCAATGAATATTTTATCTTATCATGAGACACACAAATGAGACGCGATATCGGGTTTTAAGAAGCATTACAACATTATTGCTTAGATACGTAGACATCTGGAAACTCAATTCATGGCAAGGATGTGTGGCACTTACGTTCTCTTGAAGTGTAGACGAGGTATACGTAACACTTCGTAATGAATATTATATCTTATCATGAAATATAGAAATGATTTGCGGCATCGCGTTTTACGAATCATTAGAACTCTATTGCTTCGATACGTAGACATCTGCGAACGCATTTCCTAGCAATGAAGTGTGGCATTTACATTCTTTTGAAGTGTCACGTCCTGAAGTCGCGAAAGCGCTCGTCACGTGGACCCTTATCGTAGTCGGTCCCGAAATCGATGCGAATTGCGCGGAGTTGGGTTCGTCGGTGGACAAGACTCGATTTACCGGGTACAAAGACGTGCAACTTACCTTTCAATGCTCTAGGTGTCGTAGCTCTCCTCATCCTCGTAGCGTGGTGTGGAATCCTCCCTCGCGTATGTGTGGCGTCGCCTCCCCGTTCCGTGGCGGCGAGCATGCGGGTTGCCAGCGTGTAGGGGATCCGGATGCTGGAGGAGATGCAGATGCTGATCTGTGGCCGTCGAGGTTAGCGGGCGGCGTCTGAGGATGGCTGGCGGTACGCCTGACGTCACACCACCCCCCCTTGGAGAAAGAATCTCGGCAATGCCGAGATCTGTTGTCTGTTCTGGAGGCCTCGGAATGGTGGAACATCTCGCCTGGCTCATCCTGTCAAGATCGTTTGGCTGCTAGACTACGGTTGCGAGTATCATCGGTACTGGAGGAACTAGTATCACTTTCACGTTTAGCGTTCGTTTCGAATTCACTATGTTCTCTATCTCTCAGTTCAGTGCTTTTCATTTCTCTCTCACTCATACCCGCGGTATACATACTGTGCATTCTCTTACATAATTTGATTTTTTTGGTATGGACGAATTTGTGTCGGCCTTTTACATTTAATTTTACATTACTATTGCTTATAATTTCAAGGATTCTATATGGTCCGGAATATTGCGATTGAAATTTGTGTTTATTTGGTTCTTTGATAAGGTAAACCCACTGGCCCACCTCGAAATTTTTAACATTTAGGTTTCGATCGTAGTAATATTTTGACCTACGCTTCGCGTTATCTAGATTGGCTCTGGCTAATTCTTGCGATTTAGAAATTCTTTCATGTAGTTCTATGAGGTAGTCGCTATACGTCTCGTTCTTGGAATTATCTTGTAAAGGAGTGGCGGACGGTGTCCTCGCTATTCTACCGAACATTAATTCGTGTGGCGTATATAGCGTTCCCTCGTGTACGCTGGTATTGTACGACAACATTGCATACGGCAACCACTTTTCCCAATTGTTATTCGACTCGATATAATGTTTCAAATACTCGGCCAAGACTTGGTGGGATCTCTCAACAGACCCGTTCGTTTGCGGATGGAATGCGGTAGACTTATACTGTTTGATACGAAACTTGATGGCAATAGCTTTGATTAAACTGTTTATAAAATTTGAGCCCTGATCAGTGAGAATGCCTTTCGGGCATCCGAATTTGCAGATAAACTCCCTTATTAGTACGTCGGCAATGTCGACTGCGGTCGTTGATTTTAAAGGAACGGCGATGGAGTATTTGGTAAGGAGGTCCTGCATGGTTAATATATTAGTGAAACCTTCGGGTGTTTCGGGAAGAGGACCCATCACATCCATAGAAATTTTATCAAAAGCCCTGCCAGGGGTGTCTGTTAAGGTAAGAGGTTGCCTGGTTTTGATCCTGACTAATTTTTCAGTCTGGCAACTCTTACACTTGCCAATGTACTCCTGAATCTGATTCTTCATATTAGGCCAAAAATACTGTTGCCTAATGCGGGAGTAGGTTTTATTGACCCCCTTGTGACCTCCGACAGGCGAGTCGTGGTTTTCTTTGATAATTTTCAATCGATCTTCGATTGAAGGTGTTCGGATCAGTCCCTGGCAGACTGTGATGTGAACGTCTGTTTCATCGAGTAAATCTTGGAGTATTTTCTGGATTCTGGACCAGGAGATGGAGTCGATGGATGTTTGCGCTATGCTGAAGGAAGATAGTTGGAGTTCGCTCACTACATCGTAAAGTGAACGGAAGGTTTCGATGGCTATTTGAAAGTCGACTGTTCGACTAGGATGTTCGAGGATTGGTAGTTGAATTTGAAATTCCTGTTCGATTTTCACGACTTTAGCTTTGGAAAGTGTGAGGTTTTTATGAGGAATAAATTTTCCGGCTCTCTCGAGATCCTTGGCACCCGTATCGTATGGGTGCCCTGATTGTGTAACGAACACGACCAGGTTGTCTCGTCTCGTTGAAATTGAGTCTCGGCTGATTTGAAATAATGGCTCGCGCCTGACATGCTCGTATGGCGCAGGAATGTAGGTAATTGGACTGTCGTCGGTAGAGAAGGGATTACTCGAAGTTGGTAAGTTAGTTTTCGACGTTACCGGAGAAGGAGGTGGCGCTGGAGTGGAGTATTTCTTACGAATTTGAGGAGGAACGTCAAAGATGTCGTCCTCGGAGTCATGGCTATGGGAGAGCGGGAAAATTTGAACCGGGTTTCGCGACAGTGCGTCCGCATTAAGCTTAGTTTTTCCGCTCTTATAAACCATCTCGTAATCGAATTCGGCGAGTTTAAGTCTCCAACGCACGAGCCTGCTGAATGGGTCTTTGACCGAGTTCATCCACACTAACGGTCGATGATCGGTAACAAGTTTAAACTGGTTACCGTATATGTACGGCCGGAAATAGTGGACGGCGTAGACTATCGCCAGGCACTCCTTCCCGATAGTAGAATAATTTCGTTCCGCTGTGTTCAATAACCGTGACGTATACGCCATTGGCAAATCGAGGCCTATCGGCCCCTGACTTAGAATGGCGCCTATCGCTTCGGCGGACGCATCGGTAGTTATAACAAATGACTGTTTGAAATTAGGGTATTGTAGTATAGGGACCTCGCATAGGCAGTCTCTAAGTTTTACGAATGAATTTTCCTGTTCATTGCGCCATGTGAAAGGCGCGTCTTTTTTTAGTAAATTCGTTAGTGGTTTAGCTATCTGCGAAAAGTTCGCGATGAATGGCCTATAATAGCCCGCGAGCCCGAGAAATTGCTTAATTTGTTTCGCGTTTTGAGGTCGTGGAAAGTTTTTTACCGCGCTTATTTTGGCGGGATCGGGTTTTACGCCGTGCTCGCTAATTATATGTCCCAGGTAAGTGACTTCTCTCCTCAGAAACTCGCATTTGTCCGGTTGTAACACTAAATTGGCATCTTTCAACCGTTGCGTTAGTTTCTCGAATTTTGCTTTATGTTCCTGAAGAGAGCTCGCATATATGGCTATATCGTCCAGATATACAAAAATTTTGTTACCCTGAAGACCCGAGAGAACGTTGTCCATTAGCCTTTGAAACGTCGCGGGCGCATTTTTCAAACCGAACGGCATCCTCTTAAACTCATAATACCCGTGAGGCGTGGAAAATGCGGTTTTTGGAATGTCAGTGGGTTCCATAGGTATTTGATGGAACCCGCTCGCGAGATCAAATGTGCTGAAATATTTCGCGCTCCCGAGCTGATCTAAGATTTCGGTGATACAGGGGAGGGGATATGCGTCGGCTATGGACTTCTCGTTCAGAGCGCGATAATCTATTACCACTCGCCACTGCTTGTTGCCCAAGGAGTCTGGCTTCTTGGGCACGACCCACAGTGGTGAATTGTACGATGATTTCGAAGGAGAGATGACCTCCTTTTGTAAAAGCTTATCGACCTGTCGCCGAATCTCCTCCTTATGCGCCGGTGGAAAGCGATATTGTTTAACATTAATCGGGCGATCGTCGATCGTCGGGATTTTGTGCGTAGTGGCCGACGTATGCCCTAGTTTATCGCCTTCGATGTGGAAAAGCTGCTGCGCGCTATGGACGAGGCGAATGACGTGATTCTTTTCTTCGGAGTTTAAATGATCGAGAAGGAGGAGTTCGAGAAATCGTTCTAGGCGAGATTGAGACAGATCGACGGATTTCGGCGATGGCGGCGTTTCCGATTTTGGAACTCGCTTTGTGCGGTTACTGACCGCTTGCGCATAGGAGATCTTTTGCACGTTGGCTATTTTGCAGTGCATAGGAGGAGTTTTGTTCGCCGAGTCTGACTCTGAATTTGATTTCGAATTTAAAATTTCCCTTTTTCGGGATGCGTCGGTCGGTACGGCGGATACAGAGGAATTAGAAACAGTGGATTCGGAGACACTGGATTTTGCGAAAACCGGAAATAGCAGCGGACTCTCCTCCCGGTGGAGGGGAGCCATGATTCGAGCTGGTTCGAGTTTTACGTCGGGTAGCGTGATTTGGACCGTGCGATCTGACGAATTAATTATTCGGGTGACGACTCTACCGCGTACGACTCTTACCAGGGCGTTTGCAAAGAAGATTCCCGGCGCTAAATCTAATCGCGGAATTATACCTTCCGGAAGGTTCGTATTGGAAACGCGAATCTTAACTACGATATTCGATCGCGGGGGAATCGCGATCCGATCCCCGGGCTTCGGAGAAGAGGCTTTCTTCGGTATTGTTTGTTTATGCTTCGCCGGAGCATTGCGTCTCGGAGAAGCTGATACTCTAGGCGAAGACTGCGGCGGCGGAGAGGGAGCGGATCTCTGGCGCGGCGCTTGTTTGTTTTCCGGCGATAACGAAGGAGTGGATTTCGGTCGCGTCGTCGTTCCTTCGAGTGATTCTACATCTTTCTCGAATGGAATTTCTTTTCCGTTCCATCTAATAAATTTTTTGAGGAACGAGATCTCCGCGTCCGCGCAGAAACCCGAACCGAGAATTCCTTCGGTCTTAAGGGGAAAGTTGTCCCCAACGACGTTAAACGGAACGACGCGGTTGAAAATTACTAGATTCACCGTCCCTAAGGTAGCGGTCTTTCCGTCTGTGACTCCCGTTATCACCACTATTTCCGCGGTATCTATCGCTTTCGCGGAGGTGCTCGGCTGTGCGGTACACGGAATTGGCTCGCTTACGGCGCCCTCGAAATTGAGAACTTTATTTACACGTCTGTCGCGCTGTCACACATCTGTCGGCTTCCTGCATCGCGGCGGCCTTTTGCGCTTGTTGTCGCGTCTTTGTTGGTGGAGTCCTAGACGCCATGGCTAATTCGCGGTCCCTAACGGCAGAATTTCCGGAGGAAACGCGTGGCAAATCCCACCGTTGTCACCAAAAATATGTTCGTGTCACGTCCTGAAGTCGCGAAAGCGCTCGTCACGTGGACACTTATCGTAGCCGTTCCCGATATCGACGCGAACTGCGCGGAGCTGGGTCCGTCGGCGGACAAGACTCGATTTACCGGGTACAAAGACGTGCAACTTACCTTTCGATGCTCTTGATTCATTGACTTCTTTCTCGTTCCAGGTAGCGTAGGCGCCGAGGATCGATGACCCGGATAGCGGCGGCGTACGGCTGGAACGGCGGAATGGAGACTGGAATCAGGCGCCAGGTAGGCAGATCCCGGCTAACGGGTATTGAAGCTGGAATCTGGCGCTCCGAGGCTCGTACGGGACGTACGGCGGCGAAGACTTCCTTGGCAGGATACGGAAGAGCTCTGCGACGGTCCGGATATTTGGGTGCACCACCCACGTATTCACGCGCAAGCCGACGGATGAATTCCTTCCTCCCCGCGCGTCGTGTACGCTTTACCCGAGAATCGAAGCTCATCGAAAGTACTTGCACTTCGGTAAAGCACGGCACGGCTAAGCGCTGGTTCGCTCTAGCTTACCGGATACTCCTAGGCGCAAGATACCTTGACACAACAGAAATAAAGTAAGAGCGGCTAAGCGTTGGTTCGCTCTAACCGTCCAGCCTTAAAACCGCTGAGGATGATTTAATAGAAATAGTAACTAATCGCGAGCGTACCCGTGGAATGGAATGTAAAAGGAATTTGTAATTGAAACAGAATAAACACTTTGACTTGTTATAAACTAAGATATATTCTTACTTGAATACCCTAATACACTAAATCTAAGTTACTACGTAATGTACAATAAGAGAAATGGAAGTTGAATAAAATAAAGACTCCACTATGGGAGATGTGAATGAGTTCGTTGCATTGAGCTGCGAGCTCGTATGCCTGATAGCCAATTGCTCTGTTCGGATCGAAGAATGATACTGATGTCGGATCGGCGCGTCCGCGACCTCCTAGGGTCGCGCGGCGCGCGAGTGGCTGGTCCCCAGAGTTGGGACGGCGCGTGGGCGGAGAGCGGGGAGACCGCTCGTGGTGGGGTCGCCCGCGTTACGCGGTGAGCCACGCGCGTTGGCCGCGCGCTCGAGCGTGAACGCGTCTTAATCTATGTCGCATTTATAAATACATATTTACAGATCTTTGCTTATTTCTATGTGTGTGTGTACATGAGTGTGTAGTGCGCTTATCCTAATATCGTCGGTACGAGAATAGCGTGCACGGATACGTGATTGCAGGAGAATCCAGTTCGTAGGCGTCGTAGCTCTCCTCATCCTCGTAGCGTGGGGTGGAATCCTCCCTCGCGTACGTGTGGCGTCGCCTCCCCGTTCCGTGGCGGCAAGTATGCAGGTTGCCAGCGTGTAGGGGATCCGGATGCTGGAGGAGATGCGGATGCTGATCTGTGGCCGTCGAGGGTGGCGGGCGGCGTCTGAGGGCGGCAGACGGTACGCCTGACGTCACAAAATGCGACACTTCTTTGCTAGGAAGTAACGTTTACAGATGTCTACGTTTTGAAGCAATAGAGTTCTAATGCATCTTAAAACGCGATATCGCATCTCACTTCTATGTTTCATGATAAGATATAATATTCATTGTGCACTGTTATGTATACCTCGTATTCACTACAAAAGAATGTAACTGCGACCCTTCCTTGCTAGGAAATATCGTTTGCAGATGTCTAGGTATCGTAGCAATGGAGTTCTAATGCTTCTTAAAACGCGCATTCGCACCTCATTTCTATGTTTCATGATAAGATATCATATTCATTGCGAAGTGACATGCACACCTCGTATTCACTTCAAAAGAATGTAAATGCGACACTTCCTTGCTAGGAAATAGCATTTGTAGATGTCTACGTATCGTAGCAATAGAGATCTAATGCTTCTTAGAACGCGATATCGCATCTCATTTCTATGTTTCATGATAAGATATGTTATTCATTGCGAAGTGTTATGTATTCCTCGTCCACACTTCAAATGAATGTAAATGAGACACTTCCTTGCTAGGAAATAGCGATGGCAGATGTCTACGTATCGAAGCAATAGAGTCCTAGTGCTTCTTAAAAGGAGATATCGCGCCTCATATCTATGTTTCATTATAAGATATAATATTCATTGCGATGTGCCATGTATACCTCGCATAGACTTCAAATGAATGTAAATGCGACACTTCCTTGCTGGGAAGTAGCGTATCTAGATATCTGCGTATCGAAGAAATAGAGTACTAATGCTTCTTAAAACGAGATATCGCATCTCATTTCTATGTTTTAGGATAAGATATAATATTCATTGCGTAGTGTCATGTATACATCTTATTCACTTTAAAGGAATGTAAATGCGACACTTCCGTGCGAGGAAATAGCGCTCGCAGATGTCTACGTATCGAAGCAATGGGGTCCTACAGCTTCTTAAATCGCGATATTGCATCTCATTTCTATGTTTCATGATAAGGCATAATATTCATTGCGAAGTGTTACGTATATCTCGTCTACACTTCAAAAGAATGTAAGTGCGACACTTCCTTGCTAGGAAATAGCGTCTGCAGATGACCACGTACCGTAGAAATAGAGTTCTAATTCTTCTTAAAACGCAATATCGCATCTCATTTCTATGTTTCAGATAAGATATAATACTCATTGCGAAGTGTCACGTATACCTCGTATTCACTTCTAAAGAATGTAAATGCGACACTTCCTTGCTTGGAAATAGCGTTTGCAGATGTCTACGTATCGACGCAATAGAGTTCTAATGCTTCTTAAAACGAGCTATCGCATCTCATTTGTATGTTTCATGATAAGATATAATATTCATTGTGCAGTGTTATGTATACCTCGTATTCGCTTCAAAAGAATGTAAATGCGAAATTCCTTGCTAGGAAATAGCGTCTGCAGATGTCTCCGTATCGAAGGAATAGGGATCTAATGCTTCTAGAAACGCGATATAGCATCTCATTTCGATGTCTCATTATAAGATATAATATTCATTGCGATGTGTCATGTATACCTCGCATACACTACAAATGAATGTATATGCGACATTTCCTTGCTAGGAAGTTGCGTTTGCTGGTGTCCACGTACCGAAGCAATAGAATTCAAATGCTTGTTAAATCGCGAAATCGCTTCTCATTTCTATGTTCCATGATAAGATATAGTATTCAATGTGGAGTGTCATATGTACCATGTATTCACTTCAAAAGAATGTAAATGCTACAATTCCTTGCTAGGAAATAGCGATTGCAGATGTCTGCGTATCGTAGCAATAGATTTCTAACGCTTCTTAAAACGCGATATCGCATTGCATTTCTTTGTTTCATGATAAGATATAATATTCACTGCGAAGTGTCATGTATACCTCGTATTCTCTTCAAAAGAATGTAAATGCGACACTTCGCTGCTAGGTAATAACGTTTGCAGATGTCCAGGTTTCGATGCAATAGAGTTCTAACGCTTCTCAAATCGCGATATCGCATATCATTTCTAAGTTTCATGATAAGTAATAATATTCATTGCGAAGTGGCATGTATACCACGCATACACTTCAAATGAATGTAAATGCGACACTTCCTTGCTAGGATATAGCGTTTACAGATGTCTACGAATCGAAGCAATAGAGTTCTAATGCTTCTTTAACCGCGAAATAGCGTCTCATTTCTGTTTCGTGATAAGATATAGTATTCGTTGCGAAGTGTTATGTAAACCTCGTCTACACTTCAAACGAATGTAAATGCCACACTGCCTTGCTAGGAAATGCATTTCGAGATGTCTACGTATCGATGCAGCGGAGTTCTAATGCTTTTTAAAACGCGATATCGCATCTCATGGTAAGATATAAGATATAAGATTCATTGCGATGTGTTATGTATACGTCGTCTACACTTCAAAAGATTGTAAATGCCACTCATCCTTGCTAGGAAATAGCCTTTCCTGATGTCTACGTATCGAAGCAAGAGAGTTCTAATGCTTCTTAAAACGCGATATCGCATCTCATTTCTATGTTTCATGATATGGTATAATATTTATTGCGAAGTGTTACGTATAGCTTGTCTACACTTCAAAAGAATGTAAATGCCACACTTCCTTGCTAGGAAATAGCATTTTCCAGATGTCTACGTATCGAAGATATAGATTTCTAATGCTTCTTAAAACGCGATAACGCAAATCATTTCTATCTTGCATGATAATATATAATATTCATTGCGAAGTGTTACGTATACCTCGCCTGCACTTCAAAAGAAAGTAAATGCCATATTTCCATGCTAGGAAATAGCGATTCCAGATCTCTACGTATCGAAGCAATAAGGTTCTAATGCTTCTGAAAATGCGATATCGCATCGCTGCTCTATGTTTCATGATAAGATATTATATTCATTGGGAAGTGTTAAGTATACATCGTCTACACTTCAAAAGAGTGTAAACGACACTCTTTCATGCTAGGAAATAGCGTTCCCAAATGTCTAGGTATCGATGCAATAGAGCTCTAATGCTTCTTAGAACACGACATCACACCTAATTTCTTCGTTTCATGATAAAATATAATATACATTGCGAAGTGTTACGTATACCACGTCAACACTTCCTAAGAATGTATATGCGACACTTCCGTGCTAGGAAATTGCCTCTGCAGATGTCTACGTATCGTAGCAATAGAGTTCTAATGCTTCTTAAAACGCGATATCGCATCTCAATTCTACGTTACATGATAAGATATTATATTTATTGCCCATTGCTATGTATATCTCGTCTACACTTAAAAGGAATGTAAACGCAACACTTCCTTGCTAGGAAATAGCTTTTCCAAATGACTACGTATCGAAGCAATAGAGTACTAATGCTTCTTAAAACGAGATATCGCATCTCATTTCTATGTTTTAGGATAAGATACAATATTCATTGCGTAGTGTCATGTATACTTCGTATGCACTTCAAAAGAATGTAAATGCGACACTTCCTTGCTAGGAAATAGCGTTTGCAGATGTCTACGTATCGAAGCAATAGAGTTGTAATGCTCCTTAAAACGCGAAATCGCTCCTCATTTCTATGTTTCATGATAAGATATAATATTCATTGTGGAGTGTTATGTATACCTCGTATTCATTTCAAAAGAATGTAAATGCGACACTTCCTTGCTAGGAAATAGTGTCTGCAGATGTCTATGTATCGTAGCAATAGAGTTCTAATGCTTCTTAAAACGCGAATCGATCCTCATTTCTATGTTTCACCATAAAATATAATATTCATTGTGGAGTTTTATGTATACCTCGTCTACACTTCCTAAGAATGTATATGCGACACTTCCTTGCTAGGAAATAGCCTCTGCAGATGTCTACGTATCGTAGCAATAGATTTCTAATGCCTTTTAAATCGCGATATCGCATCCCATTTCGATGTTTCATGATAAGATATAATATTCATTGCGAAGTGTCATGTATTCTTCGTATTTACTTCAAAAGAATGTAAATGCGACAATTCCTCTCTAGGAAATAGCGTTTGCAGATGTCTACGTATCGTAGCAATAGATATCTAATACTTCTTAGAACGCGACATCGCATCTCATTTCTATGTTTCTTGATAAGATATAATATTCATTGTGGAGTGTCATGTATACTTCGTATTCACGTCAGAAGAACGTAAATGCGACACTTCCTTGCTTGGAAATAGCGTTTGCAGACGTCTACGTATCGAAGCAATAGATTTCCAATGCTTCTTAAATCGCGATATCGCATCTAATTTCTGTGTTGCATGATAAGATATAATATTCATTGTGGATTGTTATGTATACCTCGTATTCACTTCAAAAGAATGTAAATGCGACAATTCATTGCTACGAAATAGCGCCTGCTGATATCTACGTATCGTAGCAATAGAGTTCCAATCCTTCTTAGAACGCGATATCGCATCTTATTACTATGTTTCATGATGAGATATAATATTCATTGCAAAGTGTCTTGTATACCTCGCATACACTTCAAATGAATGTAAATGAGACACTTCCTTGCTAGGAAATAGCGATGGCAGATATCTACGTATCGAAGCAATAGAGTCCTAGTGCTTCTTAAAAGGAGATATCGCGCCTCATATCTATGTTTCATTATAAGATATAATATTCATTGCGATGTGCCATGTATACCTCGCATAGACTTCAAATGAATGTAAATGAGACACTTCCTTGCTAGGAAATAGCGTTGGCAGATGTCTACGTATCGAAGCAATAGTGTTCTAATGCTTCTTAAATCGCCGTATCGCATCTCATTTCTATGTTTCATGATAAGATATAATATTTATTGCGGAGTGTTATGTATACCTCGTATTCACCTCTACAGATTGTAAATGCGACACTCCCTTGCTAAGAAATAGCGTCTGCGGATATCTACGTATCGTAGCAATAGAGTTCTAATGCTTCTTAAATCGCGATATCGCATCTCACTTCTACGTTTCATGATAAGTATTAATATTCAGTGCGAAGTGTCACTTATTCCTCGCGTACACTTCAAATGAATGTAAATGCGACACTTCATTGCTAGGAAATAGCGTTTGCAGATGTCTACTTATCGTAGCACTAGGGTTCCAATGCTTCTTAAAACGCAATACCGCACCTCACTTCTATGATTCATGATGATATAATATTCATTGCGAAGTGTCATGTATACCTCGTATTCTCTTTAAAAGAATGAAAATGTGACACTTCCTTGCTAGGAAATAGCGTTTGCAGATGTCTACTTATCGTAGCAATCGAGTTCTAATGCTTCTTAAAACGCAATACCGCACCTCTCTTCTATGTTTCATGATGATATAATATTCACTGCGAAGTGTCATGTAAACCTCGTATTCTCTTCAAAAGAATGAAAATGTGACACTTCCTTGCTAGGAAATAGCGTTTGCAGATGTCTACTTATCGTAGCAATCGAGTTCTAATGCTTCTTAAAACGCAATACCGCACCTCTCTTCTATGTTTCATGATGATATAATATTCACTGCGAAGTGTCATGTAAACCTCGTATTCTCTTCAAAAGAATGAAAATGCGACACTTCCTTGCTAGGAAATAGCGTTTGCGGATGTCTACTTATCGTAGCAATAGTGTTCTAATGCTTCTTAAATCGCCATATCGCATCTCATTTCTGTATTTCATGATAAGATGTAATATTCATTGTGGATTGTTACGTATACCTCGTATTCACTTCAAAAGATTGTAAATGCGACGCTTCCTTGCTAGGAAATAGCGTTTGCAGGTGTCTACGTATCGTAGCAAAGGAGTTCTAATGCTTCTTAAAACGCGAAATTGATCCTCATTTCTATGTCTCATGATAAGATATAATATTCATTGTGCAGTGTTGTGTATACCTCGTATTCACTTCAAATGAATGTAAATGCCACTCTTCCTTGCTAGGAAACAGCGTTTGCAGATGACTACGTATCGTAGCATTAGATTTCTAATGCCTCTTAAATAGCGATATCGCATCGCATTCCTATGTTTCATGATAAGATATAATATTCATTGTGGAGTGTCATGTATACCTCGTATTCTCTTCAATAGAATGTAACTGCGACACTTCCTTCCTAGGAAGTAGCGTTTGCAGATGTCTACGTATCGAAGCAATAGATTTCTAATGCTTCATATATCGCTATATCGCTT